>NW_020897703.1:17653058-18092553 GCF_003984885.1 Neopelma chrysocephalum
TAGAAATAGAAATAGAAATAGAAATAGAAATAGAAATAGAAATAGAAGAGATTGACCTAAAGAACACCAAAATTCAGTCAAATCTTATCTATGGCTCCCTTTGATACGTTATTCTTCTGATCAACCAAGAACAAAATGTCTCAAATAGTTTCAGGCAGTTTGCTCAAGGTAACTTTTAAAACTTCTAAGGCTCAAAAGTGCGTATTATTGCAGTTAAACTGAAATTACAAAGATACAGATGTACTTCATCAATCAATCCAACACTTCAATCCACGCAGAGCTTGGTGAAATGAATAAAAAACCACTTAGTGCTATCCCTCTCATTAAATGCAATTAATCTACCTGGAACTACATCCAAAGCCAGACAATAAGATTTACAAATACTTCCAAGTGGTATTCCATGCAGATGGAAAACATAACAAAGCTGGATCAGCAACAAATTCAGGGTGTATATTCCCCTTACCATGCTTTTAATCAAATCAATAATTTTGAAGTCCTGAATCAAGCACGGGTTGATCCACTGTATTAGTTTGTAAGCACATGATCTTTCATATTAAACACCATCCTATTTCTATTACTCTACTCAAAGCCACCTTGTTCTTTGTATGATATCTTTATCTATTTCTAGAGGAATAATACCTCCTAATTTCTTACCATCAGCAAGTTTCATTACTGTAATCCTATTTTTTCATTCAATAGCAAAGCTATTTACTAAGACTAATTCTTCAGAAATTAGCTGTCACTATCTTTCACACTAATAGCATAATCTTTTAGCATGACCTGCTGTACCTCTTCAGTTGCTGACCTGCTAATAGAATTTTTACACTAGAATGCAGTTTAAGTAATAAATTTCCATTGCTGTATCATATCAAATGCTTTCCTTAGAAAAAAAAAAATTAGATCAATTTTTTTTGTCAGAAAACCAAAAATCAATTAGATAATTAGAGAGCATTATTAACTTAGTCTGACATGATATACCACAATATTGCATTTTATCCAACTTTCCACTTACTTTCAAGTCTACAATTTTTCTTTCCTTCAAGTATTGTTCTAAGTCCTGTATGGCTCTGAAATTGGACTATAAGGTCTCTGCTTGTCCCGATCATTTTTATCCTTTCTTGAATAGCATTGATGTGTTTGCTATAGTACAACAATACACCTGACAGACTCACAGAATGACAGGAATTACCCTACCCTTAAAATACATGTTCTTTCAGCTTTCTAAGATAGAAATTATTGTACCCTCTTATTTGCACAGATAAAGCACTTTGATTCTTGTCTTCATTTTGAATTTGGTTATTTCCCTGCCATCTCCTCCTTTTCTAACAGCCAGCCACCCCATCACAAATGTAGTCTGAAATTTTTGGATCCAAACTGAAAAAGATCATTTATCTTGACCAGTTCTTTCTGCATGGCAGACCTACTCTTTCTTTGTTTCCATCTTACTTCTAAAGCTAAAGAAATTTTTACTATTAGCTACTATGCTTCACTCTTGTATTTTCTGAGGTCCAAACGTATAGTATTCTTGGTTGTTTTTTCCCTGTCCTTTTTAAATATTTCATCTTGCTTCTATTAAATATTTTTGATTCTTTATTTCCTAAATGACAATTGGGAAGTACATATAGACAGATCAACCTAAATAGAAATATATTTCACCTATTCCTTTCTAATTCTATCTTGATCAGAACCACTTTTAAATAAAAATTGTTCTAATTTTTCAGCAACACAAATCTTGGATGATTTGCAAAGGGTTGGGTTTTTTTCAGTTGAACTAAAGAAGCTGATGTTTCCCTGCTTAAAAATAGTGTAAGACACTGATTTTTAATTTTTAATCACAATAGAAGCTGATACCCCTCCTAGGGGGGTATGTTCTATGTATTCCTAATCAGCGTGAGAACACTGCAGATGATTACCTTGATTAGATTTTCTCTCTCTGAGTAATAATAGATTATTAAGGAAGACTACTACATTCCTTTTGCAGCACAATCCCCATTGAGAATTTTCTACACATAAAGATCTATATTTAGCCACTGTCTATGCCTGATATGGACAGATAAGGGAAGGGAAAGTCATAGAAAATTCATTGGCCCTCTGGGAAAGCAGGAATTTGCAGTAAAATTAAAGGGAAAACTAACCGCCATATTCATGTCAGACAGCCCACATACATGGTTCCCCACAAAATCCTTCCAGAAATTCTGCAATTTTTATCCTACTGACACCACAGATGTGGTCCACAGACTTCTGGGCACCATTCAAGAGCACTATCAACAACTGGCAGGGAGAGAAAGAATTAAGGTTCTAAGAAGAAAAATTAACCAAGAATTGCTGAGAAATGTAAACTCTTAATGAAACTAAGCAAATCATCTCCCATTTCAGTGCCAATGAAAAAACACTCAATAAAAAAAGTTCTGTTCCAGTATTATTTTTTAATCAGAAATGCAATTTAAACAGCCTTTCTTACTAATTTTCCAGAAATAAAATAATCCAACATCGAATACTCATTCTCAAAATAAACTGTTCCCTGATAGTTAAAATATGTAAAAGTTCTCCAAAAGTAATCTCATTCCTTGCTTTAATCTTTTTATGATGGTAGCTTTATCAGTTTCTTGAGGATTCAAACAAAATATGAAGTTTTAAAATTTATTAAAGTGGTAAGCTAAAATATGAATAAAACCAATGATTTTTAACTTCCATAAATGGTATGTTTAATTTTTTCCCTTGATATTCACTCTGACCTATATTTCATAAATCCAGATGAAAACATTTGGCTCTGGGAAACGACAAATGCTGTTGTAATACTAGCAGTCTAAGGATTAAAATTATGGTTTTATTAAGCTTTATATCCAAAATCGTTCCTGAGCTTGCTACAGCTCTGAAATCATTCCTCAATACACCAGCAACCAATACCTAAAGATAATTTGTAAGAAGTCATGAAAACACTCACCTTGCTGTCTCCCTCCACTCTGCATCCTCTCCTTCACGCCAACAAATTTCATCAAGTTCAGTGAAGAGATCATGAGGAATGTGCTCCTCATCATCATCTTCTGTTCCAAGAATAAACTGCACCCTTTGTGATGGGGTATCTGCAGAAAAATAAAAATATCAAGTCCAAAACACCAATTTTTTTGCCCTGAGCAAACACTTAACATTTCATGAGATTATCCAGATTCTTTCACCCATATCACTTATTGCCACACAAAAAAAATTATACTTATGCTGTTAGAACATTCATTTATACACGAATATGTTCAGATAGTGACCTCTTCATTTACTGTAATTGTCTACTCTGCTATTTCAAAATCTCATCCAATGATAGAATGTGATGTACAGAAGTAGGGTCTATTGAAAGCTGGAATGGTATCTCCCAGAAAAAAAAAAAAGGCAGCACAGAGAGCAGCATAGATATAACTGATAAAAGTCGTCTACTCCAGCGTTAAAAAACTACTTTGCAACTTCATAGGTCTAAATCTACAGATCTACCTCAGCTCACAAAGCTAGTATACTAAATGTGAAATCTTTCCTGTACCTAGTAGGAGAAAAAAGGACAAAAAATCTGTCTAATGCGAGTATACAACTGCAAACATAAAAAGGAATACTTCACTCTACCTACCATCCCATGCCCCTTTGTTAACTGTTTCTACATGGTTAAGCTGCTTGAGATGAACAAATCGTTAATCTGTCCCAACTTCCGCATTTTATCCTTCCTGTCTCTGTTTTCCCTTACAATATTGTTGCTGGTTATTCTTCTTCATAAGTTTTCAGCACAGAGCACTAAACAGATTTTGGAGACATACTATTCTTTTTTCATATCACTCAAAAAATTTCCAAAGCTCACACAGCATCTTAAACATTCAATGTTCATAGCTCAAATTTTGTCTTAAAAACCAAAAATCCTATTGGCTTATTTAAATGCAAATCTCAAATGAATGAACTCTGATGAAACCCAGTCTCTCTAGAAATACGTAGCTTCTTTTTCTGTTAATGTATTTTAGATTTCTGAAAGGAACCAAAAGTCCTTTGTGAGAGAGATAGGGGCCAGGCTGCCAGTGAACTGAAAAACTGATCATCCAGCAGAACAGCTCAGCAATTCCTTGAACATTGTCTAAATGAAGTTCTGTTCTATAACCATATTTGTAAGACAATCTAGAGTATTCCATATAACAGTGAAGAGTATCACTGCATAGGATCCTCCAGCTCTTTGAATTTTGGAAAAACTAAGATGATAGCACCCAATGAATGCTAATTAAAGAGCAAATACAGCACTGATCAAAACAAATTAAACAGGCCACTGACACAGAAAATTAAATTCAGCATTAAAGACATCTTTTTTGGTTGCAATACTAAACTAGCTATAGCAATGAAACACAAATAATACATGACAGTTTTCACCTGAGGTCTATTTGCTTAAACATAGCGTAACGATATAGTACAGTCAAGCCTATTTACTCCTTCACAAAGCAAGGAAACTAAAACCAAGAAGAAAAAAGGCAGAGGAAGGAGAGAGGCATGGGCTTGGGCACTGCTAAGCTCTAGAGAATGGAACTGCAGGGGGACAGCTAAGGAGACAGAAATTACTTTTGGTGAATCATTACAGAACAGCAACAAACTCCTCCACTTGACCCCTTCTTTGCTTTCTTTTCTCTCTCAGTGTTCAGTTCTCTTTTTTCTTTAAAACCATTCTACCTTTTTTTTAATCTGAGACTAGAAAGTACATTCTAGTCAAGAAGTGTGCAACTTTTTAGGACTATTTTCCAAAAGGACAAAATTCAATGAGATATGAACTTACAAAGGACAAGTGCATATGACTAGTAACAGAACATGAAAAACAAGCTACTTTGGTAGAGAGCTGGACCGCAGTGATAATCGGAGAATAAGCATTGCCAGGAACATCCTCTTGATAAAATCAGCACTAGAACTGATTTACAGCAACTGCTATTGTTAAGTAATAAATGAGCAGTGTTGTACAGCAGAGCTGAAGTTTCATGACAGTTATGATACTCATGCAAATACGTGTTTTCAGCATGGGAAAGAAAGCAGAGGATCAGAAATCTCTTCAAGTCAGGTGAGTAGTAACAACCTTACTGCAGTAATTTGCTCTTACTGGGTTTTCTGTGTAACAAGCTACATGACAGATAACAGTGAATCACAGAATCTTTTAGGTTGAAAAGATATCTAAAATCATCGAGTCCAACCACTAAACAAGCTTTGTTAAGTTCACCACTAAACCATGCCCCTAAACACTACATCAATAGAAATGACATAATATGCACTAAATTATCTTCTTACTTATTAACAAACCAGATAGGCCACTAGCTATCTGACTACATTTCTTTACTGCTGCAATTTCTATCGGTGTTTGAAACCTGCAAGTCACAGCTTCATTTTAAGACACCAAGCTGGAAACCAAAAAAAAAAAAAAAGTTATTACTTGCTTTATAGTACAATAATTTTATTTCAAGGAAAAAACCCGAAGAGAATTAAACAATATGAAAATAATAACAAAAATAACAAATCTGTTCGTTCTACTTATAAAACTGAGTTAACAGGACTACTCATGTGAGCAATGCCAGATGGATTTGGCTCCTATTCATAAAAGTAATAAATACCAAATATGTCATTAATATGTTATATAGAAAATTAGTAATATGTGATTCGAAAATAGTATGAAAGTATACTTCAATTGCTGTCAAACTGTGATAACTTAATCCTCAGTCTAGAGGCATAATATTTGCAAACTAGGACACTCAATGTATTCTGCAGTCTAGGAAAACAGAAATTGGCTTGAATATTATTTTTGTCTATCCCTACTTCAATTAGTACAGCCAGCATAAAAAAAAAATCCTTCATATGATTATTGCTATTCCTAAAAAGTCATGAAAGCAATCTATATTAATCTTTAAAAAATTAAATGAGTGGTACTAATTTGTTACATTAGTATTTTTATCACTGCAGTTGTTTTATATGCAGTTGATTTATCAGAAGCAGCGTGAATTTAAAGTTCCACAATAAGCAGCTGATGAGTCTCCTAAGTAACAAGTTCATCACCAGTTCAGGAAACCCTCCAGGACCAGCTGGGACTGGGACTGGGCAGAAAGTCTGGTACACAACAGGAGCAGGAGTACTATAAACAACCACTCCTGCTTGGCTAATGAGCCATGTCAGTCAGGAAAAGCTGAAGCACCTTTCTGTTTGCTGTGGCTCCACCAGCCCAGGGGAGCCTCCAGCCAGAGTCCATGTTATACATGGGTTTCTCTGGGCTTGTGCTTACATCATCTGTGCAGCCCTCACAGAGACTTCCAAACTACCTCTGATACCTCATTGTATGTACGGAAATCCTGAGTGCACCAGGTTTAAAAATATGGCTAACTCCACTGCACTATTAAAAGGGTAAAAATTATGACCTAGTGGATAAGTTACTGTCGAAAGCACAAACTCAGAGTGGGACTCAGTGCTGCAGAAAGAGAGTGACCCAGCAGAAACCTGACATAACTGATCCCTACTATAACTCTTTGTAAAGTCATCAACAACCCTAAAACAAACACAAGATGTGGGTATAGACATGCCAAAACATCAGATCTGAAAGCCAGAACTGCTAATAATCCAATTCCCAGAGGACAATACAAAGAGCTGCTCCCTGGAATAGCACTGAGTGCAGGTAGTAGCAAACAGTGGTCAACATCACCATCCCACCTTGCAAAACACATGTAGGAAAGAATCATAACTGGCATTTCCCCCATTTAAAACACCCCCAAGTGCAACCACAATTCTGGTTCAGGACTGCTCCCTCTTGCATAAGGGAAACACAGTAAAATAAAGAACTTGGCTGGGGTCACAAAGGAGGGCCACTCTCAGTCCCTCCACATAAATTCAGCCCAGCAAACATTCTGCTCCACTACACCAGTCAGAATAATACACATCTCCTCCTCAGAGAGTGCCAGGATTTCTTTTGGGATAAACTGCCCTGCCATCAGCCAGAAATGCACACAATTCACCCAGGTGATATCACATGCAGAAATACAGCACTGAGTACATATAAAATGTATCTAAATTCTGTCTTCTGCTCTTGATAAACTTAGAAAGGGTGCAAAAATGTATTTCCGGTAACACTCCTAGCTCACTTGTCAGAACAGGTTTCGGTATTTCCAAGCCTGTCGAACCTGTGTTTAAGGGCAGTATTAGCAGGCGAGTACTTCTTACTGGGGTAAGTAGATATAGGAGTGAAAGATTACTTTTTCAACATTAGAAAACATGCTAAATGTTAAAATAAAACTTTCATTGTAGAAGTTCATGTAAGATAGTGAACATCATATACAAGATTTAATCCATGCCTCATGTTCTTGTACATTCACATTAAAGTAATATTAAATATACAAACTTTTTTTTTTAATTACTCACTGAATAGGACAGACTGCAGACAGGGAGCTAATAGGTGTAACACAGCTGACATCCACAACAATCTCTTACAAACCAAGGGGAAATGGTGTGAAACAGTCACAGGATCAGAGAAAAGAAAGGATCATTCAAACACATTCCTCCTGCTTGCGCTCACCACAGAAGTGGTAGATGGGGGCTCTCTCCCCACCTCCTTCCTCTGCAGATTGGACACTTAGCTCAGCAATCAGTAAAGGTAAGGATCACAAATTCTTTTTTTTAATTAGAAACTATGGTAAAAATTAAGTCCACATAAAATAGCAAACAGGATACTTCTGAAAATCTCTTCACAGACCTTAGAAATCACGTGTTAGGTTGGGAGAAAGTATTTGCTTGTTCTTCCAGCACTTTATCCTGCTTCAGGAAGCTATCCCTGCATTTCCTTTACAGGAATTGTTTCCATCAACCCAGGACTATGACAAATAATTACATCTTTCAGATCTGACAATATGGACAATTCCCAAGCCTCACTTCTCTTCTTTTTGCTAGACTCTTAAAACTGCAGTTATGATACATTATATTAATCCAGATTTGCAGCAATCTGTTCCACAGCTATGCAGAGATTTAAATTTCCAAGTTCATCCCTTAGCATACAAAGCCTATAGTTAAGGGTAGGTGAATTCGCTTAACAGCCATACTCTTTACAAATAATTAAATGTACCCCACTAATAACCCGTCAACATTTGAGATTAGGTACCAAATACAGACAACTGAGTCCTTTCATTATACTTTCTTCAAGCCCTTCTACTAATCCAGAGAAGTTCCCCTTTGCAATCCACTTTTTTGCTTGCATTACCTTCAGGGAGTCTTTCTGAACTGTGCATGCAGTCCTCTGCCAGGCTCACCTCCAGGGCTGCTCTTATGGTCTCTCCACATCCAATATCATGAATTACAAATTTAAGCCTCTTTAAAACTAGGGATTACTAAAGCCAGATTTCTTAAAAGAACAAACTAAACCTTCCACAAGTCCTAATAGTGTCCAGTTCTAAAAGACACATGAGGCTGCAATCAAACTCCACTCCTCACAGTTACGTTCACTTTAACCCTCAACAAAACCTGTCCTTAAAGATACCCTTTTCAGAGCTAAAATCTTCATATTTCACCACATTTTAAAACAGCAACATAAATATCTTTAACTCATGAGTATGAAAGAGCTGTTTTGCTGATTACAGACAAACAACAGACATCCAAAAAGCCACTGGATACTGCCACTAAAATCCGCATGCATACCAAGTAAGCACAAGTCTATCAGCCAAAGGGAAATCTGCACCAGGTTTCAGTGCCACCACAACCCACAGAGCTGATGGAACTTCTGGCCCTGCAACTTGCAGGCGCCAGCACCCATCACTCTCCCAGCAAGCAGCATCAAGGAGATGCTCCAAGCATAAGCAGCTTTTTTTGACAAATTAGTTTTAATTTGCATCAATTCCCTAATTTAATTCACAGAGCAGCCACAATACTTGCCCCACAAGAAAAGCTGTGGACGAGGGGAGCTGAAAGCTAGGATGAAACTGGGGCCTTAATTACAACAGCAGCATTTCAGCTGGGAATAGTGAACCTCTCCAATAAAGCAAATAGCACTACTGCATTTTTAACTAGAGTGGATAATTTCATTGAATGTCTCCTTCAAAAAAATTAAGAAGCAAGATAGTAAAAATCCAGACCTTGAAATCACTTAGCTTATAATTTTTACTACCCAAAAAAAGCCTCTACACGAGCAAGCCATTTAATCTGCAAATTGTGCAATTCACAGGCACCTCATTATGGCAAAACAGAAACACCTTTTAGAACCTCATGTCACCAAGAGACAACAGATAGACAGTGAGAATCAGGTGTAGGGAAAACAAAACCTATATCTGAGTAACTGATCTGTGCCCCCAAATGACAGGACTCTTTTTTTATTTCACTAACTACATATTCTATATATTATTTGTCTACTCTGGAGTTATCTCTGAATCTGCACACTGAGAACACTTGGGTTATTTTTGAAAAGTAACAGTAGGAGATTAAAAAAAATAAAGCTTATGAGCTGATGTCAGAATGTTGTAAAAAATCTATTCTTCAGAAAACTTCCCTCGAAAAGTAGCTGCTACAGATTTCTCAGCCAGGATTCAAAGGAATTACGAGAAAGCTTACAGATATTGGCATTACATTGACTACAGGTGTTTTCTAGACATGTTGATACAAAGAAAACAGTTTAAGAAATTGTTTTTTACTGGATATGAACCCTGTGGCACCTGTCCACTCTGCATGGGGCCTGGACAGCCCCACAGCACATCGTGCACTGTACAGCTCCCTGAAGCAGTGAGAGCAGAGCAAGATCTGCACCTGATGGTACTAAACAGATTAAGTTATAAATTGCACAGTTAAAAATTTTGACAAAAATGCTTTATCCCATGCTTGGTTAATGGAGCAGTCTGGAGCACTTCATGTCTGAGTATTTCAGGTCTTTACTTGTTCCAGAATCTCTGTTATTCAGTTGTTGCATCTTTTGCTTTTATTATACTCCTTTCATACTTCAATGCTTCAAAACACCGCTAATTTATTCTCTTGTATCATAAAAATCCTTGTGTATTTTTCTGACTTACTTCAAAGCACTGCTTTCTATCAGTTGGTCTCACAGTGCTTATTTTCTCTTTCTTCTTGCACCTGCTCATCAAAACATTTTTTCTTTCCCCTCCTCCCTTCCAGTTCCCCAGCATATAGCCTTCTCCTATTCAGCAGAAATGCATTAAAAGGTGTCTATAGAGAGATGGAGCTAAGCATTTCTGGGTGCTCAATTAAATCCAAATGCTTCATAAATTAAGGGACTAGTTTGGATCTACTCTCTCAGGTAATACAGTCCCTCATATTGAGTTATGCATCAAGAGAAGGAAGTGCATTTGTCTTCCTTCCAACTTCCTTCAGCCTCTGGTTACTGTTATAACCTTGTGGTCATGGGGAACGAGAGCTAAGAAGCATTACTGAGGTTTAGTGGATTCGGATTTAGTGTGGGAAGTATCTGTTTCTCTCTCTATGCAAATAAAGGATAAAAAAAACTATGTTTCTATTCTCTCTAAAGGCAAAGCTTCTCCCCAGGCAGCACAACAACCTGCCTGAAACTCCTATAAGGAAAAATCATAGCAAAAGCAAGGATGTGAATATACACTAAGATTAATCTCTGTATTATTTTGTCTGCCAGCTCTGTATATAACCCCACCATCACTGCAGAATTTTAGGATTTGCCTTCATTATGCAAATCCCTTTCACTCTTGTCTATAGAATGTCACATTTCTGCCTGGATGGACAGACGCCAAGGCTCAGTCAAAATCTGGTTCACTGGCCAAACTTCCAGGAGTCAGATAGACTAGGGGAAAACCCCTCAAATTTTACTATTTAGGTATTGATTCAGGGTGAAAATTTTGGATAATTCCAGACCCATAGTTCTGTCTTTGGATTCTTTCAATTGTTATCAACCAAGCACTTTGAAGAGTATCTTCGGCATTCTGAATCCAGAAAAGACTTGCGTGTTTCTAGATTATAACTTATCTGTCAGGTGACATAACTTACACACATCCCTTAACTGGTAATTATAATACCTTTACAAGTGAAAATGTGACTTAAAAAAACTGCAGACCTGTAGTTGTTTTCATTAAGTTCACCTCAGGACAAGTGCACTGAACATGAAGTTACAAATGTGCTTCAAAACTGTCTTTTTTCATATTACTGATGCTGCACGTCAGAGATCCTTTGAACATAGGCTGGTATACACTTAACACAGAATAGTGCTGAACACTACATTTTATTGTATACACAACTCCCAAAGACTATTAAGGACAGATTCAGACAGTTAATTTCTTTTTTTTTTCTTTTTTACTTTTGACATTAAGAAGGACACAAGCCTAGGTCTCCAGAAGTTGAAAGAACAGAGCTAAGTTCTCAGCCAAAATGTGTCACATACTGGCACTTAAATAAAGCCAGATGACTCAACAGAAGACACTGCTTCATAGTTCAAGATATCTCACTTCTTGGCTAATGTAACTTTCAATTGTTTCTTTTAAATCTGACTTTATATGTATATATGCATATTCTTTATGAAAACTATTTTAATAATTTATGAACTTTGTTGTTTTCCAAGAAACTGGTTTCAATGTAGTATTGGGTCTTTGTACATTTGAAATCCATTCCAGACAGGACCACCACAGCCAATTTTTTCTTCACTGTTTAGTCTTCAAAACATAACTCATATCTGCTAAGTTTGAAAAAGTCTTGACTTTTATTCTCAAGATAATAAACCATTGTGCAAGATTTGAGTATTTCATGCTCTAACCATCAGCACTTATACTTGCTTGAAAGCTTTCTACATATGTAATACAAATTTCTGGTTAAAAGAAACTCTTTTAATTACTAGTCTGTAACCTGGAATTACATTGGCACATTTCCCTAATGATTTAAAAACACACTAGCAAACTGTTTTTTATACATGCTTCCACTATATTTTCAACACTTGCTATAGCCCTGGACATTTCAGCACATGCACTTTTTATTTTTGAGCAGCGAATAATATTCTCATGTGTTTCGAGACAAAGCTTGACTCTTTTATTAAGGACTACCTTTTTCTGTTCTCTGTAATGTTTTTTGATTTAAAATTTTGAGAATTTTAAGAGTTTAATATTAGAGGTTCGTTTATTGAAGGGTATTTTTTCCGGTTTGCTCTCAAGTCCTCAGTTAGAAAACACATGGCACATTTACAGTGTCATGTAAGGAAAAAGGCACAGAATCTGATAAAATGCTGCAGGCTCAGTAACATTAACATTATTACAAAATTAATTGTAAAGAACCACAACTCCTCTATGTTATGTTTTAGGGGCAAATACTCCAGAGCCTTCACTGAGGGCAGCTGGTGCCATGAAGTGCTTACCCCTTTCAGTGGTGGTGGCCATCTACCTTTCCGAGGACACTTACAGACAGTCCCCTGTAGTGTTCCTTTAGTGCTAGAAATTACTGAGATTTCTCGTGTATTGACGGCCACCAGCTGCTGCCCTTCAGTGGATTTGTTCAAAGGAATGAATCGTCTGCAGAGACCGAGAGGCTCTGGGGGATTCCCCAAAACCCCACTGCTAATCATATCCAACTGGTAACAGGACATATGCATAATCATACTGATGTTTATTATTAAAAGAGCTATCGAAAAATAAAATTTGTCTTACCGAAAGAAGGAGATTCTCTCCCATCTTCTAATCCTGAATCTCGCTCTCTGTCTCTCTTTCTGTGTTTATGTCCACGGTGCCTATGGCGCCGGTGACTTTTTCTTCCACCCAGTGGCACATGAACTCCAATGAACAATGTTCGATGGCCTGTAAGTAAAAGAAAGGTACCTTTTAAAAAGGGGCCATGGCAACATAAAAATATTAATAACTGTAATAGCATTAATGGTATAATAATTATTATAATTCTGTAATTATATCATATGGATTATTCTAATATCAATAGTCAGAACAATATTGATTACTATACTGATGATTGAGCATCACAGATATACAACCCTCTGACACAGAACAAAATCTCAGTACCAAAGTTCTTATGATGCAGTGCCAGATTTATATATTTTCCTTCAAATTTGCATCTCTGTGTGTGAACTTTCATTAAAGCCAGACAGGTGTTCTGTAAAATGTCTTCCAGAACAGTAACATGAAGAGACACATGGATCTCTTTGGATTGAACATTTGGTAAAGTTGCTGTTTGCTTTGTGTGTACAAGAACTTTACCAAACTTATTCCTATTTATGAGCCAAAACCTTGACAGAATTCTTGTGGGAAAATCACTGAAGGGAAAATGAAAAAAAAAAAAAAGAGAGAGAGATTAAAAAACCCAATAAAACACTATGTAAGCTCGACTGCACTTATATATGCAGCTACACCACACCTATAGAATTTTATGTGCTCACATCATAAATACATTGCCGGTAGTTTAGGGTGCTTTCATTTTTTCTATTTTTTTTTTTTTTAATATATAAGAAGGTACACATTGCATGCCTGCTGCCTTCAAGTCTGAGAAATTTTATGTTGCTATCAAGCCCAAAACATTTAGCTCTCTTAGCTATGTGGCCCAACAGGATCAGAGCACAGTAAAGCATTTAGAAGGGGGAGAGCACAGCACAAACCTGCAGAAAGAACCACAAAATGGAACAAATGGGAAAGGAATCGTGACTCACTACAGGCAGGTCTCCTATGTTTACTCAGCAGAAAGACATAGTCCAGATTACTCATCTCAAATAACATTTATGTTCTCCTTGAAATGAACATAACACAGCTCACGGATAATTGCTGCTTTGCTGTAATCATTGAGCAATGTCAATCATCTGAAAAAGCTCAAGAACATTAAGCTAAGGTAGCACATGATCTTTAATCCTATGGAGACTCCAGTGGGGACAGAAAACACAGCAAGGCAGTGCGTGTCACAAAACATCAAAGAAATTCAAGGCTGACAGAAACTCTCTGCAGAGGCAGAGCTAAAAAATCTGGAGAAAAGACTCTGGACACCACACTAGTTACTTTTTCAACTTTGACCCATGTAGAGAAGACTAGAAAGCAGAGGCATCAATTTTTGAGAGACTATTCTTGTAAAATTGGGAGATTTTTTCTAAAGCAATGGCCACAAGTTGAAAATTATGTATTTATTTATTTATTAAATACCTCTTTCTTCTTGCTTATTACATTTAACCAAAGAAATTACTTAAAGAGAACTGCTGCCCTTGGTGTATTTCAAATGCATTGCACTCAGTGGGGCATGAAACAAGGAAAAATGCATTAAGTAAAAAGAATTCATTAAAAAGATATGGAAGGAAAGCAGTAATGTAGTACTTAACTACATTAAGTTAACCCTTGTCCCCTAACCCTTGTCCCATTCTTTCAGGAGAAAAAAAACAACAAAAAACATTTTTAAAGGTATGGGATTACTCTTCATCAGACTTCAGTAACTTCAAGAAGTACAAATAGATTGCTTTTTTAATTTAGTAACTTAATAAATTCCTGCTGCTTTGTGATAGAAGTGGGCATGCTTATCCTAGTTTTGTGCCACTTCAATGATCAGATTGTACCTGCATCAGGAAACGCACATTAAGACTCACATTTCAATTAATTTCCAGGGCTGAAACCAGGACTTGAGTCCAGATTGTTTTCTATTCAGTAAACAGGGAAACAGTGCCAGAACATTTGTGCGTGTTTGTCTGAATGTCACAACTATTTTCACAATCAGTGCACACTGAAAAGAAAACAGGAACCTGGAAATTGAAATGGATAACCAGGAAAAATCAAAAAGGATTTTACCCTCTCTGTGTGAACCTTTTGAGACCAACAGTCCTACCAAGGCATAGTTTCAATAAATGCAAAGAGGAGTCTCAGTCCTTGTAACAAGGTTCAGTCAAAGAAGAGGAAAAGAAACTGACAGGGGAAAAGTAATAGTTTCCTACAAAACAGGGATAGAGCAAAAAGCAAAAAATCTGAGAGATGAGAAGTTCTGGTTTATTAAAAGAGCACAACTGTGGAGCAAAAAAAAGACCTGCTGGGAACAAAAGAAACACTAATAAATTCTAAATTGCTGACAAAATGACAATGAATGATGGGGGGGGGGGGAAGAGGAAATATAAAAGAAATCCAATGATTTCATTACCTTACTTCAAGTAACCTTTTGATGATAGATATTATGAACTAGAATGTAATGTACACTTTTCTTGTATGAGTTGTCCATGCCATTATTAAATAAGAATTTCCAGCAAGCTCTGTAAATTTCCAAAGACCAGAATGCCAACCACAAGGCTGCCCTGCAGTCTCCAAATCAGAGCAGGGCAGATCTCAGTAAAACTGACTAAATTTTCCAAAAAAAAGAGCATCTATAATTGGGTGAAGTCAATATCCACCAGGATATCCACTATCCAGGATAGCCTTATAGTTTATAACTAATTGTATAAGGGCACTTATTTATCTTTAAGAACTTTTATGTGTGTTTTATTATTCACTTCATTAGGATGCCAACTAAAAATTACTGAATATTGTTTAAATATTGTAAAATAATTCTGCTCTGCCATACGTTTCCACAGTGCCCAGCTCAATTAGATCATAATTTCTCATTCTTTTGGCAAGGCTACGAAGACACTTAAGTATGGCACATAGTAACAACTGTAAGTTACATCAGGGTACATACCATTGACATCAGGTACAATCTAACAACCATTCTCACACAGAATTTAGACATGAATTAAGAAGTGAGCATAACAGGGTGTTCTTCCTACCAAAGGAGTGTATTTACTGTGTTAAAATTGTGTTTGGAAGAATGTGAGGCACTAGGGCAAAAATATCTGTACTCTTAGCACTCCATTAAAAATATCTTAATTCCATTACATTAAGGGAAACATTTACAAATACTTTTTCTCCATCTCCATTTTTCCTTGAAATGTCACATCCACTCAAATAATTGTAATGGGATTTCCAGAAGCACCTAAGTCAAGTCATCAGTCACCATCAGTTATAACGGGGTATGTGTTTTCAGAGCTTTAGAGATCCCACTAGATTTCTTTTTTCTTTCCATTTATTTAATGCACAAGATAGATGGGTAGGATAAGCTTCTGTTTATAAAGACCCAGAATGTCAGGTTCTAAAAACCATTTCTAGATGGTACCTCTGTCATTTTCAAGGGATATGCAGAAAACGCTTGCTATTCTGAGCCTGTCTTTTTAGATGGTTAATTTGCTATTGGGTTCTTAAAATAAATTTAGGTGTAAGGAATAATTTCTTCTTTGGAACACAGCAACCCCAAGCAACCCTTCTACTTAGATTTTATTCTGAGAAATGTCTCTGCAAGACGTATTCATATTAATAATGTATATTTCAAATCTGTCTTTTCTAGGGCAATGAATTCATACCTCCACAAACTGAAGATATTTACAGCACAATACATTTTCTCTTCAAAAGTTTTGAGGAAATCCTGATTTTTACATATGGTTATATGTACTTTCATCTGTCTCAAAATTAATTATAATTAACAGGATCCCTTTTAAATATTTTATATTATAATTTGGATTTAATGTAATCCTGTAAAAATTAAAAAGAATACTTTATAAAAAGGGTCATTATTTTTTTAATCCTTAAAATACTTTAACTCAAGGAGTGTTTTAATGCTTTGAAGGTAAACCACAAGCTTCTTATGCTACAATAATAATGCACAGATTTGAACTAAATTTATATTCTGTTACCCAGCTATGTGCAATTTCATTCAGAATGGCCTTTTCTAAAAAACAATCTTTATACAATTTAACAGTAGATATGTAGCATTGTATAATGGCGACATTGTAGAGCAGATCAATTCGGTGCATTGCATTTCTTTAATAAGCTTTCAGATTGTAAATAATCTTTGTGTATTACTGTCTTTTCTCAGAGGTTCTGTTTTTAAAAATTATTTGCTCCTAAATTCTAATGCTGAAAATACTTATGCATGTGTTCATGTTTAGCTTTCCAAGCAACAAATCTGGAATAAATCAACATTTTAATTCAGAGTGTGTTTTTTGCAAGAACAGTCATGGCCTTTCTATGACAAAACACTATTGATGCTAATGTAAGGTTAGCTGAAAAAGCTCAGGAAGACCAGATAAATCCTACGGCTCAAGTATCTAAATTAATTCTGATTTTTAAAATAGTAACATAAACTAAACATAACATAAACCATGGAGAGGAGTAAACCTTTCTCAGCATGGAAATTCTTTCAAGCCTCCATGTTAGACCAGGTATGTGGGACTCAAGTGGGTCCTTTAGGAGCTCCTTAGTGAACCAGCCAAGTTGGTAGCTACTGTATAAAAAATGACTCAGTGCCTTGAAGCCTCTTTTATGTATTACCAGCTAGAGCTGAACCAAATGCAATTTTCCATTCTCTAAAAAATTAACAGTGAGGTAGAGACAGAAAACCAGCAGTCCATGTAGAGTTAAAAAAATTGCCTTCTTCCTTATAGGAGAAAAAGTGATTATGGTGAATTGTGTAGGAGTAGAGAGTACATGACTCATGATTCATTATTATAGTGCAGCAGGGAGGCAGAGCTGAAGAGAAAGCAGAAAGGACAAAAGCAATCCTTCCTAAATCAACAGTTTACATTGCTATTTGCAGTTATGGTTTGCCCAATAGACATTTTTCACCTTTTTGCCACGCTAAAATTTGGAGGAACTGACAAGAAAACCTTCACAATTTTGTTCTAGAATAGATTACAACAGAAATTATATAGAAAAAAAATAAAACAATATCCCTGGTCCAAGACAGCATTAAGGACATATTGAATATGGAGGATAAGAGCATTTCACTGAAGTCATTTAAGTTAAGGATCTTTTAAAGAGTCAGAATCAATCACTGCTCTCCCAGCAAATATTGCCTCTTAACAAGAGGACTTTTCCAGGTTGTGGCTGGGCTAAAAAGTCTTTATAACAACACTTACGTTCACTACCAATTTTCCTACATTTCCCCAGAGGAGTACAGAGGTGGTATGTGTATGGTCCTATAAGGTCTCAGACCTTGCCAGACAAAAGAAAAAAGTCAGCAGACACAGAATGTAAAAGGACCTGCTCAGACACACAAGCTCTTTCCACTGATGGAAAGTGAAGCTGTAGTTATTGAAGGGAAAAATTTGACCTATATTTCTAAATTAGCAACAAGCAAAAAAAAAAAAAGCAAACTCAGGACTAGTACAACTATATGTTAAAAATGGAATGTTTCTCTCCTCTGATGCTGCAATTTTGCAGCTTTCACCAATAATGGCAAATTGGTTTATGTCAGTTTCATCTATCAGGATTTCACAAGGTGAAATATTTGGAAATATTAGTCCCTAGAAATATGGAAAACACTTCCTGTCTGTGAAGCTCAGAGCAAAGTCAAACTTCACAAGCACAGCTTATGATCAACGAAAGACTGTGGTGTTTAACCAACACCGTGATACCTGTTTGCTTTAATTATTTCATTACTCTTCATGTGATCTTTCAAATAGATTTTGTGAACATAACCTTCAACGTGAACCACCTTCCCACAGAACCTCCTGGGAAGGGACAAAAGACTCACACAAAGGGACCAAGGTGACTGCCAAGACAAGAGTGCAAGAACAGCTCAGGAGAAAAGTGAGATGTCAAGGAATATTGAACTACATAGGAAAAAAGGAAACAAAACTAGATGAGAGGCACTACAGAAAGACGTGTCCTAGAAATCACAAACTGCACAAGCTCGAGTATTTAATTCCTGGTAGGCAACAAAACGAAAGAATTCTGTACTTGTAAAGCCAACAGTACAGACACAGACTAAGCTGAATCTCTCTGCAACTCTACTTCCACAGCTTATATTGTACCACTCCAAGCCTAATGCTGCAAGGAGCATGAGCTAGGTCAGAGTGAGCATCAGGATGAAGAGGGCACCCAAGGGAAGCAGAGGCAAAGAATCTTGGAGCAGAGGATCTTTACTGACACAGTTATGAATTATTTGTAAAAGGCTGTAATATCCTGGGAGCCAAAGGGAAGGGAGATCTTGGTCGATGTTCCTGTCTGACCAAGCAGAACTCATATCTGACTCACTTCTGCACGGGGGCATGGGTGAATCAAGGCTAGCAGGTTAATAAAATTTATGTTCTTTCACTCCTATGAGCTGCTAGGTCCTACTAATTTTCAGGTAAATAATGTCAGTGGCAGACAGATCTACTATGATGTTATTTCTATAAAAAATGTCCGGTCTCTGGGAATAAAAGCCTACTTAGATATCTGCAGCCACTCTGATTTTTACGAAGTAATATATGGAGATTAGAGTTCAATCACAATGAGTTTTTTACATATTAATCCTAACTGTATTTAATCAAAATTTCATTAAAATAATTTTCAAATTATTGTCACAAGCTAGAACAAATCTAAAAAGAAATAATTACTACTATAACAGCTTTGGAAATTAAATATTATTTAATTATTATTAAATAATAGTTTCATTATTAATATTATATAATTGATAATGTTTAATTATTATTTATAAGTAATTATTAAATATTTCACCTTTTTTTGATCAGCAGGACATCTACTATCAGAATTAATCTTCATATATGTTGTTAAATACAAAACATCTCTACTGTGTTTCAAAATAATTTTTGGTTTATTAAGTTTAAAGCCTCAACTTCTGTACCATATTCTGTGTTGCACTAGTGATGTTTATATACTAATTTAGCTTGCAGGTTTTTTTGACTTTCAGTAAGCAATCCATGTAATCAGAATTTTGTCAGAAGTGTCAGAATGCATATTCAGATGTACAGTGATTCATATACTGGATACAGTGATTTACGTGTCCTGAAAGACATGAAAGATGGAAAACTTGATTTCCCATGAGACAAATTTTTCTCACACCACTTAGGCAGATTAAATGTATGAAACATAACAAGCTTAAGCAAAATCTTGACTGAATTAATGACCATTTTGCAATTTTCTCCAACAGAGCCAGAATTCATCTCTGATTCATGCTTGGACCTCCATCTAACAATCCCATCTCCAGCCATCTCCCTGTTGAAGCTGCTTCTCAAACCAGGCCACAGTAATACCCACAGCAGCTCTGAAATCCTGCCACAAAAATCCATGATCTGCAGTTGACCACCTCCATCAAGGACAGCCATAGAACAGTCATTTTCCTGCTCAGCTAATATGGTAGGCATAAGGAAAAGACCTCAGAGCGCATTTAGTGTCAACCCCTTTGCATATCTATATAATCCAGAAGTCTCAGCACGTGACCTGACAGAATCTGAGCTCTCCAGACACATATAGAGCAATCCAAATATTATTTATCTATGAGACAAAAAGTAGGTATATTCATTTTGACAGAAAACTGCTTTTACTGAACATACATTGAAGCAGTGGCAGACAGCCAGAGACAACAACAGAGTAAGCTGAGTGCAACTGTTCATATGCACACCTGTTTATGAAAACTTGCCTACCTGCTCACAGTACAGGTACATGTACAACCTGTCCTTTTGCAATTAAGTACTTTAGTATTCAGAATCAGTGCCCAATTCTCATTTAGGAATTCCACTACTGATAAAAATAAGAGCATATTTATTTCAGTAGGAATTTTGTCTGTATACACATTGAAAGATAACATGCAAAATATGTGATTATAACCAGGGGAGATAAGCTTCTTGTTTTGCTATTAGAAATGCTTTCCTGTCCCTCCATTAACGCAACAGTCAGACAAATGACCTATTCAATATTAGTGACTGATCCTGACCTTGCAACTCAGGAAAAATTAATTACGTGGAAAAATCATTCATGCTGAAAATTTGAATGCCAAAGCTCTGCAAACAATTTACCTCTGAAGCACTACAAAGCTAAAGTAAAAAGATACTATTTGCAGTACTTACTGCAAGTATCATTACTGGCGCTAAGATGAGCACCACACCACTTCTGTTCCCGTAAGTTCTGCAGTTCCTGTCTTATCTCCCCAGATTTTTTTAAACTGCTTAGGGAAGGAAAACACTGATCTAGGAAGACTGAGGCAAAATTCTGGTCTTGTGGCTGTTCTTGCAGACAGCATTAATCACCATGACATCTTCATGCTTTCAGCAAGAAATGTACTTGCAATATACTTGCAAAATGGCTGCCCAAAATATGCAAATCCAAATATTTGCTGGGCCAAGAAATTTCAGTAGTACACATTTAAATCAGTATTTCTACCATTTAAATGTTGATAGTGTAAAATTTAAAAAAAGCAAAATACTTACAATTTTAAGATTTAATAAGAAGAAATTGAATATTGATTTTCAGATTTAAACAACCTTTAGTTCTTCACATAAATTGCAATTTTTTTAATGTTGCTTACATGCTGCTATTGAAACTTAAACCCTGGCAAATCTAGTCTTTCCCAGAATATTCCATAACTAGCTATTTACATTTTTAAAACACAAGCTAAATTAAATGTCTGTCAAAAAGCTAATTACATAATACATATTAATAGTCTAATTATATGATTTTTCTAAGCTATGCAATTGCCACTTGATTATTTAATTTAATATTTTATAGTTGTTATGTCATTAGGAAAAGGTAAGTTTTACATCAGAACCCAACACAATGTACAGTGAATAAGGCAGATATTTGTGAGTCACCATTTCCAGATGGAGAAAGGCCTAGATGTACTAGAAAACAAATGGACATGCTATTAACAGCAACTGGATATTAAAATTTGCAATCTCTTCAAAACTTTTTATGTCAATTGGTATTTTTGAATGTAGTGATTATATATTTAAAGACCTACCAATCTAAACTTAAGAGTGGACATGAAATTTATCAGAGAAAGCTAACTGCATTATGAAGGATTGATTCCACACTGAAGAATTGTTTTCTTGAAACACATGAAGCAATGCTGATTTTATTTTTAATAAAAGTAGATTCACTGGCTAACTACAGAATTTTTCAATGATCTAAACTATTTAAATTGATGGAAAGATTGTTGGGGTGTCACTGCCATGTTCCACTGTCCATGGATAACATCCTAGAAGCAGATTTTTGAAATAATATTTTCACTGATATTTCAAAGGAGGATGATGAGGAAAAATAATAATTAAATACAGTTCTTAAATTAGGTTCCATGTAGTCACATGCAGAACATCATAGTAATTCTGACTGCCTTAATGCTTGAGTCTACTCATGTGACTGAGCTTAAAGACATCACTCCCCAGAAAGCTGTCTATTTCTAAAATGCCACCTTACCATCATCAATAAAATGATTTAGAAAAAGGACGTTTTTGTGGGTAGACTCAAGCCACAAAAAGCTCTGTGCATCAGTTTCATGGAGAAAGGAAGACAGGGAGCCTGCATTCTTTCATTGGGTGTTTCTCTAAGGACACCAGATACAATGGTTTCACTTTGTTCCAGGATGTGATTAAGGGACTGAAGACCACAAAAGATTAAATGTGAGATTCAAAAACAGAGCTTGTGTGCCTAAATCCAAAACTGCCATTGCCAGCCTGACCCACTGGTAGACACTTAACCTTTGGAGACACCAAAATTCCAAACGCCACCCTGGAAACATCTTACCTGAGATCTATCCTTGCACATGCTCAGACTTTCCCCAGACTGAGCAGAGAGCTACCTACCTCATACATGTCATACACTGCATGACATTTTACATCCTTCCGTGAGAGATTACCTCATACAGACACAGCCAGGAACCTTTCAAAATGTAGCTACATTTGCTTTTTGAGGCACTGCTTAAGGAAGCAGTAATAGAGAGTTGCTGTGTAACACATTGGCATTTCCATGAAATCATCAATATGGCCATCATGCAGCAGAGAACACAAAATTCACACAGACAGAGAGAAAAGGAAAAAAAAAAGATGATGATGATGATGATGATGATAATGATGAAGTAATCAAAGGTAGGCATTTAGAAAGCTCAGGTTCATGCACAGATGTAGACTCCTCTCTTTAGACCTGAAGCAGGTAACTTTTCAGATGTAGCATGTTCAAATACACCCCAGATTTTAGCATTTGTTTTTGGCGAGTTCATGTGGATCTGTGTGACAAAGATAAGAGCCTCCATGTCCCACTACAAGGAGGTAACAAATCAGCAAGTTCCGATCTCAGGAAAGGGATATCACATGCACAACAGAAACTCAGTTTCATCCAATAACTATGACTGGGGGGGGGGTGTCACACAACTCAACACAAGAGTGTAAGTACAGTAGTAACGAGAGTAAGTTTTGGATCCACTAAACAAACTGAAATGCAACTAAATCATTAGGCCAATATTGTAAGACAGTTCTCACAGCTTCTCACTTTCTCCTATATAGTCAAGTTAGCTGGTTTCTGCAGTTTATATTATCAAGTATCTGTCTAATCTCTGACACTCCAGAATTACTTTTTTCATCTGAAGATGTGGCTAGGTGACTACATGAGGACTGTAATGCAGATGTAGAAACCATCATAAGTACTAAATCAGCAGTCCTGCTTGCATCTACATACTTGGAAACTTAAAGGTAAAATGACTTATCTAAAGTCACACATGCATATTTACAGGACTTGATTATAGATCACTGAAAACTAGCAAACACCTTCCACCATAATCTGTGTCTGAACACCACTCTGGGAAGAAAGTAACATTTCTCATTTTAAAATAAACTGTGAGACTGATTAAGAGATTACTCTCATTTCTTTTTATTCCTGCTCAAATCAATAAATATACACATTCAAATTACACTTCAGTACTTCCAGAAGAAAGACATAGTGTAAAGCACAGAAAAATCATCTCTCACCTTCTAGATCTTCCTTTTCAAAATGTGTTTTTAGAATGGAGCGAGTTCCACCCCTATCCACAACAGCTTCTTCATCATTTCTCTGCAAAACAGAAAAAAGGACAGGTAAGCTGCTTCTCATTTGGAAACTATTGGCAAGATTGTACAGTACTATAAAACAAAGATGCTTTTAATATTTAATTGTTGACTCTTCCAACTAAGGAACTAAAAAGTTTTTAAGAATTTCATTTTCCTTATTAAAATCTATTTCTTATGCATCAGTTTTACTGAGGTATCATTACAGCTAACTTTGATGTGAAGAACTTCTGTTAAAACCTGCAAGATGATGAGTAAGCACTGGTTACTGGGAACTAAAAAAGCCATGAGTCAATAGGACAATGAAAGAGATGAGAGAAGACATGTCTGATCTCGGCAGCTTTATTCTTGTACTCCTGAAGAAAGTGGTTGCACATATATTTTTGTCTTTAGACCAGGATTCTGAGCTACATCCAGAATTTCCAAATTATAGCACTAACGCTCCTTTTACTTTGGCAAAGCTAAAGAATAATACTATGGTAAGAAATAAAATTAACACGAAGAAAACAACTGGCTGCACTTACTGGTGAATTGCAAAGCCCTTGCTTTTCTTTACAAACACTAAGCTGAATTTACTATAAAGGTAGGTAGCACACACTAATAGCAAAAAACAGAAAAGCTCTTCTTCCTTAGGAACATCTATTTCATGTTTAATTTTATCCCACAGCACTTATGTGATCAATTAGTGTATTGTGCTCAGGCTAGAAAAGCTACAAAAATTGGTGATTTTGTCACTTCTGACATGGGGGGAAAAAAAAAAGGCAACACATTTCCCTAAATAGAAAAATCTTTTGGGAGTTCGGCAACAAGACACTAGATGCTGTGCTAAAGTATTTGCTTCAGTATGAGTTTGACATCACCACTTGTGAAAAAATCTAGCTGCTAAATACAGCCTGTATTTCACAACATGATTTAGAGTGGTTTCCATTAAATTATTATGAACGAAAAAAGAATGAATTATACAAAAGTATCAATTAATATATCATGAATATATATTTACTTGTCATTAGTGAAGGGGTTTTAGTAAGTGATATTACAACTAGTACGGCTTAATTTCAATATATAAAATTGGTATCTTAATGGAAGCGTGAAGCAAGGGGATTTGAATACCAGTGCTTGTGATAAATATATATCTATATATAGAATGCAATAACAAGAAATTAAACTCTCTGAGCACCTCTCCTTAAAGAGCAGATGCCCCAGGCAAAACGATTCACATCTACAGCTGCATATGGTGCATTCTGGATGTGAGTTTTTGTTTCAGGCTCCTCTCTTTTTTAAAAACAGCTGTCATGCTGTAGCTATCTTACACAGAAAAATCCTATGAATGTGTCAGCACCAAGCATCTGGGCTGTTAAAGAAAGAAAGAAAGACTAAGCATTACAATGTCTTTATTAGAGCTTTCCACAGACCATAGTATGTAACTGAAACGTGACAATAACAGAAGGCCTTCTACTGAAAAAGTCTTGTCTTTTAATAATTTATAATTAGTTAATAACCTATTAAGATGTACCTCAGCAGTGCAACTTTGCAACAACCATTTGATCATCTTAGTAAAATGAAATTTAAAGCAGTTAGACATAACTGGGCATGCTTGTCATGCTGGCACAATGCCACGCACCTGGGTAAATGATTAGGCAGGATGTCAAAGGCCAAGTATTACAGCCATATCAGAAGTAGTGCTATTTTAGCAGAAGACATTGGCATCAGTATTTTACTGATGCTTAAAAGGACTTTTGGAAGCAATATTAGGGGAAATTTACAATGGAGGATATACTAAATTGCTGGACAGCTTAAAGCCTTTACAGATTATCTAAGAAAACTAAATACAAATTAATTCATTAATATTTATCAAAATATGCTCATACACTTTGACTTCTCCTTTCCCATGTGTTCAATTTTCAGCTTCTGGCAATCTTTCTCTTCCTCCCTCCTTTTCCTGTAATGTCACAGCAAGTCTCAGCCTTGTCTCATTCTCAGAAGTGGGTTTATTCCATTAATATTACAAGGAAAAACAGCTTAATTGGGAGTATCGTGTTGTTGCCAATTCACTTGTCAAACTCTGAGCAAAGTCCAATTAAACAGGCCTTGCACTGAACACACTGGCTTCCCAGGGAGCAGTATCAAAGCCACCTTGCATCTACCAGTACAAGAGTTACACTGCATTTACTCTAGAGGTAATTTCTGTGATTCCTGTACTGCCCCCTTGGAGGAGGGGAGAGGTGAGGGAAAGGTTCACTTGTAGTTTAGTGCAATTAGGTCTTAACCTCACTGGAAGATAAGCACTATTGCAATACCAGTAAAAACAGCGGCAGATCTGCTCTACTTTCCCCTGATGATTAGAGACTGGAAACTTAATTTCAGTTGGTAATGCTTTGCTTTTTATTAGAACATCAGGAAAACTACGAACTTGTAATTTTTAAATGCTGCAATAAATGAGAGTTTGACACTGAAAGTATAGGCAAGACTAATGGTAAAACAGTCATGGAAGACAGAATTCATGCCAACCAGGCTCCATACTAACATCCTCAAAACCATGAATCCAGTGCAGTTTTGCCCATCAGTTTCAGCAGGATCAGAATAAGGCATGAAAACGAAATGCTTTTCACTGCCATGCCACGTTTATGTCAGAATTCTACCACTTCTTCCTTTCACCTCATTTGAAGATGACGAAGGTAGGAAGTTTTACACAGGACACAAATCTGCAAGGACTAGAGTATTCAAATCATACTGTCATATTGCAGCAGTCTGCAAACAAATGTGTGGACACACTGACCAGGTACAAGTCCTTGGAACTGTCCATTATTGCAATGAGTTGCTTGCTGAGTCCAGTGAACACTGTGGTCTACTGCTTAAAGCATGGGAGAGGGATCCAGGCAGTCCCCGAGCGCTAATCCTGGATCTGCCACTGACTTGCTGTGTGGCCTTGGGAAAGTCACTTAATCTCTGTGCCTCAGTTTCCCCATCTGTAAAATAGGGATAATAATACTTACTTATCTACCTTCCTCACCGGGCTGCTCTGTGCCATAATTAATATTCACACAGCATTTCAGAACTGTAAAGCACTACAGAAATGCCAAGTCATTCGATTTAAGAAAGTTTACCCATGTGAAGAAATAATGATGGGAAACAACAAATTCAGAAAAAACATTTAGGCATAATTTTTTTTACATGAAACAAATGTATATTAATACCTTCTAATCATTTTACGTTGCACATCTTTGACAAAGTTTACATTGAGAATAAATATACTGGGCTCATTTTCTGTTGGCCTAATTCAAGAGCAACGCTACAGGAGCCACTGGAATTACATTTCAGCGAAGCTGTAATCACAGTGCAATAAACTTGTCATAAACAATGTAACATTTTACTCTCCTTTTCAATATATTTGTTAATATTTTATGGTTCTATACAGTCATCACACAATATTTATATATAAAATTTAGGCACAAAATTATTTCCCTAAAGCAATAAAATACCAGCAAACACACAGTAGAAGAAATAATGTGTCTGGGACAAAAGGGCAAGAAAAAGCCAAGGGTTTTACATGGAAACCACAAGCTCCTTAGAGACTAGGGCTCAGCAAGTCTACTCAGTTCATGATTTCACCTCTTACATTTTCCAAATGAATGCTGAAATGACGTTCACCATGCAGCAGCATCAGCTGCACATATTTCACAGGAAAAATCTATTTTAATGAAAGACACTTATAAATACAGTTCTATTTTTGTCTCTTCATACTAGAAGTTTAAACACAGTGGTGAGTACAGAAAAGCAGACAGTAGAGTCATCTTCTGTATCCTTCACAGTGCAATTCCATGTTTAAATATTTCAGTACTTACACTGAAATATGTATTTGAAGTTGAACAAAATAAAAAGAAATAAACCACCTTCAAAAATATTTGGCTTCTACTTCTTACTAAGCTGTCCTAAAGGAAGAAGGTCACCAGGAATACTGGAGTATGAATTTTCAACCCTTAGATCAACAACCTGCTTATCAGAGTATAAAGTGAGGCTATAGCTATTGCCAAGAATTTCAAGTGTATTGGTTAGAAGGAATAAAAAGGCCCATGGCTTAGAAACCAAAAACAAATGCCTTAAGTACCCTTTCTACCAACGTATTGACAAAGCTCACTACCCAAGGCATTCCAAAGCTATATAAATGACCTTGTGGAAAGCTTCTCAAAGTGACTCTCCTTAGCTGTGATACAGCCGTAACTACAACTCAACATGTTGCCAAGAGGTTGATCCTTAACCTGCCACCTCCCAGGACTGTGCACTGCCCTTCCACACCTCAGATCAATTTAACTAATGTACACTTTTAGAAAAGCTGAAAAGCATTATTTTATGACAGATGTTTTGCTGTGTTTTTAGTTACAGCTCTTATAAACTATCTATGCTTTTATCACATTGGAGATGACTGAGTGGAAAGAAAAAGGAAATCAACTGCTTTCAAAGGTGGATCTGTACAAAGGCACATGACACACATTTTTAAATATGTATGTGCTAACATAGACACATACACTTGTAGAACTTCAGTACATTTCCAGATGATGTAATTAGGACATATTCCTCATGTTCTGTATGACAAGAAGGTAGATTAAAGTCCAGGTGACAATACATAAATTTGAAGTTATCTATACAGTTTTTATATGTATTTACTAAAACAGGAAAACCAATACCTTATCTTAAAAGACACTGTTCCATATATTATAAAAGCCACCTGAATACTGGACAAGCATTTACTGAAGATCATCTGTGCTGATCACAGCAGTAAATGAAATAATAATATAACAATAAATATACATTAAGAAATGGGAAATTGTTAGGACAACAGGAAATTTTTAAATGGTTGCAATGAGTATGTCTCATTGTCTTTCCTTTGGTAGGTACTCTGCTCCACTAGTATGATATTTTTTATATATATTTTGAATAGACAAGTCAAAATGTATAGCACAGAAATTTTCATGTTACATGGAAAACTACAAATTATTTCTTTTCTTGATGTTTCTTTTTATCTAATTTCCCTCTTTTATTTACTGTTGTGTATATGTTCAGTGTTTTCAATAAACTAGATGATTGCTTTCCTTTGAAATACAATGTAAAAACCAGCTACAAAGAGTATTAATATTCCAGACAATTTTTTCACAGTTTTTAAGCCCTTAAATAAAATCCTTTCGCTTTTTAATTACATTCTTAATATACCCCCAGCATAAATCATAACAACATAACCAAAAGATTCTTTTTTCGGCATCTTCCTTTCTGTAAAATATGTAACAGAGCAGAAGCCATTTTGATTTTTTATGCACTAGAAATTATGCATGACACACCTGCTGACTCATACAGCAAATAATCATGCCATTAATTACTTTTCTGTATAAGCCATTTATTGATGATTAGACAACCTACATAATTCTCAAATGCCATCTGGAACTCAGGAATGGCTGTCAGCATAAAATATTAAATACTGCCTTCCTATAAACAGTAGAAAGCTGTAATATGGTGCTGATCTTGGTTGGGGTAGAGTTAACGTTCTTTACATTGTCTGGTATGGGGCTGTGTTTTGGATTTGGGCTGAACACAGGACTGATAATATAGAGATGTTTTTGTTATTGCTGAGCAGGGCTTACACAAAGCCAAGGCCTTTTCTGCCTTTTGTACTGTTACGCTGGCCAGGAAATCAGGAGTGCATGGGAGGTGACCCCAACTATCCACGGGGATATCGCAGACCATATGACATCATGCTCAGTATACAAAGCCGGGGGGAAGAAGGAGGAAGGGGGGGGACGTTTGGAGTGACAGCATTTGTCTTCCCCAGTAACTGCTACCCATGATGGGGCCCTGCTCTCCTAGAGATGGCTGAACACCCGCCCATGGGAAGAAGTGAATTAATTCCTTGTTTTACTTTGCTTGTATGCACAGCTTTTGCTTTCCCTATTAAACTGTCTTTATCTCAACCCACAAGTTTTAAAGCCTTTACCACTCTGATTCTCTCCCCAGTGCCACTGGTGGGGGCATGAGCAAGTGGCTGCATGGGGCTGGGTTGCTGGCTCCAGTTAAACCAGGACAAATATATAATTTAGTTATTTTATATTGCCAATAATTACATATACTTAAAAGACAGAACTCTAATATAGTCATTTCAGTTTATATGTATTATCATAAAGTTAGCGGTAAAAACCTCAGGTATTCACCTTTCAAATGGACTATAATGAATTTCTAAACATTTATCCAGACACCACACACAACTGCCTTTTCAATCTGAAGATATTTCAGCATTACTGCTTTGTGTTGTATTCATTTTACAAACCCATTACAGAATATTTGTATTCTTAAGGTCATTTTGGTCAAGTTCAGCTTGACAATGCATAAAGACGACATTACTAAAGATACAGAAAACTGAGTTATTTGAACTCAGGAGCTGCCAAGTGCATATTGGAAATATCTTGCAAAGACAATTAACCTAAATGGCTAAAAAGCTGTTGTATGTAGATGGATGCCTCCCTGTTGTAGGAGGCAAATCACTGGTGAATGCCATGTTCAGCCTTGTCCTTTAAACTGTCCTTGAGCAGATATGCTCACACAAAACTGATTTAATACAAAATGTGTATACTCACAATTTAGATGCTACAATTCTTTTCTCTTTTTGAAGACAAGCACAGGGGTAAAAAAAAACAAACAAAACCTTTTTGAATGTTATTCTGCTTAATTGCTTATATTATATATAACAATATTTAGCAATCTTCTGAGGTGCAAAATACAGTGAATTTTATCTTTCTGATGAAATAAAATTGCTTTTCCATTCCACTAGCTACATTATATCATCCTTTTCCCCTCTATCCACCAATCAAGGAAGACCCATCAAAACACATTTATAATGCAATAAGGTCTGTTCTGTTAGGTCTGAAGAATTATTTTAAAAGTGTCCCTTTAATGATACTGTTTTTGCAGTAATCACTACTAGTAAACATAAAGCACATATTCCTTTTGGTCAGCTCTACATAGTTCAGGCTACACAACAAAGTAAAAAGCAATTACTTTTCATTCCAGATTTGCATCTTCCCCAGGGCTCCATGTCATATGCATAAAAGCATCCTTCTGTGTCTTCTTTCTTTCTCTTTTCTCTTTTTATAGCAGAAGCCAAGATAATGTTTAGCATGACTCAATAACGAAATACCAAGTTCTGCAATGCTGCTAAAAAATGCATTAATCAGCACTGGCTCCAAAGAACTGCTTTGCTACTGACCAGAGACTGAACACATCTTTAATGTAATAATACAATTTTTTTAACATATAAACATAGATAATCATTGCAGACATTAACTCTAAGCACATACTACTGTTATAAATTTAATGAGACAAAACATAAGGAGAATACACACATATGAATAAAACAAAGCAGTTTTACAGAGATTTAAATGCCCACTAATACTTGTAAATTCCTATGTTTATCTGCACTGAAGCATCCTGTGCTGGTCATGTATCATTATGCACAACACAGCAGCTATGAACTGATGCATAAATGAATGCATAATCACCAAAATATTTCCTTAACATTTGATAAAGAATCTTGTATCTTAGAAATGCCACTTTAGGTAGAAACAATACATTCCTTACATTTGCAAGGCAAACATGATAAGCTCTTTATCTATTCTCCATACACCTATCCAACTGAAGACAACATTTCTATTTAAATAAGATAAAACAGAATATTAAGGCAAAATACTAACTTAACTTGTTGCAATGGCTAGGTGCCCCACTTTCTCTGTCTAACAGGGCCAGTGGCCAGTGTTGCAGACAATGACACAGGATAGGACACAGACAGATCAAACAACCAACCTTCCCACCTAAAAGGCTTGATAAACCTGTTAGAGCATTGGATGAAATAATTAGAGCAATAATGAAATAATGAACTGTGATATTCTTTCTGGATTCTGGTACCTGTTTTAAGCACCTGCAATTAATTGCAGCTGAGTTTACCATGTTTTGTATGTCTTTGACTAAAATTATCAGGACTGTTAAATGACGCAACCACCTTACACTTAAGTTATTGTGTTCCTTTGAACATTTTCAGTTTTCTTCAGCCTCATAACTTCTCCCTTTCCTTCTCTCCTATCACATCTGCCAGATTTGCAAGCTAATCTTTATTCAATTGCTAGTTGCAGCCAGACCTCTGAATAAATAGAAGACAGCATTCCTTGCTGCTATGTAAATGTAGAAGTAGGGTCACATCTGCATGACTGAGATTTTATTGTCTTTACTTCTTTTTTTTACTGCAACGTAAAATACTTAGAAGTTATAGAGGTGAGAACAGCAGAGATGGTTATTTTCTCCTCTTTGGTTATTATTCAAAAGTCTTATGTCATCCTCGTGCAGTCCCATCAGCTGAAACCCTCTTTTCTCATTTCATAGCAATGGCTATGTCAACTACTAGAGAAAAGTCCAATAGCAAGAAGATGAATGTGAAGATTTTATCCAAAGCCCAAATGAGATTTACTTTTAGCTTGTCCGGGCTGTTTCTTGGCCCAGTGCCAGGTGAGGATAGATCCAGGATAACAGTATTATTTAGGTGTAGATAGAAGTTAAACATTCAGAGTTTAGCCCACTATGCAATAGGACATTAGCTGCTGGGCAGCAAATGGGAAAAAGAATATTAATTGCCAGTTTCTTAATCAGGAGTATGATATGTTGGGTTTTAAGTTGGATACACTTCCCATTTCAAAGGATCTGCCTTCAGCCTCAGAAAAAAAAATGACGTGTTTTCAGATTTCTTTACCTCAAAATAGGGTCAGGGAGAAGAATCATAGAAGGCAGTCTTCTTGAAGCAGCTACTCATGTGGAAATAGCAAGTGCAAAGAAGAAAAAGGGTCACAACCAACTTAGTAGAACCTGTTTTAACAACAGCTACAACACCACAGAGAGGACTTTCTGTCTTCTTTTACAACCAGCCACAAAAATTACGTAGTACGGCAACTGCATCCTTTAGATGCAAATGTATGCAAACCATAGTTCAAAATAACACCTTTTTTTGACATTCCAAGCCAGCATGACCAATAATAAATTAAATCCCTCTCTCAGAAACACTGATATAATGTTCAGCAATTCTTCTGCTTCTCAGACAATTTTCAATTGTATTTGACAAACACTTTCTACAAGCACAATACAAGGATTAATCAAGGCAGCAGGAATGATTCTTATGCTAAGCTTCCAAATCAGTTTGCCAACACTAGAAATACTGTTGCTTTTCTAGAAAAGAAAGGTAGCCTGACTGAACCAAATCTAACTGAAGTGTTAAAAAATGCCCTTTAGTCATCCATTTTCAGGAAAAATTAACATCAAATTTTCTGTTACAAGCCCAAAGATTAAATTGGACTCCTTGTGGTCCTTCAGAGTTGCCTTCTATATGATCTATTATCGTCCAGAAGAGAAAACAAGATTGTGTTTGGTTTGTTCGGCTTTTTTAAAACTGGAACTTGTATATAACTTCCTTGAAGACAACTGACAGGCCCTTTTTGACCAAAAAGTATAAATTCAAATGTAGGGTTTAGTCTGAAGAGTTCCCAAACCATCTATATTTTCAGGGAGTAACTTCAGCAGAAAATCCAGAACTGATGACCCAGTATTTCTCCTCTCCAAAGATTTAGGTTGGTCTGTGTGATTATGTTGTCATGGGTGAATTTTTTATCAACGCAACTGTAATTGATGTGACTGAAAAACACAGATTTGTATCACCCAGAAATGTTCTGCTGCATGCAAATGAACAGTTGCCATAATGGAAATGAAGAGACCTTTTGCACTGTCTATACAGTCAGAGCATCAGAAAGGAAAAACTCTTCATCTTGTAAGTAGACAATGACATTCTGATTATCTTTGCTCTCACTCTTCATCTGTCTCAGGTCATCGGTGAGCCATGATGATCATGGTGAGTAATGCTAGAGAAAACAGTTAGGAGCCACTCTGTTCACAAAGAACATAAAAAAATAATTAAATCCTCCAAGACACTTATAATATAATCTACTATCTGAAAGTTCAGGTAGTCTAGTTAATTCACATAGGCATTAAGAAAAGCAGTAAAAATGCAGCAGCAGTGGGGGGGGGGGAAGCAGAAGAGAAATGAGATAAAGAAATTTATAATATATTCTGAGAAATAACAGGGCAAATAAACAAATTTCAGATGCCAAGTTTGAAGTCACTTGTGCATCACTTCTGCCCAGGCAATGAAACACTGCACTGGAAGGAAAATTTGCGTACTGAAGACTCACTCAAAACACATTGGGAAAATGATCATGACAGTGGATTAGATAACCAGGGATTTGTATGGCTTAAAACTTTACACAGCACAAATGGAAGACACATATTCAGGAATCTGTGCTGCCAAAGAATCAAATATGAATTAAACAGTAGTTCAACTGGTCTTCCTGCCTCTCAGAGATCTAAGAATTAGACTTGTACAAATTGCTCATCTGCTGTAATCTGGAAGCTTTACAATCATCACTTCCATGACCTTTTATTCTAGACTAGTCAAGACACTTGAAAATAAAAACAAGCTAAAAATTAAAAACAACTGATAAGACTTTAACAGTGTGTTTAATATTGAAATTACAGAACATAACTTTTGGAAAGGAAAAGGGACAAGGATTGCTATAGAGTAGAAAATAAATGTGAACATGGCATTTCATGTTTCATCAGTGGTTCTATTCAAAAGTATTTTATTGTTAGAACTGACTGCTATTATTTTCATTGACAAGCTTCTCACAATGCCACTAAATTGACAGACCTGTGTGCAAATGTAGAGAACGGTAAGGGAGGACATGATGTCCATCAGACACAGCTTTGAAGGATATTAATCTAAATGTTCCCAGTGTTCAGTCTTTTAGGAAAATGGCAGAACTCACTAGATATCAAGTTTTACTGGCACACCACAGGTAATGCCATTTTTGAATTATGTATCATTACTTGTATCTCATTATACTACTCTAAAGTAGTAAAGACAATTACAAGTATGACAACAAATAATATCCAACAGAAGCCCTTCATACTCTTCCTTGCCAAGACAACACCATCTCCTTTTATTAAAGAATGGATTGCTTTAAAGAAGAAAATGCTTATAACTTAAACAGTATGCCACAAGCTACATGGATTAGTCTTTCATTTATCACAAGTTTGTACCAGGCTTATCATAGAATCATTAAGGTTGGAAAAGATCTCCCAAGTTCATCAAGTCCAACCTTTGACTTAATACCACCATGTCCACTAAACTGTATTGCGAAGTTTTTGAATACCCACTCATTTTTTGAACATCCACTCATTTATTGAACACTTCCAAGGATGGTGACTCCACCACTTCCCTGAGGAGTTTGTTTCAATGCTTAACCATTCTTTCAGGTTTAGTGCAACAGGCTCCTTCTCCTCTGGCGATATCTCGATGTAGGTACTAAACAAATAATAGTAAGCTGCTGATCTGTATTTAGTCCTACAAGCATCCCTCCTCATGCCTGCAAATTCTGCCTACCTTTTCTTTGACTAGCATTGCTATTAAACATGTATGTGTATGCACATGTGGAGAAAGAAAAATAGTGTTTTGACATACATGCTGTAAATATATGCACAATGAGCTATTCAAATAAATTATTGATTTATAACTATTTCATTAGTCACAAAATTTAAAGGACACACAGTAAATAGCCTTGGGTTAAGAATACTTGGCAACCTAAGTATAATAAAATGAACACAACTAGTACTTCTGCCCAGTCATTAACAGGTTATACTTCACCTTATAGACTACGGAAAGAGTTTTGTGGAGGAGTTTCAAAGATTGGGCATCGTGACACCAAGTGCACTAATGACTGGAAGATGAATAGCAATTGGAAAATCAAAACTGATACTGCCAATAGAACAAACACAAAATTCAACCTTGTGCTAGAATCTCTCTCGGAGGGAAAGGAAAAGGCAAGCTGTAAAGCTTCTAAAAGAAAGACTAGAAGCTTTTATTTGAGAAGATGAGTAAATAGACCTTAAATAGCAAGTGATGTAGGCAGAGTGATAAGCAAAGATGATATTAACACCAGTAATCAAGTGAAGCAAAGCTGTAAGTATTAACGTCAGACAGACAGATGAGATCATAATAGCCATGGTGCTGAGGTGAGCAAGACTTCAATCTGATTTATGGCTACAGGAACAAAGAGGAACTCTCAGGTCCCAGAGCCACGTAGAACAAGAATATATCAGGAGAGAAAAGAAAACTCAAGAATTGTTTCTGACATTATTATATTCAGGAAACCACTGAAGACCAAGCAAATTTTCTGAGCTAGGTAGAGTTTAACTGGAGTGGGGGCAGACCACTAAAAATAAAGCAGTGGCACCTTCATAAAGGTCATGCTTATGGCTACATTATCTGAAGAAAGGTGTGGAGGAGGATGTAAAAAGCTGAGGATGGATTCCTGAGAGATCTAAACACATACCTATATACAGAAAGAGGAGGGGGAGAGGAGACCCACCAAGTAAGAAACTGAGTCTGAAAAGAGAAACAATCAACAAGGACAAAATAACAAATGCCTACGAACAACAAAATTTAGTGAAGACTATAACATAGCATCACAAAGAGATGACAGATGGAGTGGAGGAGAACAAAGGACTAGCCTGGAATTCCTCCAGGAAGAAGTCAAACAGAACATTAGTGAGATAAATTTCAGTGCAAATGACAGAAACCAGAAGTGAGCAGTTCTAGAAAGGCACTAGAAGACAAGAAATTATGACAAGTATACAAAGCATACTAATGGGGAAAGGGGCAGGAGATGAAGGACGTCAAGGGATAGGACATTAATCCAGTGAATACAAACTTCTGAAGTTGAGAGTTGGCTTGTGTTGTTGGGGTTTTTTTAATATGAAGAGATTCAGGCATATTTGTTGTATATGGGAAGGAATTCAAGGAGAGAAACAGAAATTTTAAAAAAAATCAAAAAGTTTAAAATAATAAAAAAAAAAGAAGATCGGATGGTGGATAGGGACAGGAAAAAGTTCACTGGAACAGGTTCAAAGACTACAAAACAAAAAGTCTGTTTCAGTAAACAAGGAGGAAGCTTCAATTTTGACCTTAGTTGGTTAGTTTTAAGAAGTTCATATGGAGAGAGGGGGGAATAGATAAGCTGAATGGAGGCCTATATGACTAATAAAAATACATAACAGGCAAAACTGCAAGCAAAAATACTCATAACAGATGACAGAAATCCCAGAGATTAAGAAATACAGAGAGTCAGCAGAATCAAAAGATTTTCACCAGAGATAGCAGTATCTCCAAGGCATTGCACATGGCATTAGGAAGTGAGAAAATGGATACTGGGAGTCAGCCAGGACCATGAATTGTCAGAAGGGTTTAGAACTGTATGAGAAGAACAAAAAATAGTGCTTAAAGGGAACTGATAAGCTGATAGAGGAAAGTAGAAAAGAATAAAGGAAGTAAGGGCAGAAGAAAAGTCCCGAAGACTAACAAAATAGAAGTTTTACAAAGTCCCATTCCTGGAGAGAGAGAGAGAGAGAACAAAAATGTTTAAAAAGTTCAAACAGTTACCACAGAAAAGGAACAGTGCATAGAGAGACCAATTCAGTTGTGTAGCTGATCTGGCACATGATATACAGTTCAAATGAGAAACAGCACCAGGGTACCTAAGAGTTGGATGGTTATCCATATGGAAACTGAAAAGTGAGAAGTTACGAATGGAAGAAAGTTGCAAGTCAAAGTCAGACAGAGAGATGGGAATAGGTAGAGTTGTATGCATGCAGACCATAACAACATTAGAAAGACAGACAGAAGGAAATTCTTTTGTTAAAAAAATAAATAAATAAATAGGAGCAGGAAGAACACAGAACACAACAGCACAGAAGTACCACTCTTTGACCCAAATTCAAAACAGATATTGTTGGAGGTAACAGTCTCCACAGAAAGGACCAGAGATGAGGCAGCATTAATAAACAAGGAAACAAAGCTCTGTGGGCTGGAGGGAACAGCAGAAGGTAAAAAGACAACCTCTAGGTACTTTGAGACCAGTAACCAGAAACAACAAGAAAATAAAAGGAAGACCAAATAATGGAGGAGATGAGAAGTTTTGCACCTGAAGGAAAAAAAGAAGTGACAGGAATGACACAAGTTGAACCAAAGGCAGATGTAATTTAAGGGAAGAATTAAAGGACATTACACCAAAGTGTAATCTAGACACAGGTTGATATAAGAACATGAAAAGCATCAGAAAACAGAGAGATAAACAAACACCAATAAAGCAATCAAAAATCACAAGAGATTCATATATCCTGAAACTTCTGTTATCTGAAGCTGTTAGACATATACTCTCTCTGACATATATTAACAAACTACATTGATAAGGATGATTTGGTCTGACATAGTTATACCAGGAAAGATTTAATCCCCTGAAGCTTATACTGCATGCCAAGTCCACATAAGCTGTACTGGTCAACGTATTTTATATTTGTACACTCTGTAACTATACTAAAAGTTCATGCCAACATACACTAATAAATCTTTTGTAATGTAGAACTGGACTAATCTGAGTCCTATTCTCCTAGGAATTTTAATCATATTTATGGATCATTTGCCAGAATAGCATACTGATTGCTTAATTCTTCTCAAGATACAGTACACAAGGGAGTAAATAACATCAGTGGTCAAGTGTTCTTATGCATCCTTGGATATAGAGAGGCCTGGGTTCTTGCAGAGGAGTGTTAGAGGTTTTTTTAAGGAGCCTGTTTTGTTATTTTAAGCTTACTCATTCTTTTCCAAGCCCAACATCACACGCTAGTACGTGTGATATTTAACTGTACCAACAATTATTTTCAAGTAGATTTCTGAAGGCAACAGACTGTAAACAGAATGAGGCCAGCTATTGTATTTTAAACCAGACATATCCCTTAACTAATTTACTTTATAGGATCCCTGCTGCCCAGCTCTGTACAGAAGCAGCTGCCAAAAGTGTCCAAAGCCAGAGAGTTTGAATCTTGTTTGCTGTGACTTGAATAAACAGCATAAGAGATTCATCAGTTCACCTGGAAAAGAAAGGTGCTATTCTTTACATTCCTCTATTAAATTAGAGATTTACAGGTGTGTACAGTGAGGCCAAGCAAAGACAAGAAAATTAAAAGGAAATTAAACTAGAAATTGATAATGACACTTTTATGAACATAAAAGGAGGCCCATGAGGGAAATAAAGTCTTGGCAATTACCAGTGAAATTTGTTTATAGCTGATGATACAGACGTTGCTTAAAACGTATATTTAATCCTTGTCTCTGCAATTGCAAATGATACTAAAAAGGAAACACTTTAACAGTTCTAATCTGCTGAAGCAGGCAAGAAAAGGACTCAGAGCATGTCTCACTTCTGTGCCAAGGTTGCTGTTACTGTAGATGTTCAGGACACAAGCCAGTGCTAGTAACTACTTTTGACAGCACAAATTACATCTTTCACTGACTTCCACAGCAAATATGCGTGTTTGCATTAGAAGTTAGATTGCTGAGAAATTTCAGCACATCTTTACCCTACAAAATAGAAAACCACTCAGGAAAGAGGAGGAGGAGAGCAGAAGGCAGACTGGGCAATAACCAAGCCCAATGAGTCACTGCAAGACTCACTAGCAGCAATGAGAAATTCACTCATGACTACGTGCAGAAGGACTGGTGACAGTACACTGAGATCTAGCAGAGGATCAAGTCTGCCCAAGGCAACAAGGCAACCACATTCCCAGAGAAAGAGGTCTTCACTTCCTTCAGGAAGAAAAGAATGCCAGCACAGCTTTTCATTGTCATATGGTTCACATTTCATATGTTAGGTAAACTTTACTGGCAATATCCAGACACTGCCACTAAATCCTGTGCCCTGATAATCTAAGACATGGTATTTTTGCCATGTATTAGCACAACGACCATAATGTATATTCTAAAGACAAGATCGAGTCACAGTTACCAGTACTCACAGCTAGGCCTACACTTGTCACGTGGAATCTAAGCATCTAGAAATAATCTTCAGAAACACAGTAAAAAATCACTGTATTACTGTCACTGTTATTAAACTATCATTTAGTATTTTTCATATGTACTAGATTTTTCTATTGATCATTCAATGTACTCCATTAAAAATGTTACATGGCAGGCAACATTGAGGTAACACCAACCAACCTCAACTTTCTTATATACTAACAGTTGTCTAAACCTAAATTTCAGGTTGTGATGTGCACAATCACCGTTTAAGGCAACATGCATGAAGTCTAGAATTCTATATTTACCAAAATTTATTCCTGAAACAGGACTACAAAAGTTAGAGAAACAATGGGAAGGAAAAACGGGAAAGAGAAGTCTGATTGTTATTTTCCAAGTTTAAAGTATTTCAGATAACCTTAGCTGGAAAATAGGAAATAAACACTTAAATATATTTTAAAAGTTAACTAAAGTGTGACATCAGGTGGTATAACTGACCTGCATGGCTAACTCTCAAACAGAAACCCCCTTAGAGTAAACTCATCCCCTCACATTATAAGCTTGACATCAAGTCTCCACCATGCCAATTCCTATCTCCAAATAGACTCCACACCTGAATGGACTTGCTCAATTGCAGCTCCCCTTACTAATGCAAGGACAAGGTATTTCTCAATTGTTCCACTTGCAGGATTCAGACAAATGTGACACTGCCTTTCCTGGAAAATTTTAATCACAGGATTGGGATATAAAACTGATACTGCTTTTGTTAGAATACTCTTAACTGCATTAAATGTGGATACAAACCATATGGGTATGATTTCTTGCATGTATTTTAATGACTCTGCATGCCTGCATAAAATCTTTAATAAAGAGAATTAAAACCAGTGAACTCATTATGCCATCAGGAGAGAAACGGATGAATTTTAAATCACTGAAGGCTCCTATATACATTTTTGTTTCATTTAAGCAGCCTGGAGAAAGGAGGGAAGATATTATAAAAATGAGCAAGTTTTTACAATACCTCAACACTCCCTTATGTTGCTTAATGCCTGTTTTACATTTTCAATTCAATGCACCAAACTGAATATTTTTATTATTTGATCATTGCTGCATTACTTGAGAACATTTGAGAGTTCTGAGCACACTCCGAATTTCCACTAGAAATTAACAAATTATTTTTCACAAGTTGACTAAAACCACAAGCCTTGAATCACTAGAGTTCTTGTTCCATTTAGTTTACTCTTTTTTCAATTATTTATATCATACCAGATGATCTTCTTTTATTCAGTTACTTTAAAACTTGCTTAGCTCAAAATATTAGTCTAACCTTTCCCTTTAGGATTTATTCTCTGCTTATATCAATTAGTATTGGGGGATGTATATTCCATATAAGACATTCCAAAACAACATGAGGTTTCATCACTAAAACAGCTGCTATGAATTAAGCAAAGCTATTTTCAAAGCTTTTCTTCTCCATAAGATTACCAACAAACATTAGGTACATTCTGTACATTCAGTCCTCATTTTTCAAGGATTCCTGTCCAAATTTTTCCATAAATAACTGACTGGTTAATAGACAATCCAAATTTCCTTACCAGATAATGTGATTCTGCCCCCCTACTCAGCCCTGTTGTAACATAACTGGAGAGCTGTGGGCAGTTCTGGATTCCCTTCTTACATAAGTTAACACTGACATACCAGAGTAAGCCCAGAAAAGGGCCACAAAGGTCACAGAAGGAGAGGCTGAGAGTGCTGGGACTGTTCTAGCCTAGAAAAGAGAAGGCTCAGAAGTGTCTTAACAGAACATACAAACTACTCCACTGGGGACAATGTAGAGAAGCCTTAGCCAGACTCTTCTTAGTGGCTCCCAGTGACAGGGCAAGACCAAATGGGCACAAATTAAAATATGAGAAGTATCACTTAAACATAAGAATAAACTTGGTCACCTCAATAATAAGGGAATAGCTGTATTTCCCCACCTTATCATCAGTCATATCTTGTAATCTCTTGCTAGTATATACATTGCTTAAATGATTCAGGAAAGCAGTTTTAGGGTCACACTGAAATCAGTATGGCACAATGAAAAGCAGGATGTAGTTTACTCTGTGGTTTATATTGATTCTACTAATGAAGCAATCTATTGGAATTTACCAGAATTATGGTTCAGCTTCTACTTAAAGATATTCTAATGACAGCAAAGCCACTGACCACAACAGTGTAACAGCACTCATGTTAATGGGGTTTTTTTTAATTAATAATATTTATTGAAAAGTTAAGTAAAGCAAAATAAATATGGCTTGCAAGGAAATAAAAAACAACATGAACAAGTCAAATTATTTATGAGGCTCATTGCAGGCTGGGGGGGTGAGAAGAGAATGATGTGGGGGAGAGACAGAGAATGAGCCACAGCTGAGATTGTTTCTTCTCTCAAAAAGGGTACTCTAAGTAATGCATAATCATTCTCTTTCACTGCATTAATACCATCAACTTCCCTACTACTTCCTCTTACATGGTTCCACCTCTACAGGAATTGATTGAGACTAATTATGACTCTTCTAAATTTTTTTAGCAGATTACTGTGGCATTATTGTTGTGATTTGTTCATATTTTCATACTGCATCTTGGAAAACTCCTTTAAATAATCTTCATTCAGAATGACTGCATGGTGATATTCTTGGAACATTCTTGGAATTATGTATTTTGTGACCATGCAGTTAGCTGTTACATATTTATGCTGTTTAAACCTTTCTGACATGCTTATACTAAGCCTTCCCTAATTCTGGTCATTCTAGGTATATGAATTAAAGTGCTAAACAAGAAGAATTTGGCCAAAGAAGAGGCTCATCTCTTAGGAAGGAGACTAATGTAAGACAAAAAGTCTTGAATTCCTTTCACTCACTCTGAAAGTACTTTTTCTTCCAGTATTGTTTTGACCTTTGCTAATGTTTGGTCATGATCTCCCATTTGTCCTAGTGTTGCCATTTCCTTAAAAACTGGCACTATAACTGGCACTATAACCTACAAAAAAGGTCAGTAGTGTGGAATCAAAATGACAATCAGTAACAAGTAAAAGCACTACCCAACTGTGTATGTGCATGAGTGTGACCACTCATGTTTAGAACTGGTAAATGATACGAGTTATTTGGCTTCTTGCCCAACTTGTTAGTTAACACTGTTCCTAAAACACTGTTTCTGTATAAGATCTTTATCATAGAGTCCTGTAAATAGCAATGTTTAAAGACATACTCATGGATGTGTATTCGTTATGCTCAGTCAAGGGAAAAGAATTCTTTAGTTAGAGAGATCCTTCCTTACACAGCATTCTTTAAATACTGACAGTAGCAATCAACTTGAAGAGGGATGATACAGTTTTAAAGAAGGCACAAAAAAGTCCTCCTGTTAAGTTGATACTAACACACTGCCACTGCATTCAATGGCTCCAAACTCATGCAATATGTCCAAGTATCTGTGAGTATCTTTTAAACATGTCTTTTTTTAGGGGTGGGAGGTGAGAGTTAAACAAGCAAAATAGTTTGTAGTTTTATGTTTTCAGGTCACTTCAGTCCAATTCCCTGCTCTCATGTGTCCATCTTGCTGCAATTTCTTTTCTTACAAAAGAACTTCACTCCCTTAATACATTCTTTTGGGGTATTACTCTCTAGTCCATCCAAATGAACAAGGGCCTATAATGGGACTATGTTCTTTGAATGAAAAAACACATTCAAACTCACTTGCAATAGTCAGTAACAGTGTTGTTTCAAAATGGAATGACCTAAACACAAATCTCCTCAAGCAAGCATTTTTCACCAATTCATTTTCCTCTGTAGATACAGTTTCTATCATCAACAGGCTTCAATGGATGTCTACTACACTACTGGAGATTATTATCAATGATACATTTCAAAGCCATCCACAGAATGCAGTCTGCAGAACTAAAATAAATTGTGAAACAGAGTCCAGGATAAGCACGACCTACTGCTGTAGCTTCCTGATGCAAAATTCCACAGAGATCTAATTATTTTAAATAAACAAAGAGAGAACAACTTCAAAATACAGCTAAGTCAAGATTTTAAATTGAATAAGAAAAACAAATAAGCTGGGGGGAGGGTTGGTCCTATTAAAAGGTCCAGAAATACCCTGCAAAGCACCAAAATACCATGAAACCAATACTTTCAGGAATTTAATTCCAATGCCAAGAAACAGAATGTACTCACTGTGACTAATACATTAAAATACTGAAAATAAATTCTAACAGATTAAAAGGATCTTGTAGCAAGTGAAAGGTATAGTTAAATCATTCCAAAATTAATCAAGCTTAAAAGCAGGGCAGTCTTTACCCATTACTAATAAGAATGTAAGATGGATAAAGTAGACTGGAAAACTGTAAATTATGGCCAGTACAAGTAATACAACATTTTTTAAAAATATGTTTTCAATTAAAATTAAAAGCTATTTTTACTGAAGAAATTTGCTGCACATTCTTGATTTTCATCTCCTGTGGTCTCCCACACTCATATGGTTTCAGCAAAACGTTATTAAATGGGGGTAAAACCAGAATATAGCTCTAAATGCAAAATCAAATCCATGATTACATGTTTATATTTCTAGGTGGATATATGAAAATATTTTCAAATCTTGATCTCTAATCCTGTGCTTTGGGGTTAGAAAATATTGCTCACCCCTGCTAATCTGCTGTCCAGTTACATGTGAAAATTGTTGTTCCATAAGTGTAAAGCAAGTGACAGAAAAATTGCACACTACTTCCAGGCTTCAGCTGAGCTTTTAAAACACATGGCCAAACATGTTGCCATGGAAATGTTCTGCAAATACATGTAGAATTTCTTAAGATGGAGCTGAATATCTTTTTTTAAAATAAATTCTCCTACAATTTCAAATAGAATTGTTCTATGACGTATTCCCTTGAATACATCCTACTATCTAATATCCCTTGAATACATCCACTATCTAATGTTTATAACACCTAAAGTGGTAACAATATTTCCAGATCCATTTTGTGTTCTATACATGAAATTAGGCCACTACCTTCCTATGTGAAATACCCATATACGTGTTTTCTTTCATGTACTCTGACTTTCCTATCCATCACCACTATACATTAGTAGATCCACAAGTATCAGCCTTGCAATGAAGTTGGCAACAGTTAAAAACAAAAAGGATAAGGCATGCTTCAGTAAAATGAATTCAGGTTTAAACAACATTCTAAATTTTTAAGCTATTAATCTTCTCTTTTACAATCCATTAGTATGCGTCACTGAGTGTAATAATTAAAAAGAGGAGAGTTATCTTGCCAAAGTTTCACTGTTATGTTTAGTAAGCTATTTTTAAAACTGATTTGAAATGAAGCAAAAAGAAAAAAATCTACTGCTGCAAAATGAAGCAAGATCTGTGCCTGCAGAATAGCTCGGTCCTGTTACACAATGTGATACGTTGTTTTAAATAACCTGCTACTGTAGGTAAACACTTGCCTTATACTGCATTTCATATGACAAACAAACACATTCACAATAGCTTTTGTGTGCCATGTAAAGAAAAAGCAAAATCAAAATGGAATACAATCGTCATTTTACTTTACAGCAAAGGTATAACCTTTTAACATGAATCAGTTAAAAGAAAACATATTCAGAATAAAAACAGGTTGAAAATATATATGGTATAAATTTACATTGTTCAAATAGGAATTAACAACACATTAGAATTCCAAGATATACATTGCTCTGCTTATGTAAACAGTCTACCCTATAAATCCTGCAGCAAATCCAACATGAAGCAATTACACAGACAAAGAGATTGCAAATGACCTAAAACTGTAAAACAAAGCCTGTGTTAGAAATATTAGTATAAACTATGAGGTCATACCTGATGACTTAGGGACTGTAATGTCTCACCGGTTCCAAGCTGCATGACCTTTCTATTTCCAGAGACCCCCAAAAATTGCATTTCCTGTCTTACAAAAGTACATCACAGACCCATCTATCTTTCAAAATCTTCTGGGCTAGTGAAGAAAGCATTACCAGCCATTCTGTCCATCAGTAAGTGCTGGAGTCATTACCCTCAAGATATCAGATCTTAAATATAGTTTCCTCCGTGCGATTACAGACATCCAGTAGTCAAGGAGGCTGACACAGCTATATCACTGATGCTGCTAATGCCATCTGAAAACAGTAAGCTTACTGCTTAAAGCAATCCTGCATCATCCAAACAGAACAAGCCACATCCTTCAACTCCTCACTTGCGTTTTTTATAAAACCTAGCACTGCCATTATAGATTTAGTTTTTGTCTGTGGTCAGCTAAAGGAGAAATTAGATATTATGCAACCAGCTTTGCATTAACAAAAGAAAAACGGCAGATGAAGTGACATATCGAGGTTATCAAATTTTGCTTGCATGACCACTCCTCAGCAAGCACTGTCACCATTCAGAAGAAGTATCACAGTCTGATTCAAAGGAAAATCAACAGAAATAAATTATAAACAATTCACAGGCAGCAAGGTATTTTAATACCTCTGCGGTACTGAAACAGCTATTTTATGCAGCCTTATGAATCCTAGTCCCTATTAAATTAAAAGCATAGCTTGCCTAAGTATTTTTAGTGTTTATTTTCAATAAATTGCATGATCACTGCATTGTTTCCATTACTCCCTGCTAGCAGCCAGAAAACAGCATGACTTGAAAATGTGCCAGTATTATGACAGCAAAAATGTGGTTTGATATCAAACAAAACAATCATGCATGGATTTTTTCTGATATGAGAGACCTTTCAAGCTAACAAATGTACAGTATAGTCCCCAATAACATTTAAATTAAGACTAAAAATTAAAAACTGAAATTTGTATTAAAACATATATGATGAAAGTGAAAATTATTGTTATAAATCATTACTTGTATTTACCATTGCTAATATTATGGCAAAAAACTTATGCAAACAAAACAATCGCTTCACAGAACTAAGATGAAACAGTGTCACCAAACTGGTAAAAGTCATAATTTAGTAATTCCTCCAAATTCCAGACCCACAGAAAAATTACTTGTGTCCACGTAGTGAAAAAGTAATGTTGAAATCCATATCCTTAAACACACAGGAACTTTCCCTTAACACATATTGAAATACCTTGCTACCAATTGAATTTTACTAATAGGTAAAACCTGGAGGAAAAAACTCTTCCCTAATTTAACTTCAGCTTGCTCCAAGTGTTATTCAAATGAATTTGGATATCCCTCTTTACTTAGAAATATACACAGAAGCTGAAAGCAGAAGGAAATTATTCTAAATTAATTCACCCAGATCCTATCCTGTTAGTTTAAAATTATTATTATTACACAGTTGCAGTAACTGTCCCTTTGTGTAACTAAAGAGTTAATCAAATTTAGCTTATAGTCGTTCACATTATGGCACTGGCAAAAGCAAACTGGTCTCATCCATGAATACCACATATTTCCCTTTAGAAGGAGACACTACTTGCTAATAGATTTTAACTGAGTTCACTTTATACAATGTGCAGCTGCTTCAACATAAGGATGCTACATCTACACAGAAAGGGAACTCTGTCAGCCACACATTGGTACAGTTTCCAGCAAATGTCCGGTAGCAGAGCTAGTCAGAGAAATCTAGGAGGCTTTAAAGTGCAGCAGAGAACTAGATCAGGCCCGATTTGATGCTGCTTTTTATATTTTCCAAGAGATTTAATCCTGATGTCCAACAACCTGATACTGTCTTTTTACTGCTGCTGCCAGTGGCAGTCAGGGAGCCACTTTCGAACATTTTGAATGTTCTTGAAAGCTGCCACTTTTGAACTAGTTCCTGATTAACTCATTAATTCACTTTCAACCTAGAAACTATAACTAAATCTATGGGCACAAATATAAATACATATGCACAAGGAGACAAAAGGCCCTTCAAAAATCAAAGAAGAGTGCTGCAGCAGTAAATGAAGGAGAAAATAGCATTCCCCACATCAGTATGAAATACGAGTATCTCCAAAGGTAATATTTTTATTTCCAAAGGTAATTTACAAAAGTAATAATAATACAGCAGCCCTAAATACTAAGTTACTTACTCCTATGCAAATATTCAGTTTTGCAATACATTCTGATCAGTAGCTACTTACAAGGGAAGTAAGGGAATACAACCTCTCATCTCTAAGCTGCTGGCAACCACTTCCAAGTCCCCCAAAGCCACCAAGTTAGGATATGAAGGCCAGTAAGATGGTAAGAAGTGATATCAGAAATGTATGTTGCCAAGCCACCTTTCATAAATGCCATGTAGGCTCTCCCTGTGCAAATCTTAGGCTACATGATGATCTCAAAGAGTGAAAAACGCAAAGCTAGGAGCTATAACCATAGCTGTCAGAAACATCACTTAAGAACTTCTGCTCAAAAAGAGTACCTCATCTTTCCTCCAGCTGGACATTTGAAGAATTCAAGAATTAGCAAAACGCAAGGCAGAAGACTATTGTCCTGAGTTAGGTTAAGATCTCAGTACAAACCATAAACAGACTCAGAAATATACTATTATTTCTTTGTGCATATTATCCCAGCTAGGAATACTTTCACTGAAGTTATTCCATGTTTTTCCTCATGTCAATACAATTACTATTTTGCAGAAGTGAAAACTTCAACATTTCTTTAGCAATGTTAAAAGAGAGAGGGTATAAATACAGTACCATTTTTATAAAGTATAGATATTTATTCTGAGATGTTAAAGGAAAAATCTGGTAACCCATTCCCTTTACAGTATCAACAAGTATCACTTTATGCCATACAAAAGCATTGCTCCCTACAGTTTGCTTTTATTTAATTTTTATTCACAAGAAAAAAAGGAAGAATAAAAAAAGATAAAAGCAAATTCAGAGTTCCTATGAATTATGCAAGGTGAAATAATGGTCACTTTGAATCTATCACAAATCAGCTTCATATCAAATAGAACTGACCTAAGCAGTGAGGGAGCGAACACCTGAAGCTCTGTCACTCAGCTTTTTAAATTGAAGTCATGTTTGCTAGCACTAATGACCAGGAAAGAGAACACTTGAGATTAGTGCAAGGTATTACGGACTGTAAAAGTAAGGTGACATTATGTAGTACTGTACCAAAAGAGACGGAAGAATACTAATGCATATTCCTCAGCAGCATTTTGGGAGATTAATTTTACCATATATGTTTTTATAAATGACCAGAGCATAAGTAGTATAAAGTATACTCAAAAAATCAGTCTGGGTTTGTTCAAAAACTTCTGATATTGAAAAGCACTGCTATTATATGAGGAATGGAACACTACCAGGAAGACATGGACTACCTCTAGGATCACAAAAATAAAATTGAGGTAAAATTTAATAGTGCAAAATGCAAATACGTGAACTCATAGATTATTAAATTTCTTCTGAAAATTGAGAGGTCAGCAGTTGAAAATTACAGTGGGGACAAAGCTGATCACAAAGTAATTACGAGCTACCAACCTGATGTCCCTATGGAAACAAAATGAAATTTTAAAATTATCAGGTAATATATTCCTAGTACATAGACATCAACATTAATGCAATAATAAACACTATTAAAATCGTATTGTTCTTGATTCTGATCATCTATTGTCTAAAAAAGGAATTGAAACTGGAAGAGAAGAAGAATTCTACAATGGTCAGGGAAATTTTGAGAAGAAACTGAAAACATTACCTTTCTTAAGCTTAATAAACAAAAGCCTAAGGGAGATCTGTGTAGGTGTGTCAAGAAAGAAGTGCCAAGGAAAAAGGAAAAAGAAAAATACCCAAGTACAAATTTGGAACAAGCACAAATCCATACTAAGTTATCATTAATTTGGGGAGGGGGGTGTTAACTATCAGGGGTTGCAGGCCTGCAAGAGCAGGAAATCAAAATCAAAACCCAAAAGTGTATCTTGCACTCCTCTATTTCTACAAGAGATGAAAACAATGACAAATGAAGAAAAATGCAAAATCTTAGGGTACAGCAGAATTGGTACCAAGAATAGGACCTAAGGAATATCAGCAAATTGCCATGTGGCTCAACAACGATTGGAAATTAGTTTAGAAACCTGAATTAAAAAAAAAGTAAACAAAAAAAAAAGACTTGATAACAATTGTTTTTTCCTGTATTGAAGACACCAAATTTTTGTCTTGATACATAGAATGATATTGACAATATAAAAGGCTCAGCAATTTCTCTTAACCAAAATAACTCAATAATTCTAAGTTTTAGCTGATTGCTCAGCTCAACACAGATTAAAAAATATCTTTGTACTTGAGTGGAGTAAGCTGAAAAGTAATTAATGGTAGCTCATTCTCCTTTAATCCTGATGACAGGACTATATCTTTTACCTTTCCTTAGTCAACATATGTGTCTCTTATTCAATTCTCCATTATATTACTGTTTTCTTTGGGTTTTGGTTTGATTTTGGTTTTGGTTTTTTTGTTAAAAAGTGTAAATATCCTTTAGGCAAAAAGGAAAGTCATTAGGAAACTGAAGTTTAAATTTATTAATTCAGTTAAAACTTGTTATATTCTATGGACCTACTGCGTTCTCTCAGACAAGATACTGTTCTCCTGGGATTATTTCAGCAGGCATTATGTAAGTCTAATCAGTTCATCTGTGGATAACCATGACTGTGGTTAAAGGAAACTCAAAACATTTATAAAACAAAACAGGAAGCAAGCAGAGGCAGACCTGAAAGACAGATGCATAGTCAAAATCTGCAAATTAACTCCTTGGTTCCAATTCTGCCTAGCAGATAATGCAGCTGTATCAAAACCTGCCTTTCCAAACACCCCACTGGTAGTGTTGCTGTATCCTAACTTTAAAATTCAAGCCTGTATCTCAGGCCAGTCCCTGGTGATCCAGATCACTACACTAAATATTACTCAAATTAGAATAAATTTATAATAAACAGTTTGAAAACAAGATTTCTCTCCAGTATTTTACCTTCAAAAACTATTTTAAAATGTCTGGCATCCCATTTCCCAGAAGATAATGTAAGAGAAGGCTGACATCTCCTTTCTCTCAGACTGCTGAGGAGGAATCCTATACTTACAATGTATATAACAGATGGTTGCTTACACTTGTTCTTGGAAAAATACAGAAAATAAAGAGTACAAAAGCTCCTCAAAGCTTGCAATTGTGCATTTATTTTCTTAGCAAAATTATATTTACATAAATCATGTATTCCAGAAAAGTATTTGTAAAATCAGATTGATATGGTAAATTTTAAATGTGCGTCTATAAAGTGAATAGGTTCTATTTAAAATAACCATGTGTCTTTTTCTGACTTAAAAGAAAGCAAAGCTGTTCACCTTTTTAAGCACTTCAATAGTGCAGTAACTTGTGGGTGCCCTGGAAAAACCTTTCTACTTTTATTAACTGACTAAGGATACAGCTGACTAAGGGCTTAACTTGCAGCCACTGGGGATGCTAGAATTGATTACAGGAAAACACTTTCCCTTCCTCAAAAAGGTGATGGAATTTGGACTCAATGTTGTATAGCACGACAGAAATTTATTTTCCTGATAACAAAGAGATAATTTAATCAAAAAGGCTGGAACCCATTAGCAAAGCAAGTTCTAACAGCTTTTCCACAGAAGGAGCAGCAGGACAGGTGATGTTGCTCTAGGTGTCTCCCAAATATTACACAATACTGAAGCTGCAGCCTAGTTATATATTGCACAGCTCTTACCTTCCTTTCTTTGATCTTTTTTCATCTCCCCCTTGTCCCTGAGGAGGAGGAAAAACCCCTTTTTCTTAAGAAAAATTTGTCAGCTCACTAATCCTAGCTTCTTATACGCCTCAGAATAGATCTGACTTTATTCTAAATATTTTGCATTAAAAAAGTTCTCTTTCAAGGAAGAGAAATGTTAAATTTTGACATATAATTACCATTATCCTCTCTGCTAGCAGAAAATGATGGCAAAATGCCAACTTGCTTGTCTGCTACAGATAAGACATTTCCAAGCTTCCATCCTTCCCTTCAGAGAAAACAGAAGGGGAAGACCAGCCAGGAGAAAGCCTACCCTGTCAGCTGATCCTCTAAGAAATAAAATTAATATTCTCCTAGCAGAAATCATTTTCCTCTGAGCCTGAGGTAAATGATATGCCTTACCATATGTTACGATGGTCCTTTCAAGAATGACAAATTTGATGAATTTTTCCTGGATGGTCTTTCTCTCATCCAATCTCTTCTCATCACCTCCAGCTTCTGCTGCAGGCAAACTCTCAAGAGGCATAAATCAGCATAGCATCACCAAATTATATAACTTCTATCCACTGGGGATTTAGCCCCTTCTATTTCAGCCTTAGCACAAAAAAGTGTCTATGCATTCTTCAATAATCTTTTTGATCTGTGTAGAGCTTTGGAGAATTACCCTGACACACCGCTGAGCTTCGACACCAGTACACCCATAGTGAGCAGAGAACCCAGACATTTTTCTTAAACGAAGAACTCTATAAAGGTTTTGTCCAATTACAACATATACAGAACTAGCTCTAAATCAGAAAAAACTCTGCTTCAGTTTAAACGGGAAAAAAAGACACAAGACAGGTTCAGGCAAGTTTCTTCACTGTATATAAAAATACTGGCATACTTTGAATACAAACTCAGCTATGCACTCCTCATTAGTTCACCTACACTTCTAGACAATCAAAATGTCTGAATACCTTTGGAAAACCCCAGATACCAGATTATTTGTACATCATTTGTACATCATGGTCCTTTGACAGTTTTAATTTATCAATAAAATATAGATACAAATACAGACATTTTAAAAATCTATCTACCAATACACACACTTCAAATTTTCTCATCTGCTGTAAAATATGCTGATTCTAAACATGACAATAAATTAAGACCAATTTTAGACAATATTTGTCAGTCAAAGCTCACCCAAAAAGAAAACTGCTGGACAGATCAGTTGCCCCAAAATTTTCCAGGCTGTTTTAACTGTTTATTTCAGCCATGTAAAACAAGAGAATTTGTAAGCTTAAATATTAGAGTACATACATAAAACTGCTCCTATGCTCCTTTAGAGCCTTAGAAGACAGTAATGTGGGATGAGAATTGCAAAGGTTGGGAGGCAAAGTCACTGCTTTGAAGAGAGGTAATGGGAGAAAAGAGCTATAACTAGAGTATAATTCAGGATTAGGTTAGTCTTGACAAAAACCATATGACAGGAAGAATACAAGACAGTAAGAAGTGCTTTATAAATGCAATTTATCACATCAATATGTAATATATCAGACAGATTACTATCTAATTTTATCACCCCTACAGCTGCAAAAATAAATAATAAATATAATTATTGAGTAGTTTATTCCAAAATCAATTCCAAAACGTGAGCTCTGAAACAAACATTTGCTTTCTTTCAAAGTTAACAAAACAGTGCACATGGAAAGCAAACAGGCTAAAACTAACTGCATCAGCTCTATCTTGCCATCTTTTCTCTGGGAGGGGACACAGAAAAGGTTTTCAAGCAGGACACACTTCACTAATAGCTAAACTTCTTATTTACGACTGTGCAAGGTCAGGCATCCATAGCCAAAACAAGCACTGGGTTGGGGGCAGCCCTGCTTGGGCTTATGTAGAAAAAATAAAGAAGGGAGAAGAAAGAAAAGCCCCCCTCAAACTAGGAGCAGGCCACAAAGCTGATGTTGAGATATTCTGGATTATATTATAAAATTAGAGATATAAACTAGACAATTTCATAAACATTTATGGATAAAAGTGGGGGAAAAGGTATAATTTCCTAGGATAATTCAAAATGCTTTGAAAATCTAATTGCCTGCATACTTTTTTAAATATTTAAAACAGAATTTTGCATTCAATAATGCAAGGACATAGGTAAAAATGTTAAGATCTCAAGAAAGAAATAGTCAATGATTCCTTCAAAGACAGAAAACTGGGACAAAATGCTCATTGGAACATACAGAGTCTCCCACAGGAGCTTCAAAAGTCAGGCACTGCCTGCTTTTGTATTTAAACTGCCTTTTAGCTACTTACTTCAGCAGAAGACACTTGCGAAAGAGTAAAGGTGTAAAGGACAATGAAAGATAAAAGAACACTGATATGAAGAAAATTTAACACTTAGACACATTCCTGGGGACTTTCCTGGTTTTGAAGTTGGTGGTGGTGATGGTTTTATACATGCTTCTATTATAATGATAAGTAACAGTTAAAACAAAACAAAAAGGTCCACTCTTGTGAATACTAGTTTTATTAAACACTGTTTCCCACTTTAAGTAAAGAGAACGTTGCAAACACCAGAGTGAAATTACAATATGTGGAGTGCAATAGCAAGTCTTCTGGAGTAGCCCCATTGTAAAGACTCTCTACCCTTAAACAAAAATATTGACTGTTGTGTTGTGTAACTGTTAAGTTGGGGGGTTGGGGGTTTTCCCCCTAAAGTGCAGAGATCTTTAATTCCATGATTCGTCATAGACATTTGCTCTTAGGTGTACATACATACACCACACATATAGATGTGAAGAAGGTGTTTCACTTGTCACCCTAAACTATTGCCTGAACTTGGACTGCCTAACAGATTTTTTGTGCATTACACACAAAATAGAACTATCATCTGACAGTCTAAAACCTAAATGGTCAGAACTAAATATACACAGGCTAATAAACCTCTCCATTTGTACTAAAAGTCAGCAGCAGCCAATTTCACCTTTTTCCTCTCCTTCCAACAATGAGAAAAACAGTGCTGGGAGCACCTCCCGAGAGTAACAATGGCAGACACAAGATTCCCAAATTAGACAATTTCTTCCCTGCTCTCATCTCCCTCCAGTGACCATCAGTGGAACCACCACACATCCACCACCAGCACAGGCGTTTTTCAGGCCTTCCTGCTCTCTTAAAGACTTATTGTTTTTGAAGTTGGTGAGAAAAAAAACAGATGAGTCTGGAAGCAAATCCAAGGCTAGGTAAGAAAAAAAAAAGATGTCAATCTGAATCTGCAAGCAAGCAGTCATTACATTCCCTCATAATCTCCTCTACTCAAAACCCTTTCTTAAAATTCTTCTTAGGTTAGAGCTGTGAGCTATTTCCACACAAATTTCAGAGAAAAGGGTTACTATAAAGCAACGGCATTCTCATCACAAAACAGTTCTCTAGCAGTCTCATGATACTTTTAAGAGGGTGTATAGCTTCAGCCTGTGCTACCTCCAATGCTTTGCAAGGCATCACCATACATTCTTGAACTAAAACCTGATCGTTGGGTTCTCTGATCAGACTCAGGAACTCAATGAAGGTCTGTAGAAACACTGAAGTTGTACTGATAAAAAGAAATTACATCAATCCGTCAGAGAAATTCATTAATAACTGAATGCTCTCACTATCCAGAAAAATGTTTCGAAATTTGATACAAAAACGTTATGCTACTTTCTCTTTGTTAGAAGAAAATATTACGATTCAATACCATAACATTCACAAAAGTACATGGTTAAAAACTGACTTTGAACTATGTCACCAGTATAACAGTCTTATATGAGACAAGGTGCTACCTTTACTATCTGGCCATTTCAAAACTCAGATGGATAAAATGCTGTAAATCTCCTGCACAAAGTAATCTTTTGTTATCAATGCCCTAAAAAAAATCTACTTAGTGTCACACTTCATGGCTTCTTTAGCGGTACCACGTCATACACTGAAATCTCAAATATCACGTAACTTAATACCTCATATGAATATGAGATCACATCCTTCCAACTCAGCATATTCTGTTAACATCATCAACCCAGATAACTTTTAAAGTTATTTTGGTACTTGGGTTGGCTTAAGGTGAAAAGTTTTTAGGTAAAAATAATAAATGCCGTTTACTATAAAAAAACTTTTAGCAAACTAATGCAAATTGTAACTGCTGGCTGTTTGCAATTTTGTAATGAGATAACACCATGAAGACATTAGTCATAGTAGCACTGAATATTGTAATTATCAAGCTTGATTTAAGTTATTTGAATTCTAACAGACAATCTCCAAGTTTTGGATTCACTTCTACTTTTATTATGCAAAAACAAAAGGTAATGAAATGTTAAAGAACACATTCATTAATTTGAAGAATTTTCAGATAAATTACTAAAAGTTAGGGTTTTCAGAAGTGAAGCAGAAGAAATAAAAACCATGAAAACTTGAGCTAGTTTTAAATAATTGAAATTATAATTTCATTAAGTCCACGTAAGGAATATTTTTATATTATTTTTATTAGTTCCCCCAAAATCTATTTTTCAGCAAGTTTGAGTGCCTTTCAAAATGTTTTAACCACAAATCCCACCTCAGATATAATCCAAGAACACCTGTGTTATTTCAATAGTCTGATTATTCTCAAATTCGTATATAGTACTTATTTTTTATAGTACTACCATTATATATAATGATTCTTCATTGAGTCACCAACTCAATTTTTGTCTTTAAGGATGAGTTCTACATTTTAACATGTTGTGTTGTGTGCAAACTCAAAGGAGAATAGTATGCAAAGGGAGAAATATGAAAAGAATCATTCAAATGTGGCACCAGACACACACTACTAGTAAAAGTTTTGAATATTTCAACTATCTACAGTATTTTCCAATTGCTGACCAGAGACAATGTGAATCTCAAATGTAGCCTTCTCCCTATCCTAAAAAAAAATAAACTTACGTAGAAAAAAAACATACAGCAGTCAGCACCCAGTTGGTAGCAAGGTGACCAGAGACTTCCGTCTATTATTTCATAAATTCTTCCCAATATTAAAGTTGTTATTCATACAACTCATACAAAAGCCAGTTTACCATAAATCATTTTAAATATCACAGCTGTAATATGAATCCCTATAAATAAATCATTCAAGAAATTAATTAGCAACAAAAGACTACAAAATTCACTTGATAGTAAGAGAAGTATTTAAAATAAATGCAATAGAAATAATTCCTACTAATGTAAAAGACAGTACTGAGCATTATAAGCCAAGAAAAGCAGTTCAGACCATATCATAAAAAGAAAATTCTCATAAATGTTTCATTTCTTTTAAATTACTTTCTTACCTCACCTAGCCTCCAGCAGTCAATAGACCACAGGCTTATAGATAGTCTATTCTAACTTCAGAAACAACTTTCTCACTTGCCAAGGAAGACAGAAAGGCGACTAGGGAAACCAAATCAGAGCTTGAATTTAAGGTAGTATTGTATCTGGGCCTGTTGTCTCTCTCTCACCTTGAAAACCAAAAAAATGCCTTCCGCTATCAGGAAAAACAGAATTACTTTAACTCAAAGAAATGAATTCTCTGTTCAAACAGATGCTCCATATACTCACTCTATTACTTCTCCCAAGAACACAATGCCTAAAAACGCACTGTAAGTAAAAATCTGAATCTCTAATTCCTAGCACCTTCATAATCCATTTCAAGAAAAATGCTTTGCTTTCCCTCCCTCACGCTCTCAAGCCCCTCTACCAACATGACATTCCTAAGTCTAAGCCTATTTTCCAGGTCATCAGTATGACCTTGTGCAAAGCATTACAGCCAGTGGGGTTTATAGCTAGATGGCATTATACCCACATGGAAACTTATACTTTCTATCATTTTTGTATTAGTGAGGTAAGCAAATACTTTGATTCTTCTAAAAAGAAGCTTTTGGCAATTTCAACCTTATCTTCATGTGTCTTAATCATAGAGGATAGTTTGGAGAATCTGGCACTCCCATATGGTGCACAAGGCTGACCACCAGGCCCTCAGACGTTCAAGAAGCTAAAAATTCTCATATGCTACCAAAGCACAACAGGCCATGCCAGTCACAGAAAACACTTTGACATTACAAGAGAAAGACTTATTTCCACTCAGCTCAAACTCTTTAGAGTTTCGTAATTTTTCTGGTACATAATTTAATTTATCATAACCCAAGACATACTGAAGTTAGGGCAGCTATCACAAGTATTAAAATAGCAGGTTATTTGTAAAATTAATTTTTCAAGCAGCTTAAAAAATTAGTATTCAACAGTTATCTTACATTTTAATAGCTCAAGTGCAAGGTTTTTCTTAAGAAATACATGTACTGCACTTTATACTAATTATCATCATCAACATTAGCAGTAGTAGTAATATTAAGAATTTTTGATTTGAACCAGTGCTACCAGCAAAGCAATGAAAGGAGGTGAAAGGCACAAAAAGTAGAAGTCAGAGTCAACGATTTATTTTGGTTTGTTCTAGCAGGGAACCCTGGACAGGCTCAGGGACACCTGGCATCAGCAAGGTCCTGATTTCTGTTCAGGTTCATCCTTCCTTTTATCCCCAGGCAGAACCCTCATAGGAGGCTTCTCCTGCTCCTTTCTCAGCAGACTGCTCCTGACCCCCCCCATTCAGCACCATTCCTCTACCCAGTCTGTCAAGCTAGTCTGTATACTAAAATAATAAATACAGACTGTATTAATTATTCATACAGTCCAATCTGACACATTATATTGAATGTCACGGTTATCCTGAAGGTAGAAAATGTTGTTTTACATAACATTCATTAAATGTAGTGAACTAATTAAAGTATGTTAATTGGGTAATAGACAAAAAGAACTTAGTATTTGGTAGAGACTGGTCACTGTTAATACAGTGTGTATTGTATTGCGTTAATACCTTGGCTGTAATTTTATGCTTAATGAGCAAAAGAAAAAGCTGATTATTCAGAAAGCAGAAAAAAAAAAATCACATGTGCTACGTGTTGGAAAAATAGCCTCAGGTGACAGAAGAAATACATACCAAAGGAACCTGAACAATAACAAAGAAAGTATCATTTCAAAACCCTGAAACAACATGCTGTCACTGGAAATTTTACATATTCAGATTCTAGGAAGCAATACTTAATTGTTGATGTCAATAAAATGGCAAATATCTGATTTTATTTGCACAAGTTATCTGTTCTCCCTATACTATGTAAACATTTATCCTAGTTTTTTTTATATTTCCATTTACTTTATGGCAATTCAGATTAAGGTTTCCATATCAAATAATTTAATTAGGAAAAAAATTAAAAGTAAGAATTTATTAATTAAACTCCTACTCACACCAGGCAAATGTTGGTGGGAAATACATGTGCATATGTCTGGCACTGGAAATAAGGTCCATGTACTGCTCTACATGCAATTAAAACATACTCTGGCCTTATGTTAAAACAGTTTTTTTCTCATTCCATATCTTATCTCCCCACTTTCCACCTGATTTGAAAAGGCTTGACCAAAACTAGGAAGCATTTTGATGCACACTATTAGAAAGAAAAAAAAATCCAGTTAGCATTCTCAGTAAAACAAAGGCCTTTACTGTCTTCAGAAGACAACTGGAATAATGACAGTAACAAAGAAAACAGATGACAATCATAAACTACTCAGGATAAAAGCAAAATACTTAATTTCTTTCTTAAGCTCAGCAGCATACATTTTGGGTATCATTACTAAAGTCATTAAAAAGTGAATCCTAGTATAAAAGACTAAGCAAGACAAATTAAGAAAAGGAACCTCCTATTCACAATGTAATTTGGATAGAATTTAGATAAATTCAAAGCCAGTCTTAAGCTTAAACAAAAAAGACACCACACACAAACTTACAAACAGAAGGAAACCTTCCAGAAAGATTAGCAGCCACCTGGCCTAGAAGCTGCGCTGTTTGGGTTTTTTTAATATTAAAGTTTCATTAAGGGCTAAAACTCTGCTGTGAGACACCTCAGTCTCCACAGAGCCAAAGAACTCAATGTCTCACCAGCACCTAACACCAGTCAGGGCCTGAGCTCGGGTGCTGTCCTCACCTTACGTCTGTCCACTCAACTCTCTCAGTTGTTCTCTGAAAAACACGTCCAATGCCAGCTAAAACACAGAGATGGCCACTGCTTTGTTTTCTAGCAATAGTGTAACACCATACACCCTTGTTTGTTCCACTGTAATATGGGAAATATAGGTCTGCTTCTCCTCTCCACCTGAAAGAATTCAGGCACTGTTTTCCCACGCCTCTCGAAAATAGCCCTGTTGGGAAGGCAAGCAAGAGCTGCTTCACAGTTGCAACACTCTTCAGGGACAACAGAAAACAGAAAGCAAAAGGAGTTGAACCCGTGTCTCGTGTCCAGCATAATTAAATTAATCACTGAACCACTGACACACTGGCCACCATTTCCCCAGAGAGAAAGTCAGGGAGCTGTGGTAGCAGGTCAACACCCAGGCATCTTGTCGAGGCACCTAACCCAGACTCTCATACTGAGCACCAAGTTCAGGAGCCTCCACTTGAAAATGAGAATGAATGAAAATAAAGCCAAACCCTTCATAAATGCCCAGGAAACTTAGAAGCTTTAGTCCTGTCAAATGTCAGACACCCGGGTGATTTCAGGTGAGCTGGTGCAAATCGCACAGTACGGCATCAGCTGCCAGCTCAGAAGGAGCATGTATGTCCTGGAGAGATGTAACCGGCAGAGGCACAGTGCCATGCTGTTGTAGCAAAGCTGCCTCCAGTTCTGGATTTATTTTATCCAAACATGGCCAAAAAATATGTGAACTAAATTTGCAAATGTTGCCATAGTGCAGAAAATTTTTCCACATCAAGATGGCAGCCGTGATTCAGGCCAGGCCTTAAGAAAACTGCTGGAACCAGCTCAAACTCACAATGAGCCACAAGATTCACAAACATCATTATCCCTAATGCTCACCGCTTAACTCTAAGCTCATTAACAACAACTTCTGAGCACTCAGTTGCAAGGTCTTTCACCTCTACCTAGTTATGACCCCTGTGAGAAAATTTGGTCTCAAGTAAAGTTCCTCCAGGAACAAACAATGCCACTGCCCAGCACTAACAAATACCTACTTAGAGGGGATAACACACTAAGTATGCAGGGCAGACCATATTAACACAAGTTACACCCAAATTCACAAGAACCACAACCATTGTGTAAAGTTTCTTACCCTAAAAATTAACTGAGGTGTCTAATGAAATAGCTTTTTTTTGGATATGGTTTGTCCTCCAGAAGAATTCACAGCATTGGAACCACAGAGCTTTTGTCAGGAGAAAGTTGCAACATTTCCTGCAACACATGAATGGCATCAAATGCAATTAACTGCTCTGGCAAGAGTTCACGTATCTCTACTAGCTCAGTATTTCCCTTAGCACATGCACCCTTTCCAGTCCTTCTTCTCTGTGCTTCACGTAGTTACCTGCAAAGGATTTATTATAAGTGAGTCCAATTATGCATATAGTTCTTTCCAAACAAGGATGTTGATTTAATGAAGCCCTGTAGATTTACAAAAAGCAAGGAGTCTCTCATCATCACATCACATAGAGTTCTTTCTGCAACAAGTTAAATAGATGAAAGGACAATGCTGCTCCTGCTTTTGAGAGATGTAACATCACCCTTGCTAGGGTGTTAGGAGTTCAGGCACTTGACAGTAAGCATCACAATATGTCTTAAAAAATTAAAAATGTAGCAAATAATCTTTCAGGGAACGGATGAATCATTCCCACTTTCATTTCTGTTCATGTTTTACCAATACCTGTGCTTTGACAGCTAACTGTTTTCCAACTGTCCTAAGAGCATTTCACAAAACTGAATCATTTAGATTGTACACCAGGATTTAATTTCTTAAAATGTGTCTTTTGAGTTTGACTTGAAGAGTCTAACCAGGTAAACAGAGATGTATTCAAATGCTCCCAAAAGCTTCATGAAATCCATACAATAAAGTGGTCAACAAATTTGCTCATTTAAAAAAGAAGAGATGAAGACCATAAAGTTTAAATGGTTTAAGAAGATAACAAGGTACCATTTAAAATGTGGGTTGAGGAGAATGATTTAGGATGGTTTAGGCACACATAATTCAGAAGAACATGAATAAGTTTTCCATTGTAAAATTCAAGTTAAACTTCAGCGAGATCTTTCAAACAACAGGATTATTAAAGTCTGTAGAACTCAACAATTTAAATGAAATTAAAACCCCAGCTTTCCAGACACCCAGAAGTGCTAGACTGAAAAAAATACAAGGTAAGAGCTGTCTCTTTCCTAGTACAATTGCTAGAAACAATAAAGAAATTCTTTGCATTGTCACTACGTAAATATTTTTACTAATCTTCTCCAGTTCTCAGTAATGGCTCACAGCTGAATTAGCTTTTAATTGTAAAGGGTAAGAACATTTCTGGCCTGAAGGAATCAGGTACAGAGACTTAATCAAATTATCAAGCAGACAGTTCTTTGTTCCTTCCTTAGCAGCAGATTAGCACATAAGGAGAGAAAAATCTTCTTGATAGGTGACATGACTTAGAAAACCAACCTAATCTTGACAGCAAGACAAGAAAATGAAAATTGTAAAGAATTGCTGCAAGGATTTACATGAGGCTTTACAACTTCAGGAAGAAAATTAAATTTGGAAGTATTTTTGAAAGAACATAAATAACATTTAAAAACAAAGGGATAAAGTTATGTATTCAAGAGATTTTTCAGATGGCAATAAAACCCAATGATCATCAAAATTACTTAGGCAACATTAGAGAAACCTCCATCTTCATATTTAATCATCTAAATTTTATACTGGGGTGCTGGGAAATACACCCAAAGCTGTTACTACTGTATCAGAACTATTACTGCTGTGATTCTTCGACCAAAAAATTATTACAAGTGTGATATTTATAACACAGAGACTAAATATAAGTAAGCCTCCAAGCAAAAATACATTATTCAGATGATAAATGACTTTCACTACATTTTTTGTCATTTATTCTAATAACAGTTGCCCTATTTTCAGAAACTTTATATCATTCAGCCTTAACAAGTCTTTTCCAGAGGGAGAAAAAGACTATTAAATCCATTTTTCAATCATAACTAGTTGGAGAAAATTCTATCTCCTTAAGTGAACACAATCATGTTCAGTATGTGAAGATTTTTTTCCCTGAAAGTCTTAGTATTTCTGCTAGGAAAATGACCATATTTTCCCTATGTAAATGATAATGTTTCATTCCTATTTTGAAACAACAGTCAATAAACTGGTATCAAATTATGAACAGCAAGAAAAAAAACAGTTAAAAAGATAAACTTATGAACACGTTAAGCGTGGAAAAAGTGTATACTGATAACTTGGAAATTCTGCCTCTTCCTTCCATTTCAAAATTTGGCTAGAGTCAAAGTATTAAATTTCCTCCATCTAGGTAGGTTACTGTAATTTAATGCAATTGGTGATGCATGGGTGCAACATCCCTTTTTTGCCAGCCATCTCTGCTTATCCTCATTTAGGCCATCCTGAGCATCCCCAGCCCATGATCCAGTTCTTCAAAATATTTACAGTCCACTCTAACTGAAGACCGTGAACCTTATCAAATCAAGTACACGTACAACAAAGATGGAACGGTTGTCTACGAACAGTGTGAAGGCTTCACTATGCTCTCCTAATACAGCGTACAAAGTATTTGAGAAAGGAGTGTAAAAATAATTGTGGCTAGAGAGAAATCTAGTGCTAGAATGAAGCCTACAGTAGATCAGCCAAATCATGCACTATTATGAAATTCTGCAGAGTGCTCTTGTTTAACTAGACTCTCTATTCAAAAAGCATAGTTATAACACCATATTCCCTCACGTAATAAAAACCTGCCCACAAGAAAATACCAAAAAACTATTAAAACTATTTGAAACAAAAAGGAAAAAAACCACAACACGTAACAAACCTTACAGATTGAGATAGATAGATAGATAGATAGATAGATATAAAGCACTCGATAATGCTGTAAGACTTCAGTGAAAAAAGATTCCATCAAATACATCATAGGAACCGGATGAAGTTCTATGAATTAAAAAGAAATTAATAAGTAAATTAACAAGAAAAGAATCTCAACCTTCATGTAATCTATTATGCAACTTTTTCAATACAGTATGCAACAGCATGAAACCTCTGCAATGCAACAATAATCCCCATCTTCTGCATGGTACTTGATAGGTCCACTAGGAGGTCCAGCTACAATTCACTGGGGTGGATCAGTTATTCACCTTGTGAATAACTCCTAGAATTGGGAGATTCTTTAAGGGAATACTGTGATATAAAAAAAAAGAGTCCCTTTATTTTTTTTCCTGTTTGTTTCATAATTCCCCAAAATAAGACATTTTGGAAACTAGTACAAATTATAGCAGCAATTCAGATATTATATTTCAGCATATGACCTGAAAATTCCATATTCTCCATAAAGAATCAAAATTATGAAATACAGAGGCTAATTACCTATAATTTAAAGTGTATCATATTAGTCTATTCATGCTATAGTGATCTAGAAGATGTTCTCAAGCCATAAATGGACCATTGAGAGTGCAATCCTATTTTAGTCTATGTTCATCTTTAAGATACAAAGAAGTAAATGAGGGAGCAATCTTTTTTTTTCTCCTCCTCCAAAAGAAAACCAGTATCAGAAAGTATCCCATTAGAGGGATCACAAAGAAAATAGAGTTTGAGAATAGCCTCATCATTGCTGAAGGGGATGAAAGCTAAAAGGTACCTAGAGAAATAAACAACTTTAAGCATTTGACTAACCAAATGTACAGCAGACTTTGCCACCGGCATCTCGTCTGCGTAGTTCTCTCTCCACGTTCTACCCTTTTGTACCATGCCCTAAGCAAAGCAGATCAATTTAAAACAAAATTGATACAAACATTATTTAAATGAGCTTGTAGGTCATTTTAATTAAACAGTCTACGTTAATCTTGGTTTATAGTTAGATTTTTAGATTTTTTCAAAAAAAAGACCTATTGTCTTTCGTTAGTATAACCCTGCAAGTATATCGAAGTGGAAAACAAGATATATTACATCTGGTGACTGTATATTCACAACATACTGATCAGTATCAATTTTGCATTATTTCGTCAGAATATTACAGCACTTAATTGCTACTGGAAGGTATTTCATTGTTTTGATTTTTTGGGTTTTTTAATAAGATAAGTTGTCCAAGAGTCTAGTTCAGAGAAAATACTACACCAAACCTAGTTACACATCTTTTTTGAAATCTCAGTAGGAACTTCCATGTATTTCTGATGTTTAAATTTCTTTGAAATTTTGTACATATCCTTTAAATTTCAATAGTTAGATCCCATCTTCTCCAGTATATTCCACATACTATGTGGAAGAAAGGCTTTCTTGCTTTTTCAACTCCCAGCTGGGTTCTCAGCTTTGAATGAATCCTGAATTGACCCATCCATCTGCTCTATCACACTTCCACATCTGCAAGTAATACAGACTTAGTTTAGCTGGCTGAAAGTGCAGACAGCTGAAGCAGCACAAAACCCAATTATTAGGATCCTGAGTCTCTAAGTTAATTTCAGGTTGCTGCCACTGTAGCTCTCAGCTGCCAGGATTAGAAAACCAGTATTATAATCTACTCCTCATGGTGGGGCACAATGGACAAAGAGAGAACCAAAGAAATGGAGAAAAACAGAAAACAAAAGGAAAAGGAGGAAGATGAAAACAAGATGCTAATATATGTTTGTGTAGACTGTAAAACTACTACAGAAATACTCTGAGAAATCCAATTTCTAGCTTTTAATATTAATCTCAAGCAACTCCATTAGTTTCAATCAAGTTACAATGTGTTGCACCTCCCTAAATAAAATACTGAAGCACCAAAACTAGAGGGGACCTTCAAAACTAACAAATTTTCTAATGCCCAGAAAAGCTACAATGTTGGTTTCACATCTCAACAGTCACATGATGTCACCATGCAGGCAATGTGCTCTCTTCAATTGCCAAAGCAAACCACATAATGTAGATGCAAGGAAAGTGCACAGGGCAGCAGCACAGACAAACTAGACACCATCTAGGGCCCATCAGCTGAATTACACACAGCTGGTCACAGCTAAATCCAGTATCATAGCCTGTCATTAATATAATTAAAGTGAAAGCTCTTGGCATCCACCTTCAGCGAGTCTTCCTGGCTCAGTGTCAGGCTTGTGCCCTCCCTTGAGGATCATAACTGAATCTGTAAAAGAATATACAATTATTTCCCCATTGTAAAAAGCAAGTATTTGGCATGTCCTGCCATAGCTGTAGCCTATAAATTGCTGAGCAGCATACTCACAATGATCACTGAACCTTCTTGAAAGCAACCTAGATTTAAAAAAATTAGATCTGTGATGACAAGCAGAGCTATGGCTTTAATAAAACTCCCAAAATTCAGCAAAGGGAAGTGCTTTGGTGAAGGACAGCAGCGCACAAGCCTGTAAAGACATCCACATATAGATGTCTCCTTTGCTTGTATGAAAATGAGAATGTAGGAGCAGAGAAGAACAGTGTTCCTCTTCCTTTGTTACTGAATTCAGCAAGAACACAGTGTGACAGACCTCTCCCAGGCCCCTTCTGCCCACTGCTGAAACAGCAAACATTTGACAGGTGCCGCATCTTCCTAGGTTTGGGACCTCTCAATCAGGAACATCTTTCTCCTGAAGTATCCAATCCAAGAAAAAAATGTAACTGATCAGAAAGAAAGTGAACTCTTTGGCACAAGAAAGTAAAGACTCATTTTGGATCACCTGCTATTTTTAAATTATCTCATCTGCAGGTGAACAAGTCCCTGGTTAGACCAAAGAGAATTATTCCTCTTTCCACAGAGCCATCTGAGGGATAAGCCATCCCAGAAAAGTTAACAACGACAAACCCTATTTCATGGACCCCAGGAAGGAGAGCAAAAGCAGAACTGCAGAAATCTTTGAAATCCAGTGTCTCAAGCTGCCCCATTATTTGGTTCTGATAGAACAAGACAAAAAGGGAACTATCAAATGGTCTTTCCTCTGGTATTTAGTCCCACTTTCTGGTGATCAGTAGTTTAAAGTTCTCCTAAGCTGCTGATTCCATCTGTTGAATTAGGATCATTGTACTTACCTAATTCCTTTTTAACCTATTTACACTTATGGCCTCCACAATACCCCACATCACTGTAATTTTTGCACTTGAACTCTATGCTTTGTGGGAGAAGTTGAAAAGTTTCTCTCATTTTTAACTTAGTAATCAATAATTTTATTGAAAGTCACTATTTCTGCTATAATGAAATAGTTGGGATTCATTCTGTATTCATTTTTTCTTTATTTTTCACAGTATCACATCCTTTGTCTCCTGAATTGCCTCATTTCCAGAACAACTCCTTATCTACAGAGCTTTGATTTGAACAGAATCTATTTCCCCACTAGTCAAGAAATCCTGAATGACATAATATCAAGATATGATCTAACTTTACAGTTCTGAAGTGGAAAGCTCAGGGAAAGCCCAGTCTCTGGTTGCCAGTCCTCAGGTCTGCATCAATGACATTATCTGAGACCATGCCAGATGGTGGCTGTCACTACCCCATGACCTGTGGACAGGTCAGATAACATCCAGTATTCCAAATTTATTTTTTCTTGAAGAAATAAAAAAATAATGTGCTGAAGGCTCTCTAAAACATCTTTTTATATTGTGTCCCCATCAGCAGCCACTTAACTCTCAGAGCCCTTAAACACAGGCAAACACTTGTGTGAAACACAAGAAACAGAAGTGCAGGAAAAAACGCTTGAGTAGAACACAGCACTGAAAAGGAGCACAACCTGGACAACAAGCATCCTAGGTAGTGGAGAGAAAACCACTGAGAGCCAGCAGTAGCACCTAAAAATCAAGATGTTGCCTGAAAAAAATGAGATATAGAAAGAAGCACACATAGGATGATTTTTGTCTTCTGGATTATCAAGAGTGATGTTTTCACATCTTCCGTCTCTACCATGAGAACCAAATCTTGCCTATTTTTGTTTTAACTTTGAAATAAAGATGTAGAATATAGGTGTTTTCTTGGTGTTGAAGCTACAAGATTGCAAGATTATAGCAGAAACATAAAAGTTAAGAATAATTATTTGATACTATATTTCCTTTATAATTTCTTGCTTTTGTCATACTCACAATTCATATGGATGTCTTGGAATGCTCATGTTCATAACACATATACAATTTAGCACTCCCAAATGACAGAAACTTTCCTATCACTGTTTTCATATCACTACCAATCAAGATATCTAAAATGAAACACTTGAAAACTGAGACTTTGTGAAGTAATCACGCTGCTGACTAGGGATTGAGACATCTTCTCATTCCAAATAAAGTAAAAAGACATCCTTTTTTTTTTTCCTTTTTTTTTTCTTCTTAACGTTACAACCATTTCTAATACTTGCTGGAAGCTCTTTTAAGGCTTAGAATATTGTAATAAATCTCAATGTGATTTTAGTGCCTTGAAGAAGTTTGGTCAATAAGAAATGCTGAGCACCTGTCAACTCAAAACAAAGCCTGGGTTTAGATAATTCCATGATCCTATGTGAGGAACTGGAACAGGTTGCCCAGAGAAGCTGTGGATGCCCCAATTCCTGGCAGTGTTCAGGGCCAGGCTGGATGGGGCTTTGAGCAACCTGGTCTAGTGGCAGGTGTCCCAGCACAAGGCAGGGGGGTTGGAACGAGATGATCTTTAAGGTCCCTTCCAACCCAAACCACTCTACAATTCTATGAAATGGAGTACAACTAGTACTAAAACACAGTACTAATAACAAATTTTAAGGCAAATTTACTTCGTCTTGTATTTCTTGAAAGCTGAAACCATTAAATTGAAGTGCATATTTGCCACCAGTAAGAAATTTTAAAAATTATTGCCATTAGAATTAAATGTATTTTCATATTTGCATATGCAGACACACAAAACACACCCTTTCTAAACACACAAGAAAAGTTCGCTGAAGAAATATTAAATATTAGCAGGAAAATAAACAATTTATTATGGACTGTAAAAAAAAGGCAACCTAAAAAAGAAAAGAAAAAAACCTAAATCAGTCGTAAGAACTCTAAATTGATATTATTTTCCTATATAAAATATATCAGTAGCAGAACTAAACCCACTCTTAGGAATGAGTTATTAAAACCTGTACTATAACTGTAAAGCATTAACAATACCCTATTACAGCTTGCAGAGACCATTTATCAATTCATTTGTTTTTGCTCAAGACAATCTTCCCAGACTTATTCTAATTACTTTTTTACTTTTTAATAAATATGCATAATGGAAGTACTATATAAACAGTTATTTCTGCAATCACTGTCAAATGAAAAATTTGAGACTCAAAGATAAATAGCACATAGTAGAATAAAAGTTTCTGGGTTACAGCATTTGAACAAGATAAATCATAATCCTCTAGAATTTTTTAAATTTTATATCCATAAAATAAACAATTCCCCTAATCCATAAAATTTGCTATTTTTTGTGTCATGAAAATTAGAAGTTTTCTTATTCTAAAAAAAAAAAGAACAAACTGAGACATATTTTTAATTCTGTCCATTCACAATTTATAACTCATTATTTGCACTCTTAGAGCAGACACTTAAAGTGATTATAGTCAAAAGGGTTATGCTGCAATAGCTCAGTAATTTTCATGAGCAGTCACGAGAGTAACTTCGAGAAAATAAGTAGATTTCTGCACTCCCAGAAATCTATTTGTTTGCAATCATGCTAATAAACAGGCTTATTACTCATAGGTGTACTGTCCTAGCTCCTGAATAGGTCAGTCATGGACCAGGCTCACTGTGTGACAGACCCTACATCCACCCAGAATGAAATCACAGTCCTCATCCCAAAGCGTTCACACAGTTTTTTTCCTAAATAAACAGAAAATACAACCCCCTAAACTTGGTGGCTCATTTACAGCATCTTATCAATGCTTTAATATTCTTTATTCTGACTGTGTTTATTCCTATGTGATGCCAAGCACGAAGCATATTAGCTCAATTTTATCAAGGGTAAACCTACCTTGCATTTATGCAAGGTCAGTGCACGCAACTAAGGTATTTGAAGAGAAGACTCTGATTCTGTCTACCTTTGATTACATTGCAGCAGGTTTTTTAACAGTCATCCTTTGTACGTAATCCAAGGGAGAACAGATAGACATAAAGAAATAAACATGAAATAATTAATGACTTCTGATGAGTGTCATAGCAATTTTAGTAGCCTAAGAGTCACAAAGAGCTGGTTTTGCAGAGATTTCCTATTTCTAACACTGCCATTGAAACACTACTCATAATTTTTATATGATGAGCTGGTCAAAATATCAGACCACTTTTGGAAAGTTTTCAATACTTTAGGATCAAAAAAAATTTGTTTCAGAGCAATAACACTACTTGCCCAGCAGACTTTCTCAGGTCCTACATTGGGTGCTTCATCAAAACCTACATTCTTTGTGTTGAACTATCTAAGACATGTAAGTGACATGAATGTGCACAAGATTGGATTGTGTAAGTCTGAGTAACTCACAGAAGAATAAACAAAAAATTTTAGTCAAGTTTAACACATTTGCACTTTTACATGTTTTGATAATAACTTTCATTAGATGTCTTCAATATTTCCATATTTTTCTTCTAAATACTCTTTTGTGAAGTTCCATTTGCTCCCTCTAGCTTAACTTTTTTCATAGACATGCATACATTAACAAGTTTCATATTTATGGAGAAATTTCGGGGAAGAAAGCATGGTAAGGTAGCTTTGGGATTTGGGGTTGTTTGGCTGTAATGTACTGGGGTTTGCAAGCTATAATCCTGTTACTATGTACAGTCTCATTGTATCTGTTAATGGGAACAGTTCCTGGGGCAGTCCAAGGCAAATACCTCATCATGGGTACAGTGGTGCAGTGGAGATGCCCAGTTCTCCAAAACAATTCTTTTCCTCCACAAACCTGCTTCTGTCCACAGCACACCTTGTTAATGCATGCTCAGTCTTCAGTGACTTGATATTTTTCAAGGCAAAAAGGTTTCTGTTGCGTCTGTTATTTTTGCCCAAATTTGGCCAATGTAGAAGCACTGGACAGAAAAGTGAAAAAAAAATTATGGCTCACAAATATTCAGTGCAGAGTTACTAATTTCTTGCATATTTTAAGTTTCTTTTCAATTGGTCTTCTCCACTCTAGAAGTAACTGCAGTTCCGTTGCCCTGGGCAATACTGGCTAACGTTTAGAAACCTCTCACCTACTCATAGTTATGGCTGGGCAAATAGAAAAAAATGTTCAAGTATTTGCTGGCCACAGTAAATCAATTCAGATACAGCAGACACAGAGTCCTGAACTTTTAGGCAAGACCAAGTGAAATGAACACAATAAAACTACACAAACTATAGATCACTGAAAAACATTTCATCTTCTCTAAAACTGAATGTGGTGTTTTCTTTAAAATCTTTAACGTTTTCCTCCTATGTCTTTTTTTTGAGAGAAGTATCTGAATGATTCCAGATTAGGTGAACATACAGCTACAAAAAAACCTCCTTTTTATGAAATGGGGGAGGATAAGCACAAAGGCTTCTGCACTGCTTAATGCTATTTTTGAAAGCATGTTCACCTAATCTGGAATCATTCAGATACTTCTCTCAAGAAAAGACATGAAATTCACCTATTATTAGAATTTTCACATGAGAAGATTCTCAGATGAGTATGAAACACAGCTTTATGAGTGCTTTTACAGCTCATTACCACATTTAATTTCAAAAGCTATTATAAGGCTGTTGTAAAAACAGGTGGACATAGTTAAGTATTTCACTATAACACAATCATTAAGAGGAAAAACATAATAAAGTGGAAGCTTTCTAAAAGATAATTATATAATCAGTCACATCATATGTTTGAGCATTTCTATCTTCTCTTCAAATAAAGGGAAAGGATAGCAGTAATTGAAGGAGACGCATAATATGGGTTACAATCTAAGTTATAAAATTTTCTGAAAAAAACTAATTTATGTTAAGACCTTAGAACACAGCAGACTTGCAGACATTGCATGAACATTTGTATTGGTGATGACACTTTTGAAATTTATATGAATCTCAAATGAGGTAGCAGTAGTCTTAAAAGAACTGGAAACTAAGATGTTTCTGAGGAACAGCATTAAGATGGCTGGCAGCAGCTGCTGCAAAGATTTGGGAGTGAGGGGGTGGAAGGGAACACTATTCTATGAATTCTTTTAAAACACTAACATGTATAATATCCCTTTTGCTGGAACGATAATGTACTGTTCTGGGACACTCTGGTTCTATTTTGGTACCTACTTAAATAGGTCACAAAAATGATTAAAAGAAACTCCTAAAGTATTTTTCTGAAAGTGGATACAGGTTATTCCCATTTTCACGAATTCAAAGGTAGACAAATGCCCACTATTCCATTGGCAATATAAAATTATAATTTCTAAACATTCTTCATGCTATGGAGTATACCAGGAGAATATATCCTCTTCCTTACGAATTTTCAGTTCATAAACTTGCAATCTTTTTAATTTTGCATTAATATAACTGAGATGCTGGTATTGCAATCTCATTTCTGCATTCTTAGTAGATGATATCGAACTTTATCCGTTACCCACTCAGGCAGAACAGGTGAGAAATTTTTTCTTAATAAGGACTGTAGTGGTTCAACCACTTCTGCATGGCTATTCAGCAGCCCTTGGGAACAGTATATCTACAAGCTCAACCTTGAATCCTAAGGTAAAGGATAAATCTCTGGAGCAAATGAGTGATTAATACATGCCATTCCAATTCTCATCATTATCATCACTTAGCTGCAATCCAAATGAAAAATATCAACTTCCTACTTTTAACAGAACATCTAATTTATTGATTTAGCTAAAAGCTCAAGGTTCTCTTATTTTACAGTTGTTGTAACAGGCCTTGTCTTATGAGATAAGCAGACTAAATAACTAAACAAGACTGAGAATGATGTCTTCAACTCTACAGAGTTGGGCCTTGAAAAATGATTCACATTTCTAGATCTGCTGTTAGACTTTATTTATCGTCACATAGGAATTTTGACAACTTACTTAAGCAGATTTTAGACATCATTATGTTGCTTAATTCCAAATAGAAAACTCTCATACTTTTCTGTACGTTTTCAGCCTACATTTCCAAATTTAAAAAAAAAACAAAAAAAAAAATCCACATCTTACTTTGTGAGGAAATTTGACAATGTGACTGATAGGGTTGCTTTTTGGCTCCAAAGATATGGATAAATAGATGGATAGATGGATAGAGGTTGAAAGCAAAATCCTCTTTTTAGAAAGACACTCTAGCTCAAATTTACTAATTGCATCATTGGTCCAATCAGATCTAGGAGATCTTATCTGGGAATTACATTTTGTTTTCTGCTTCATTTTACAGCAGAAATACAGCTTTACAGAATTAAACAGTTTCACTTACTATTCAGAAGCTTGTTGTCCACCAACAAAACACAAAATTTAAAATTCTACTGGCTCTTATAAACACTGAGCATATCAATATAATGCAGCCCTTTTTAATTCCTAATTTGCATTCTGTAACCACAAATCCAACTATTCAAATTTACCAGTGGCATTTTCCTGAACCCCAAAATTAAAATGCTTAAGAGGAAAGAACAACCCTGAAGATTTTACTCCCCTGTGGACGCTATTCTTTGATTTTATAAAGAAAAAAAATGAAAATTATTAGTCAGTACCAATGAAAAAATCTAAAGCACTTAAAATTTACACACAATCTCCATGATTGTGCCTTTATTTTCTATTCATGTTTACAACACTATGAACAACCTTAATACCACATAACCTCCACAAAGTTTTCAGTGGGAAAGATTGGACATGAAATCACCTCCTTGTTTATGGATGCTCACTTCTAAAGTAAAACTCCTATACACATTCATATGTTGAAATGGAAGATTACATGTACTTATCATCTTCTCCAGAAACGACATGGCATTTTGCTTTTCTATTTAATGACATGACTTTAGTTTGCCAGACTAATTACAGTTTAAGTATCTATTTTCTATTCTTGCCAGGATCTAATAGCACAGTTTGGTCCTTTTTCCATCCTTACACAGTTTCAGTGACCAAGAATGCCTCTAGAGAGAATCTAGTGCAATTGTTAGTGAGTGATATCTGGAACTACTCTCCAGAACAGTGGCTTCAGATCAGTGGGTTTTTTTAATTTACAGCATTTTGACCACTCTTATTAAAAGTCTACAGAAAAAGGTGCAAAATGATCCCAATCTCTCTTCAAAAAGCAACATTAATGTGCAATACTGTCTGGCATTTTTGAGTGTGACAGCTACAAAGTGATTGCTTCCACTGAAACTTGTCCTGGATCTTCTTGCAGCCCCACTGATGCACACAGACTCCTAAAAAGTCAAGAGGATTCCACAAAGGCTTAAAAGCCTACATTTAAGATTTAGCATTTTACAGATACAAATTCATAAATAATGTTGCATTTTATATTTTCGTGTGGTTTTAAAACCCGCTTGTGACAAAACAGATCAACAGTAGGTATCTATCTTTTTAAGATACTCTTTTTAATGTGTTTATAGTAAATGTAAATATTTATAGTAAATTCAGGATTCAGGTGGACTTAAATGAGGGGATCAAAATTTATAATCCAGATAAACTGCTTCTTTCTCTTCACATTGCACATAACCTATCATCCATCTATAACATACTTGTCCCAAAAAGACAAAAGTGAGCCCTTTTCACAGAATGGTAGGATTGGAGGAGATCTCATAAGGTCTTCTAGCCCATCACTCAGCTCTAAAGCAGCAATAATTGTCTTACTTATTCTTACAGACAGTTAAAACAGATTACACAAACATATTAGACAATTTGTTCCACTGTTACATTACTCCTAGCATTAGACAGCTTTTCTTAACTTCCTTCTAATATTGTCCCATAATATTTTCCTTGTTTCCTGTTCAGTACAGATATAAGAAAGAAACTAGTCCTTTTTGCAGCAGCAGCCTTTTACATACCAAACGTGTGTGTCTCCAGTCTCAGGAATCCCAGTTCTTTCAAATCTTCTTTCATATTTTTAGGCCCATGCTGATCTTTGTTGTTCTTCTTGAATTGCTCTACATTTGCTACTCATTTCTCAAAACACACACATAGTACTGTACTAATCAGCTAATACATTTCAAATGCCAAATATTAGTTCATGTACCTTGAAGACTTCATTTCTCCTGAACACGTTACTGTGCCAGTTTTTTTGCAGCAAGTTCCTAGTCTGATTAAAATTGAGAATTTGCAAATCTTGGCCTTATCTTTCACCTCTCTACTCAGTTTCAGTATTTATTTATTAACAATTTTGCAATGTCTCATAAATAGCTGATTAAACAAAGTGAAAAGGCTCTAAGTTGGTGAACAGGGAAATCGGCAAAGATACAGAAGACTCAGGATTCAAGATACTGTTTTGCCCCAGCTGCACAAGGGCATAAGCTGGATTTCCTGCTTCTGTCCCTGTATTCTTTATCCATGAAACTTAATCAGCTCCTCCTTTCCTTTCATACCAGTCAGCCATAATGTCCTCGATTCTCCAAGTCTGCACAAATCTCCACTCTCTCAGTTTTACCCTCATTTCACTCTGCAACTTCTTTTTGTCCCCCAAGACATTTCTTCTATTTTTAGAAATAGCCTTTGTCATCTATTCCAACTTTCACCTTGCCTATCCTAATAAACAACCTTGTAGAACCAGGGTGCATTTTAATCATCTTTAAATATGCTACACTTATTTTTCATTTCATGAGAATAACTTTTAAACTTCACCAACATTGAAAATTATGTTGAACATATTCAGTCCTCCATCAAATTGTATGACATAAAAATGGCATTACTATTGCAAAGGGAGTCACATGGGTATGATCTTCAATAGTTTGTTTTTTCAAGGCAGATCTGAACATATGAAAGGAACACGCAATGCCTGTGGCTTTCTCTTCTCATAGATGACACACAACTAATTGTCCAAGATGCTTTACAGTGGATTAAGTATTCCCTCACCTACTTAAGCTCTCTCATCCACTGAAGCTGTAAACATTACTTATTTAAGAAGCATTAAAAGATGTCACTGGAAGTATTTTGTTTTATAATTGATTCTACATTTTTTCCAAAGGAAAAAGTAGAAAGATGCTATTATTAGCAGTGGAAATTGAAAGCATATATTTAACAAGTAGAATTTGTAGGAAGGACTCAAACCAGACATAGATGCATTGAAGTGGGATGATTTCCACACAGTATTCCTACTTTTTCTTATTTTTGCACAAATATGTATCAGGCTTAATTATTCTTAAAGAGTAACAACACAGCATACTATATTTTTTAATTATGACACTGGCAAATGTAAGGAGGGGGAAAGGGGAACTTAAATAAATATTTTGTTATTATTATTTGATTGTTGTTATTATTTGATTCTTACTTCATTTCATTCTAGCATTTTCCTGGAAAAAGTTTTCTTTCTTTTCACTCACAGCTTGAAATCAGGCAGTAAAAGAGAAAATACCCAAAGCAGCAATTCAATCCTAAATTTATACCTACAATTAGGTTTTAGGGTTTTATTTTCAACGATGCCATTGTCTTGAGAATGTAATACTGCCTCTGTGTTTTTCCAAAAGAATCACATCATTCCTATAGTCTCTATAAACTTGCCTTAACTGTTGCTATAATGCTACATTTTGGTGAGGTGAACTAGGAATTAGTACTGTTATACAAACTGTGGGGTCAGGCTCTGCCATCTCTTCTGACAATGAGCAATACATTTCATCTTCAAGTCTCATCAGAGGTCCCACTCAGCATTAACAAAAGCAAAAGAATTTGGCCTGTTAGTGTGAGCAGCTTCCCACACTCACCTGCTACATTAAAAATAGTTACTACCCAAGATCTTGCTACACCATTCTCCCACATAAGGAGTTCCTAAGTAGCAATAACTGTGTGCCATTTGCAGCAGCAAGTGTACTCTTGATACAAACCGATCTTACCTAGAGCATACATACCACATCATACTATAGTGCAAGCATATACAGTATCTATATATAGCTCAGCAATGTCATGCTTTAAGGCCTTTTATCTACCAGATTTGAAAATTAAATAAACAAATAAATACAATTAAACAGCTTTTGAATTTTAAGACTGAATGAGAAGGGTGAGAGAATATGGAAAAGTCAATTACAGTTTACATACGTGGGGTTTACTGTTGCCTTCAGAAAACACAGGAAAACAACACACCAAACACAAACATAGTTAGTAAAAATATTCGCACTTTATCTATATATCTTCCTTATATCTGAAATATCAAACCTCTGTCAGATAACAACCCTGTTGAGAAATCCAATTTTGACTTGCCTACAAGAGATCCAGAATGTACAGAACAAATATGAACACCTTGTGCTATGAATAAATTGCCAATAAAGTCACAATAAAGTGACAACATGCAAAATAATTTACATGCAATCAGGTATACATGTACACAAACAAACAAGCAATATCTGGTTCTTTAAAAGGAAATGAATAGAAGATCTTTGTAGAGACCTGCAGATTGCTTCTCCTGTTCTGTAAACAAATGATGACTCCTCAGCAATCTTTCAATTACTCACAACTATTTTAAAGCACTCTGAATAATCACTGAAAAAATATACTTGACGACTGATAAATAAATCATTAGATGATACCAAAAGCATGTAAGTCTGCATTTTGTTACCAAATTAGTATATGTCCTGAACAGTAGAAATTAAGACTCTATTTGCATTTTCAAGAGCAGTTTAAAAAAATTGTATCCAGGTGAACAATTTCCTTTTTCATTTTTTTCTACAATATTGCACTTATAGATAACTTGCAATAGATTTCTAAAAATTTTCATCAAAATTTGTCCACACTGCAAAAAAAAAAAAATTAGCACAACTGCTAACAAAGGTGCTGTTGCTGTATAAGACCTGTTTTCAAAAGGAGTGACAGGAAACTGACAAGCAAATTATTTAACTCCCCAAAACCACCAGCAACAATGTATTCTATTAGTTTGCAAATTGCTAGGGATTGGGGGCTTTAATTAAAAGATAACATAATAAATCAGAAACAACATGTGATTAACACTAGAATAAAAACAGATTCCACTTGGTATAGACTGTGGGATTTTGGTGGGAAATTATATTGAGGCTTCACAATCTCTGAGCACCATTAGAAGATAAATTTAATCAAGGACTACATTCGTTATCTTTTTACTACAAATAACAATTAAAACATATCACGTGTTACAGTTTCGCCAAAGATAAAAATTAAATCTATTGCATACACCAAAGCCCTTAGACTAACCCTTGAAGGAAACAAGCTCTGCAAGGAGCCTTTTTCTTCATACCCAGAGCCCACTGAACCAGGACAACACCTGGGAACAGACCTATATTCGTTTTACAGCTTGCATTTCTGTTCTGTTTGTTTCCAGTCAAGATGAGGATTGATCCCCAAACAGAAGTCCTCTAAAGGTATGTCACAACATTACCTCTCAGACTAACAGTGTTGAAGTTAGCACCAATTCCTGTTCCTCAAACTCTGTCATGTCTCTAGGTAAAAGATTCCCATCATGTGAATGCCATTTCTGCCTTACCACATGCAGGGCTCTAGACATCAGACAGGCTGAGCCTGCCAGAGCACATACACGCACTATATTGCTTGATGCACAGAGAAAACACCACTAGGACCAAGAAATCTTGAAGACTGAAGGAGCTGTGCCTTTGGCATCATTGCGGCAGGAAAACAACGTTGCTTTTTTGATCCACACAGGCCCTCTCGGACACAGCAAGAGTAAGAAACAACTGAGGAAGAGAACATGCCACAATATATATTGGATGGAGAAGTCTCCCTTCCCTGCTTGAAGCAAACAAAACTGAACTAGTCAGCTGTAGTAAATGGAGGTGGGAACCAGGACACAAACTTAATGAACAGCACTGATCTGCAGCTCTACTGAGTGGGACCTGCAGCTCTGCAGAGAGGTACTGCATCAGGGCAGGGCTCTGCCACTCAGGGCTGCAGAGGGAACAAGGGACAATTCCCCCCTCATCGGCACACAAGAAATACTATCTTCTTTGCTTCTCTCAACCACAGCAACAGCCTTTTTTGTTGGGTACAGCCTTGGAGAAACAAAACTTAAAGCCAGACAGCACAAGGCAACCCTGTATGTTGTGCCTCCTGCCAGCTGACTCCTCTGACTCCCTGCACAGTGGCCATTGCACAGAGACAACACACTTTGACAACGCGAGAACAGCACATAGACTAGCAAGGTATGAGCAAGAGTGGGACTGCTACTGACTGCAAACTACTGCACTGGTGTGAAACATTGAGGACTAAGCCTTCCATGGAATCACAATCATGAACTACAGATGGAAATTGAGTTTACACTTAATTGTCTCTCTAAAGAAAGGAACTCAGCAGCCAGTCCATCAGTGAAAGCAACAAGACACTCCAGTGTCAGAAACTGAGAGAGCAGCAAGTAGTAGGAATTAGGACTCATAATAGGGATCCAGACAGCAATGGAGAAAACTGTCCCTGCCACAAGGAGAAAGAAGATGCCAGAGATAACCTCACACTGTGTAGCAACCTGCCACCGGATTGCAAAATGGACCATGTCAACAGATGATGGGAACAGACCCTATGAAAAATGGGCTTGCCATGAGTGCATCTCATCAACCTGCAGCAGCTGAGACTTGTCTCTTTCAAGCTTCATCAATGTTGTGCAGCTCGTTGTGCTAACACAGCCATTTCAGGAGCAGCAAAGCCTCTACAGACCTATGCAGTGTGTTGACAGGGATGTGTACGCACAGTCAGACACTTGTGTATGTACATGAGAGACTTTTCCCTGCCCCAGACAGATTTCCTGTGTAAGACAGGAACCACCATTCACAAACAGAATCTCAGGATGAGATCAAGATCAACACCCACATTGAAAACCTTCTGTGTGTCTGCAACCCTCTGTTTGGGAGAGGCCTGGCAGAAAAGAGGGTCCCTACTGATCTAGCAGTGTAAAAAGTCCCCCATCAACTGAACCCTTTCCTACTTGCAAAGGAAAGGCTGCCCAAGCGTAGATGTGCAGTCGCACCGTGCTCCGAGGCGAGGGTGCACCGCGTACTCCGCAGACGTCAATAACCCCACAGATCACCAGCTCCACGACTGAGCACCAGAAACTGCGACACGGCAGCACGAAGCAGAGCGCAGGATCCGGCGGGAAGCAGACCCTGCCGTGTCCGTGCCAGCCCTCAGCAGATTCCTCTGCGGTCTGCAAACAAGGAGGGCCAGGTACCTTCAGATACAGCCCCAGCCCCGTCACCGTAGCGAGATTTCCACGGGGCAGCCCACAGGTGCTCGCTCCCCTGCGCCGCCCCACCGCCGGAGGGGCAAGGACGACCTGAGAAAGGAAATGTCGGAGGCAGGGGGATGCGGAGAAAGCGGGTACCGAGGGAAAGGAGATGCCTGAGGCGGGGGTCCGGAGGGCAGGGTGCTTGCCCCGGCGGGACACGCGCGCACCAACACACGCCGTTCCATCCCCGAGCGTCCCGGCGTCCAGACACTCCCGCCGCCGCAGCATCGCCCGGCACCGGAGCGAGCCAACCTGTTTCCCCACGCACCGAGAAATCGGCTGCGATGCCCGGCCCAGGCGGGCGGGCAGACGGCCCCCTGCGCCCCCCTCCCCGGCTGCCTTCCCGCGGGGCGAGTCGCTCCCCCCCGGCGGGGGCCGCGCTGCGGCAGCCGTACCGTGGGCAGCAGCGGCTCCATCTGCGCCCCTTGGTCCTGTGTCTCCATGCGGCGGCGGCGCGGCCGCGCCGGCGCCCCCTCCCCGCCGCGCTCCCGGGGCGCTGCGGGAGCCGCTGGGTTGCGCCGGGCTCCGCGCTCCGGCCGCGCTCCCGCCGCAGATCAGGACAGGATCGGGATCGGGCGGCGCGGAGGCAGGAAGCGCGCGCCAGTCACATGGCCGCGCGCACCGCCGGCCCCAGCGCGGGGGGGCAGCAGCCGGATCCACCTGCGGGATGCGGGGAGCGGGGATGCGAGATGCGGCCGCGTCCTGCTACCCTCGGCGGGGCTTTGAAGCCGAGCGGGCCTCGCCCCTGCACACAGGCGCCCGAGCGCCCCGGTGCCGTGAGCTCCTCCAGGGGCGCTAGAAGGGGAGTTGGCTCCGTGTCCACAGAGGAAGGAGAGAGTAGCGGAGGGACCGGGCCCCACTGAACCCCGGGTGACACTATCGCAAACGTCCAGACAAGGCTCAGAAGTTTAACACTTTACACCAGGCTTCAGCCACAGGCTCCCCAGGACTGCTGCTTCAGTGCAGGCTTGGGCCAAGATTCATTTAGATGTAGCCAGCACCAGAAAAGCACTGGAAACCGGTGACACTTCACACACTCCTGCCCGACTTTGACCCTTAGTTAGAGACAACATCTTCAAATTAGAGGTCTGTCCCACTCCCCAATAAGGTAACCCCACCATCTTCTTTGATCTGCAAATCACAGACATATCAGACTACCATATTCTTCTGTACACAGTTGATAGGAGTCTTACCCTCTTATTCACCCAATTTTATCATTCAAGCCTGATACACATTTAGCTTCTCCTAGTCTATCTGGCTCTGCAACTCAGTTACTTTCAGCTGTACAGAAACCCCAACAGGCTACACAAACGATCGTCAAAGCCTAAATTTGCTATCCAAGTGAGAATGAGTCCCCACAGTACTTGTATTGCTAAGAACACAAGCACAGTGCTGCCTACCGTGACAGCTGAGCTAGAGAAGTTCTCGTTTTCATCACTTTCCAGTGCATCTCCCCAAAAACCGTGCCCACCCAAACCTGTGTGCATAAGAATCAAAATGAACAGGGACCTGGCTAGGAAAAATAAGCTAGCGAGTAAACCTCTATCTCCCTGTTAACACTGATCTCCTTGCCAAAGCAGCAGGCCATGCCCTACATTTTGGATATCATTTGCAGTCTAAAAGTAGATCAAAAATAGCTTTGCTAATTCTGATTTAATTTCCTCTGCCATGGGACATGTTCTTTAAGTCTCCCAGAGATCTTCCAGGTTGGATTATTCACGCATCATCCAAGTGAAACACAGAGCTGGGGAAGCAGTATAAAGGAATTGGGAGTCAAAGTGTGTTCTTACAAAAGAAGGGGGCTATTTTTCTGAGTCAAAACTGAGAATTTGGTCTTTGTACAAAGTGACACATACATGTAACCCTGTACAGAAAGACAGACAACACTATGGTCCAGATTCCAGGACAAAAGCCAGATGTGTATTTTCATAACACGATTACAGATCTACAGTAATTAACATTGGAGGGCATTCGGGTCACTAGAGGTAAGGCTGTGTCAGCATTTGCACAGTAAAACCCTATTTGTAGGAGCTTATAATTAAGCTATAAAAGTCATGATGAAGCTGGGAAAGAATGTTTTTAAAAGTGATTCTCCTTCTTTAAAGAAAAGAGATTTAAAATGAATATACCACTTGTGAAACCAGGAAGACCAAAAACTGTTTCAGTCTACAGGCAGTTATTTCAATGAATTTTAGTATAAGCACCTTGGTCTTCTCTGCCTAAGTATCTCAAGCTTGTCCAAGTGGTTTTTTTTAGTAGGTACTGCAATTCTTCAAGCTTAAAGGCATTTACACATCTTTCACTCCCCAATGTGTTCTCTCAAAATGCACTCATCCACACAGACACATCTAACAAAAGTAAAACCCACAAACAACTCAGATATTGTGGACATGACACTATTTCCCCACATTTCACAGTGAGAAACAGGATCAAGACCACAAGTACCATGCACAGGATCTACAAGTGAATTACTGAATGGGCCATCAAAAGAGAGTTAGGACCAGCTACGTAATTGTTTTTGCAAAGGTTCTTTGTCAGAGTGTTTTATAGTCAGGAGTTCACCACTGTAGAACAATAGATGAAATATGGAAAAACTCTGTTAAATAACAAACCTCCCCAAATCGTTCTGCTTGCCCTGCTCCACACACACAAAAATATCACAGACCTCCATAGCTACAAAGCCACAAACTGATAGCCAAAGTCGAAGTGCAAGTCGTGGTTTCGACAGCTGTGACAAACATGCTTATATACAAAGATCCAAAACATTGAATCCAAAAGCTCCAAAGCCAAGGGCTTTGCACATACAAAAGTGGAATAACACAAATGACCTAGTTGAAAGTTCTATTTTTCATTAAACCTAAGCTTTTTTTTTTTTTGTAACATTCTAGCAGTAGATCACACCAAAAAGAGAATTGAAAATAATATTTATTCTCTAATTACTTTATAATTGATTTTGAATTCTGTTTTCCCTTCTTCAAGTTGATTTCTTTCAATGTTGCATCTGATATAAACCATACTTCCAGGCACATCTAGCAAATTTGTCGTTATTACTCTGTTACAGTAATAATGCCACTTCTCATCCCAAAAGAATTAGCTTTAAAATCATGAGATAGAGCAGGCTTTAATATCCAGTTTAAACTTCTGGTACACAACTAGGTATTATTTTCAAGCTTTTGTACATGAAGGATATGAAAAAAAGTAAGAAGAGGTTCTCAAATGAGCAGTAATTTGAGAAACGTTATCACAAGAAGAGCAGGTGGTGTGAAATCACAACATACAGATACACTTAAGTTTTAAGATATTAAGAATACCTAGGATATGCTGTGGAAATAAGTACTTTTGTGACATATTTATGTCAGACTAATTTTTTTCCTGTATATATATTTCTAGTGAACGTTTCTATATTTACTTTTACAATGATAAAGCTCCTAAAGCAAATGTCAATGCGAAAAAAGGGGAAATATTTTTCTTCTTCAGTAACATTCTGAATTTATGCCAGAAACTGACCTGATCCTTGGCTGGTGTCATCTTTCACAAGAAATTGAAGACAGCAAAAGTTGACTTTTATTCTTCTCCTTCCTAAAACTCTCTTTTTACCCCTTGACCTGAAGCGAGCCAGGAACTCAGGTGTTCCCTTCAGTCATGGTCAATGTGTTAAACCCCATTGAACAGAGGTTTCATTCCTCAAAATCTATTCACAAGAGGTATGTTTTATATATAAGCTGAATTACATTCAAAAGGCTTAGACCATACTCAAAGTACTTTAGAAGCATATAACATAGATTTTTGGAGGCATATGGCATATACCTGTCTGTCTGGGTTTGACATAAAAATGGCCAGGGGTGTAAATAATTCCCACTGTCTTTAACATCACTGACATAGCTCTGTATGTGATAAGAAGCAGCTCCAAAATTAAGATCTAGAAATCAGAGTTCAAGCTCATGAGAAGTCTTGCAATACTTCTTTTATTAAGTCTTTGTAATAAAAATACTGGTTTTTTAACTAAGGAGTACTTTCTAATTATCTAGAGTGACAGGTACTTCCTCCACCTAAGTCCCAAGAAGGTATTCTGATATAATAAGTGATGCTATATGTATATTTTTATATATGCATAAAAGCTGTTACAGAGTCCTAGTATCACTGGCCCAGTACCATTCACATTTTAACTGTCATACCTTTCTGTCAGTTTTCATTTTGTGATCAATATATAGCTATAATTTAAAAGAAACGCTTTATTTAAACCATTTCTCTGAAGACAATTCCTGTTCTAGGAAGACATCCTGGAAGTATTGGCTTGTCTCCCAGTTTAGCCATAAAATATGTCACTCTACCAGGATGGAGGGGGGCGGGAATTGCTACTAAGCAAGAGTGAACACCTCATAGCTGTTAGTTACAAAACTGAACATGAGAACTATTTACTTTAAAATGTCCCCACAGTAAAAATATGCTTGAAACCTAATTCACTCATTTACATCTATGTCCAATACTCTCACCATGTTCTTAATTCCAAAAAGAACCTGCACTCTGTCAGACCTAACATGGTTGCCAGTAGATTTTAGCAACATAGTGAACAATTTCACACAATATTCAAAATCAGAAAGGACTAGGGGTTAGTTCAGTTTACTCTCTCTTGATTCCTGCCTAAGCTCAAGCCTCAAATACACTGGTAAATAAAATGCATACAAAATACACATTAGTTTGAATGCTCATACTGTGCATATTTATCATAAACATATTTCTTTAATGAAGGGAAACATTTTTTAAAATTGCAGATTATTTTCAACTTGTTACAGGTTATTTCTATTTCAACTAAAACAGCAAATTAATTTTTATCTTCAGGGGAAAAGAAATCACTATCAAGCAGCCAAAATCCTTTTCATTCTATTTTGGTCTTGTTGATCATAGAACATGAAATAGTAATGGGTGAACCTCTCAAATTGCATTTCATGCTAATAAAAAAAGAAGTGAACTACCTTTATATATCAAAAGGAACATCCCATCAGTATAACCTATTCCTAAGAAATTTTTTTCCTTATAATTAGAGAAACTATTCTGACAAGAGGTAAAAAGGGGGAGGAGAAAAACAAATTCTGGCAGCAGTGTCTCCTCTCTCCATTCTTCCTCCCTCTCTGAAGATAAATAACCATCTGGATCATTGTACTGCCTTTGTGACAGGTGGTACTCAGTTATGTTTCTCATTTGATTGGAAAGTGGTAATGGCTCTTTAACAGCTCTTTCTTTGCTGATATAGTCTGCCTAAAATTATTTGACTATAAGTTAATTCATTTGAAATATGATCCAAAAAGGTTCAGTGCTGATTGGGATGTATTCTTCAATTGCAACATAATCTCTTTCTTCCTACTGGCATCAGAACTGGGAAAAAAGTATTCTCATAATTGTCTCACTAATATAACTTCTCACATCATTCAGCCAAAAAAAGTAATGCCAATGAAATACGTCTGTGTCCACAGCCTAATCCTACAACTCCTGTGACAGAGTGAGACAATCTGTGTTGGTAAAGAGCACCAAGTATTTGCTACTTCTTTAATTCTCCCCAAAATGTGTCCTTTACCAAAGGTCATAAATTTTATGGTATTCTGATTCTGAGCTGGGCCTTTGATTCCTGCTATAAAGTCAACGTTAGAGAATACTATTTTAAAATCTAAAATAAAATTAAGTGGTGTTAAAGACTCTTAAAATAATACATAAAATTAAACAATACATTAGTTTGCTAATTATTAAGACAGCCACCCTTTTAAGGCTTATTTTTCAAGTGAAAGAAATTCCTCAGACATATCATCCATTTAATCCTACTTTGTAAATAAAATATGTTGAATCAGGCCCTGATTAGTCACTGACCTAAATAATCCTTCAGAAAGATTAAGCAATCTCAATTTAAAACCTGCAAGGGAGGGATAATATACTGTTTCTTGTGCAGTTATTTTAACAGCAAACTGTAACTTCACATGTATCTTACAGATGTAAGACAACATTTATCTAGATTGAGCTTCAAGTCTTTGGATCTTGCAATGTGTCTTATTTCTAGGCCAAGAAGTCCTTTACCATCAGGAATGTTTTCTTTACATAGGTGGGTACTGTGTTAATACTTCTCTTCCTTTATAGTGCTTCTAATTCTTCTCTGCAAGAGAAGACTTTACACCGTTATTACGGTTCGTCTAAAATTTGCATGGGAACACCACAGTATTCTAAAACTTGGCTTAACAATGTAGCATTAGAAAGCCAGACTATATGCCTCTGACCTCTGGATCATCCCCTGTTTTCCACATCATGAAACATGATTGTTCCCTTAAGCATTGCACCACAAGGAGAGTTCCTAACCAGGGCATCTACAGGGTCAGATGATGTTTATTGGGAGAGATGGATGAGTCTTGCTGTGGTTTTATTGGTTTGCAATATTTGAAATTTGCAAATACATACTAAAGTAAATATTATGAAGTGCAAGTACCTACTTTTATCTTTTAAATCCTAATCATATTCTTTGTCTGTCACTTACCTTAGACTATAATCACTTCAGCAAGGGGTGTGTCAGCCTCTATAACAGACCACACTGATCACATGGCCTGCAACTAAGCAAGAGGCACAAAACTTCAGATAGAAGCTTTTCCATAGGTATTCACGTCACTATAAAAATAACTGTGCTTTGAGATGTGTACAATTTATGAATAGTAATATTTTGCACATGTACCTAAGACACCGAAGTTATCTGTGTTAATCCCAGAAACAGAAGCACTAAGCTGTGAAAACAAGAGGAATCTGCACGCAAGCCCTGTGGGTCTGTGTAGCAATGCAGAGTTTGCATTGTGCCATGCCTGAGATGTTTCATTTCAACAGGGAATTTACACAGACATTTGGCTTTGTCTCACTCAGGTAGGAAGTTAAGTTTACATATGAAGGGAATATCAGAACAGGATTTAGTTAATGTGGTGTCATAGTCATCACCACTTCAGGAAATCTCACGGATGGAGTCTTCTCATCCTTTCCAGCACATACAGCTATAGGATGATTTGCTTCCTTTATCTTAGCATAGTCCCAGGCCAGGGTCTCCACTATTTGCTCCAATACCAGATTAGCATGGAGTTAACAATAAGATTCACACCAAAGGCACAGTTTACAGCTTCTGCACACAAAAGTATACTCTAGTTTTCTACACAGTTTCAGCAAAAAAGGTACCCAAATTAACTCTTGTTCTTGAGATCCAATTCTCAGAAATTCAGACATTCGAAGCTAAGCTTTCTTAGTTACAAAACTGCATATAAGAACTGCTTACATATTTTAAAGTGTGCCCACAGTAGAAATGTTTAAAATCTACCTAATTCAGTCATTTATATGTCTCTCATGCCCTCTCCACTTTCATAATTCAAAAATTAAAAGGTTGCCAGCAGATTTTATCAGCAGTGTGAACAATTTCACACAATATTCAAAACTAGACAACGAGAAGACTAGGATTAGTGCAAATTTATCAGAAAAATATTCCTTTAATAAAGAAAAACCTTTAAAAGATGGTTTATTTGCAACCATGATTTTGTATTTGGAGTAAAACCTCAAATTCATTTCCAAGCTTCGGAAACAAGAAAACAAAGTAAGAAAATATTTCTGTAAAATGCACTTATGTTGATGTAAACCCAGACAAGCTTAAAAGTATCAAACAAATAATGAAGTTTTGAATATGAAGTTCAGGGTAATTCTGCTATCAACTTCTGTGGCTCACCTCAGAACTTATAAATTTTAACTTTATAAAATTTATAAGTTTCTAATGATTACATATTTCCTGTCACATTTAAAAAATACAGCATAACGTGCTTTAGTACAGAAAACAAGTAAAACCTTTGCAATACTTATAACCAACAAAATTCACATTTAATCAAAGGGCTGCTGGCAGGAAGTTTTTGTAGCCTGATCATATAACAAGGAAGGTACTTTTTCACTCAGGTGTATAAGATGAGACTGAAACTCAGGAAACTTTTGTTTTATTCCTGATGATGCCACTGATGAGCTTAGAAACTCATGTATTAATATGGTATTTACCCAAATCATTAAATAACTTCCTCATATATTCCACCTCTCAGATATTGTACAGTCCCCACTGGAGAGATGGAAATGCTGTACCCCATTTTCCTCATTACAACTTGGGTAAGATGCATTTTCCCAACTTCTGGGGTTTTCAACCGTGTCTTGAAGTGCAGGCAACTGAGGGCCTTATTTGCAACACCACTTAGGCTAAATCAACCACTTCTGGCAGAAAAAGCCTCCTCCTCGAGTTTTCAGAATACAAAATTAATTCAACAGAAGTCAAATCTTAAAAGAGAAAAAGAGAGGGGAAAAAAAATCCACAAAAATAGTTTCTTAATTACAATTTTGAAAACAAAGCTACAAAAGTTATAAATATTTCAACAAAAATCCCTCTCTAGATTGCACATAACACTGGTTTCTCAGTAAGTCAAACCAGTGCTACAGGTAATTTATGGAGCTGGCAATCTAGCTCCCTCTCTACCCATCACCTTTGGTTGGAACCCAATCCTAGAATCATGGAGTTCACTTAGCAGGTAAGACTACTTTCTCTTCCTCTAGGAGAGTCTCTGAAATATCACATAAAAGTGAATGAACACTAACTCTTACTGTACTTTCTAATCACATATTCCTTACAGTCTAAGCAGCCTTCTTGCTATACACAAGATTTTTTTAACATGTTAGAAATTATATCACAGAACAAGTGTTCATTGTAAACATGTTTTACTACTTTCATACTTTGCAGCTCTCTACTAGATTTTCACAAAAACTACATCCACATGTAGTACATTACTGACAAAGATGACAGTGTTGGCTTTAAAAATGTCTCTTTTGTTTCAAAATATCACCTTTGTCAGTTTTGCAGCTCTAACCACTACATACAGGAAAAACTTTTACTGTGTTAATACTGACCTACTAGAGAAATAGAAATACATTGTCTTTTTTATTTTTCCACATGCTACATTTCCAGAAAAAAAATCTTACCTGAAATCCAGAAACCAGGATCTTGCGCTTTCTTGCACTGGCTTGCATTTTCACAAGATCAGCAGCTGGCATAAACTGGCAGAGCTCCAATAGAGTCAAACAGGGTTTATGAAATGAAAGTGCATTCCTTACTGAAGTAGCCAATTCAAATCAAAAATAGGTACTTGAAAAAGAACTATTTGAAAAAAATAGTTACTAAGAAGTAACCATTCATTCAAAGAGAAATACTTTACAGTTGAGCTCTTAAATTCCGCAAAGAGAACAAATTCATCCATGTTCTCCAATAGGAAGGTAATTAGGGCACAGAAAGTGAAATCTTCATTGAATTACTGACCTCACTGAAGTCAGTTATAACAATTCCTTGATTTTGTAAGAATTTCACCTGATTAGGAAGACACTTTTGGCCCAAATGCTAGTGATCAGTGGTTCTGTACCTAACTGCAGACAGCTGTAAGTGGTGCTCATCTTCAGTCAGTCAATTTTGGGACTGATTCTGTGTGATGCTTCAAGTGTTTAACATTGATGATCCACATGATGGAACAGAAAAAGCCCTCCTGAGGCTCACGGAGAGACACCCAGCTGGGGCAAGCAGTTGATACACCAGGCAGCCATTCATGACAATCTCAACAAACTAGAAGAGTGGGCTGACAGAAACCTTGTGGAGTTTAGCAAGAAGTGCAGAGTCCTCTACCTGAGATGAATTAGCAAGATCACAGCCAGCAGGTACAGGAATGTGATTATTCCCCTTGGCACTCACAAAGCCACATATGAAATAACATGGCTCTGGGTTTGGGCCCCGAGTACACAGAGAAAGATCAACAAACTGGAGTCCGTTCAACTTATATACTTACAGCATTGACAGCCTAAATTTCCATGAGCAATCTAGACTCATTTATATATTATAGAGAGAAAAAGGCATTTCTCAAACTATAATTCACATCACCCTGAGGTAAATATTTAAGGTGAATCAAGATCTAGGAGTATTTGTTCCTCTCCAATGACTTCAAAAGGATTTCATATAAATTTCTCAGATACAAATAGCCCCATTTGACTCATCTAACACTGTCACCACCACAGTGTCTTGTATTACACCTGAAAAAAGAGAGATTATTTACAAGGTAAATAGCAGCATAATGTTTGAACTCCACTTGTTATCCAGTTTTGAACAAAGGTAAACATAGCAACCACAGAGCTGATCTCAAAATTTATGCTTGGGATAAGAAGCAAATATTAAGCTCAAATACAATTGTACTTTTCTCCTTGAGAAGAAAAAACATATTCAAATTCCAGTTATAAAGAAAAGCTAAGGAGTGGTAATGTAGCAATATTCAGGAATTATTTTTGTAACATTAATTACATAGATAAAATTATTTGCATGAACTCTTATCATGGCAGTAGAGAACTCTTATCAGAGTTCTGAAAAATCTTATCTGCATGTCTATTGATTTCTAAGACAGTGAGTGTAGGGTTTCTGTATCTCATCTATTTATAGGGTCTTTAAGACCATTAAGAGATTTTTAAAAAAAAGACACACAAGCCATTTAGTGCATGTAATCTCTTTACCATTTCTGCAAAACCACGTTGTTTGTAGATTTGTAACTGTAAGGACACAGCTGCAAATCCTCTCCCTAGCCATTGCATTACACCCAGCAATGTGCTGGGTACTAGTGCTCTAATCTGAAGAATCATTGCCTGTTCTTAAAAATCATGTCCAACGCATTGACACGAGTAAAACATGTTACCACCTGCCAGCAGGACCAGAAGTTGCCAAAGCTTCCAGAATTCCTCTATTACTCCCACTACACACATGAAAACACATTAGAGTGAAAGTGTGAGGTTATCAGGATCACCTGAAGCATCAAACGTAAATATCACACTGACTGAACTGCACTGCTGAAAACGTGCCTGGAGGCACTGCTGCATAATTTGACCTTGGCATCAGGTTGCGTGTCTTGAAAACAGGAATGGACTGATTAAAACTTTGACCAAAACTATGTCATCAACATCTCAGACTGTGGGACACTAATATCTGAACCAGCTAAAGGAACAAAGACAGTTGATAATCTCCCACAGTTCCCACTCTGACATATCCATATCAAAACAAGACCACTGTACCATTTCTCCCCAAGTGTCCCGGTTCATACGAAAAGGAAACTGTCATGGGGAAGCTGTAGTGCACCGCAGGCAAGAGAAAAGGGACACCAAGAGCACAGGACTTGTCCCAGGTATCTCAAGAAGCACTCAAAATAGAGATGGTAAAGTGTATAGAGGCCAAGATTCTTCTCAGGAGAACAAATTGTTCTGCCCTACCCCAAGAACCAAGTCATCAGGATAATCCTGCAGATCTCAGCTACAGGATAGTAACATCTCAAATGTCTAGTATCATACCTGGACCACTTCTGTGAAACCTACGTTTTGCTTACAGTTTGCTGCCTTTTGCTATACCTAGTGAAAAGACTACAAGTTCAGCAGTAGAGCCATTTTTACCTACCACACAGAGGTGCTTTCTGTCCGTACAGACTTCAGTTTCTTTCACATCCTCAGACCAAGCTACAACTACACAAATGGAATATGTTAAGTAACTTAAATCATATTCAGAGTTGGCAGAAGGTTAACCAGTTTGAGGGAAGAGCACTTTTTTTGCATGCCAGTGCTCCTAGCATTGGAGATAATTTATATTTTACTATATTTCTTCATGTTATTTCATAGAATGTAACTACATTTCTATCACTGCAGCACACACAATCACATCTGAGCCATGCCTAAATTACTAAGCTATGATGATGCTGGCAGTGGAACTGCAGTAACACCAAGCACGCTACATGTTTAATAGCCATCCTTCTCTGGAGGAATTAGTAGCATTGGAACTCTAACTTCCATTTACCTGATGACTACTATGACAGCCTAACAGATGTACAATATGCTGAGCATAAATAAGGAGCAATTCCCTGTAAGATCTTCCAGGATGCTTTATGTTTTAAGATCATTCAAAAGGAGCAAACAAAATGAAGATGACACCAATTTATTTCCATATGATTCTGCAGGTCATCTTCAAAAACTTCAAACATTACTGAAAGGGGTTTTAACTAATTCAACATGGAAACTTTGACATTTCCCCCAATGAGAAAAATTATAAGGATGTGACAATATGTGATTAATATTGCACTAAATACTAAATTTTGATAACAATATTTAAGCAGATTGTATGTCAAAGGTAAAAAAAAAAGCTTGTATGTCAAAGGTAAATCTAACCCAAGATACCCTTGTGAGTACGACTGTCACAGGTTCCACCATTTCTTTTAGTTCATGCACAAACCCTTAGGTGTGAGGAGTACATTTTCACCTAGCTGATTGCTGCTGTTTGTCCAAATCACAAGGCTACCATCAATCAGAAAAGAATATAATTTAATGCCTAGAGGTAGTAAGAAACAATTTAATGGAAGACATTTTTCTTTTCCTTGTGAAACGCCTGTAATAAATTGCCCACTCTGGGCAAAACTATTCATGAATGACAATGTATCACCAGGCTTGCTTCAATATAAGAAAACCTTTCACACTGTGAAATAGTAAATACTGTTTGGGGATATTACATAAGATTTTCTAACTACTAATGAATTTGCTGTCAGGAAAGAAATAATCCAGTATCTAAATTTTGTCTGTAGAAAGAGCATGAAGAACCTCCAAGACACAAGGGATACAGCCACCACCTAAGGGTCATGTAACACAGTCATGATTGCATCACAAGTACAGCTTGTCTGGATTTGCAAAATGTATTTTGCACAGCTTTTGGTAACTGTGCAAAGCCACAAGCCTTAGAGCAAAGAGCCTTAGAGACATGTCAAAAGGTAATTCCACACTTGTCTGAAAATCCATATACTGGTGAATTATCTGAAATATGCGAGCTACAAGAATACGTTGGTTGTGTAACCACAGATGGAGGCCTGATGAGTTCAGAACACTTGACAAAGAGGTCCTTGCAGCAACCCTCATCTGCCATTACATACAGTCAAGATTATTTTAATAGCTATTTAAATATACAGAGAGAGAGAGACATGCAGTTTTCTCTTTCATCCCTGCAAAATGCAACAGAAACATACAATCTTTGCAGTGTACAAATGCAAGGCATCAAATTATTAACTGTTATTCTTCCATGGCATTATTATGGGATACTTTCAACAGAAAACATTGGTCACTGGTTGTGCTTATGACATTTGCTAGTTAGTGGCCAGACACCATGAAGGACGTGGTCAATTTGCAGCAGGCCCATTCCGTACTGCTGAAGAAGGTGCAGAATTCTGAAGTCTCACCTTCCCATACCTCTAAGAAAGAGCCAGTGAAAAAGTAAATGCAAACCACAGAGTTGAAAGACCCTTCAGTAGATTGAAGATGATTTACTCTTCCCTGATAAAAATCAACCCAAGACACTACAGCATTTTATAATTACAATTCCACCTCAAACTGTGCTTAGATGTGAAGTTAAGGTTTTTTTCCTTCTAAGTGTAGGTAGATCATCATGGAAACTGTTACCTTTTCCAGATGATGCCAGACCTTGTCCAGCTGGCTTAGTTTCTCTTAACTGGAAGAAGTTCTTACCTGCCTCAAAGTGGTGTGAAGAAGCAAGGCAGCACAGCAGTGCACAGATGAAAGGTGGCAAAAAGTAAAACACTAACCACCCCCCCACACTTAAAATCCTTCTGTACCTAACAACCATCTGCCAGCTGTGAAAAGAAAATAGGTACTAGTCCAGTTAGTAATACACAGTCTGATTCGTGACTAAATAATTAGGGTATGCCACTTGTATACACAAATCAGCGACGGAAGTAAGTTTGATCAAGGAAGAAAAACAGTAAGATACTGATATTACCATGTGTCCTGTCACTTTTCAGACAGGATTAAAAGCCAAACCCAATTCCACAGGAAACTCAGAAATTGATTTAGTGTACTAACATTAAATAAGTTTGAATGGTTGCAGTGTCATAGGGAAAGATGGAAAATAAGTAAGAAGAGGAACAGAGGCAATTTCTGTAGTTAGCTTCATTTGCCTAGTGTTTGCTGCATCTAAGTCACACCTTGAAACAGGACCACCACTCTTTGCCTAAAATTGATGGCTTTCCTCAGAGTTTCACTTTCAAGCACATGCTACAACTACACCTCCAGCATTTCAGTTCAGAGCTGGGAGTACGGTCTTGCCCTCAGCACAGTGATTGAGAGCAATGTGCCAAATCTGGCCCTGATTTGAGTTCCAGTAAAATTTGTCAAACACAAAGTTCAGTTGTCTAAGGACAAGTCCCAGGTGTTTTGTTCAAGTAAAGCATGGATGATCTTGACCTCTCAAGAAAACTAAATGTAACATTCATATCATGGGCTAGTCACAAAAACAGTAGTAGCTATTTTTTTTTGGAGGAAGCCTTTGATCAAACTGTACCTATTGCATAGGTAGGAGCTGGGTCTCAGATAACACTAAATTGTACAAAATTTCCCCAGAACTATGGGGTATTGGAAAATATGAATTTTTAACCACAAATAATTTTTAGAAATGACATCATAGTTGTTAAATTGGGCATTGGACATTTCTCCACACTTTCTCTGAGCTAAAAGAACTGAGAAATTTTTTTGAACTTTACATTGATGTAGGACTTCTAGAAAAATTGGTTGTTTTTAATATATTGAACCTGTTTGAAGATATGAATTAAGGTCAACCAATTAAAAAATTTGAAAAGTCAGTATTGTGGTCAGAAAAATTCTTCAGCAGTTTCAGAATGATCCCTTCAGCAAAGCTCCAGATAAATTCCTCCTCAAAAATAACTGGAGAGGCAACATATCTAAGATAAATAATGCTTGTTACAGGTTTGCATCTATAAAAGCTCCCTTTTTAGCCATACGAAAAAAACCTCTTGTATGTTACCTAGTTATTTGCATCCTCCTGAGTTAAAGACCTATTTTGGAATACCTTGTGTTGCCAGTGACATGGGCTTTAGTGCCACTCAGTGTTCAAATGACACAACTGCAGGAAGCTGCTGTACCAGGGCACCCAGTAGCATGATATGTAGTGAAATGATACTTTACTAATTCGTAGAAAATAGTTGAATTTTAGAAGAGAGACTGATGTTGATCTTGTCTTCAACCTCAATACTTCTGTTTTGGAAAAGCATAAAAGCCACAGTGGGGTTTTCAGGGGAACTGGATGTTCAACATGAAGTGACACATGAACAGGTAAACTGTCGTGGCCATAAAAAGTAAAGAAATCACCAGCAGAGAGGAGGGGACAGTGAAAGAAGCTTTCAGGACATAGGAGAAGAGACCGAGAAAGCGAGAAGAGACTGAGAAAACAAGAAGAGACATTCAGCAAACACATGCAAGCCAGAGGACAAAGTGAACACAAATAGAACGGGACAATGAAGTGAGCTATTAGGAGCAGTCAGGCAGGCTATCACTGCCTTGTGGCTTACCTGGGCAAAAACTCATCATCACCAAAATACAAATCCTGAATTCAGCCTAAGGGATAAGAAGCAATCCCATATACTATATTATTTTATTCTGCCTCTTTCTCTTTCCTGGTGCACATTAATTATTTTTGTTATTTGGGGATGGGTCTTTTTTTTTTTTTTTTACCTAAAAAACCCCTCAGAGAATACACTTTTGAAACACCTTGCCAAAATAAAGGTTCTGCTGTCAAGGTCCTTTCTAAGTGAAAAGCAAACAAATTGTAGAGGACAATAATACATTATCAGTTCTATCAATGGTGATTTCCACGAAAAGAGATATCTCGCAAGAACTTTCCATAACATAAATAGAAGTTATAATCAGACAAAGTAAGATATCCTCCCAGGCCAATAAATATCAGAAAATTGAAACCATAAACACAAACTAAATTTGAGTAGGAGATGCTGCTTATTGTGAAGGAAAAACACTGTTTGTCCAAACAGAATAAGATGAAGCTAAGAAATGTACTGAGAATCAAGCAAGCCAAGATGATCATCAAATACCAGAAACAGAAACACAATACCAGAAAACAGAAACATTTTGCACAGGGATGCTAAAACTGTCCACAGTGGGACACTGCCACACCAGGTCCTGCCAGCCTCACCTGACCTACACAAACACTAATGCTGACAAGTGGTGGAACACCTAAGGGCTGTATTATGAAAAAACTATCATTTATAACACACAAAGACAGCATTATCGCACACAACAGCTAGTATGCAACATCACAATAAAGACAATTCCTTTAGCAGATTAAGCCCTCAAAAAATTACCAATCTCAGAAACACAGAAGAGCACAGAGTCCCCCTCGGCTGGCCTGAGGACAACACATGTCTAGCAGAGGAGATGGGTTGTTGCAGTATGGCATCACAAAAGGGTGCTGAAGGAACACAAACTGTTTGAGGCTTGTATTCTCTTTTCTGCTTGAATTTATGTAAAATCTCTAATGAATAGAAGTTAATTAGCTACACTTAAGACTGATATACAACTACAGCCATAGGGAATAAACAGGTTCACCAGCTGCTATATTACTTCAACTACACTGTAAATTGCTGCATGCTATTAACATGCTCTCCTGGCTTCAATAAAGAAAATCTTATTGAAATCAGTAGCACACATTTCCCATTTCAGTGAGACATTGCAAAATTAAAATGATATGTAGTAAAAACAATATGTGTGAGCCACCTGCTTACTGTATGATAGAATAGATTGGCATAGAATGACAGCTGCTGCACAGCCAACATTTCAGATACTGTACTACCTTGCCAACTGGACTTAAATTCACACACGATTTCCTTGACTAGCACTGAATGAATTTTTGCTGCTATAAATATGCATTGGCAATTGTGATGAATCATCCTGGATACTAAGGGTCACTGTTAATTCAAAATACATCAAGAACTGCATCCAGTGCAAAAAGCCACCAGAACAAATATTGATGAGTCTGGACTGTTTTCATGACCTACATGTAAAGAACACGTCTTGACCCACAGTAAAGTGTTGCCAGTAATGAAGATAACTCCTGCAGAGCTTGATGGATACTCATTGAGTATCCACAAAATGCTCAATGTTAAAAGAACTAATAATCAATCTTCACACTAGCCTGGAGTCCATAAGAGTTACCATGATCAAGACCTTACAGCTTTATTTAGGTCCCTAGAGCCAGGTTCAGATAGCTAAACTTCCTAAGTTCTTACACCTATCCTAGGGCTATTCTGCATCTGCATTTTGGTTTTAGCAGACTTGAGGTAGATCTCAGCTTTACTCCAGAGCTGGGCTTTCTGAATCCCTTTTCAGGCTCATGTGGTTCCCAGCATTGCTCAGGCACAGGAGCTTAGTGAAAGGCAGGCTCCTTGATGTTGCTTCTAATTCCCATTGATTTCAATTAGAGCCATGTGTCTAATTATGTTTGCAGATCTGTTTTTGCTGGTTTTATATTAAGGGGATGCCTAGAAACAGTAAATGTTTCTTTTAATCTAACTTTCTATGCTGGCAGCTTATGTCTGAAGTCAGTGCTGACAGGAGCTCTAACAAGGAACCACTGCTTTAGATTTCCCTGATAATAAAATCTTCTTTGCATATATAATAATAAATACTCTGTGTTGGAATGGGAAATAATTTTTAAGGATGAATATGATTTGCAGGTCTTCAACAAGCAACAATACTGTAGTGTTCATAAAAGACCAGGTTTGGGGGGTAAAATCAGTAATCTATTTTAACCAATTCAAATGCCAATATCCCATCTGCTAAGTCTCTTTATTTTATATCAGTCTGCCATTTTCTCTTAGTGGTAGCATCAATAAACATTGTTGGTAATCATCTGCTTGTGCTCTAATGTGGCATATTCAGTTTCATTGAACAAAGCCAGGCTGAAGATCCCCGAAGGAAAACAAAAGTGAGTTGTTTAGTTGTGATTCAGACCCACATCTCTGATTTAAAAATGACTCAAGTGGCATCATCACCAAACCTGAACACAAATAGTTTTTATCATATACAAAGCTAAATGCTAATAGCAGCTATGTTTTATTTATTCCAAAGAATTTTTCAATTACATGGGTTTTTTTCCTCATTTTGCCAAGTGCAGTGGAACATTTCAAAAAAGCCATCAATCTGAGGAGTTCACTAAAAACAGTATTTGTATCTGACGATGTGTTACAGGATTCCAGCTGGAGAATAACACTTTGATTTAAGAAAGGGTTTGTTTTGCTTTCTCTACTTTCAGATAGATTTGGAATGCACGGAGATGAAAGGCTGGATAACTAAGCCTAGATTCAGGCTTCTCTTAGCCAGTATTTGGCATAAAATTCCCAAGTACATCTAGCACATTCACAGTCTGCAGCCAGAGATAACCTAAAACACTATTACAAAGGCAGGGTTTGCTTCTCTGGCATTGTAAAATTACAGTTACAATAATGTAAGTAATCACAGCCATTCATGGTTAAAATGGGTCTGATAATCAGTGATGAAGGGAATTACAACAGGCCACTTACTCTGAGAAACTTGGAGATGATATGCCCGGGCTTCCACAGTGACTTCAAAGCCTCATAGTTTTTGAGTTTCCATCAAGATTCTTGGGTTTCTAACAGGAACAAGTCAACAAGAAGCTTGTGTCCTTCAGCCTTAAGAGGCTTATCAGTAAGACAGGGAAGATCTAAAACTATCCAGTTATGAGATCAATCTGACACACAGGTTAGCATAAAGGTGAAAGCTGGAATACCAGCCTAGAAAGGAATCCTAGGGGAACCGGCTAAGTTTCTTGACATTTCTTGCTTCTTCCAACAAACTACTTTCCAAAAACTCTGCCTTCTCTGATATGAAAATGTTCCATTACAGATTACTGTCAGGACAGGCAGCTTGTCTCATGGGTCACCAGTCCCTGAACAGCCCCATGTTACTGGAGGTGCACTAGAGACAGAGGTGGAGGACACAGAACTCAGCACCACTGAGGACCAGGAGTGCCAGGGCAGCTGGAGCAGGGCTGTAAACCTGCCTGCTCACAGGGAGTCAGGCTAGTTCTGCCATCAGGACAGACCCTGTAAAAGATAAGATTCTCATTCCTGTCAGGTAGTATTGTACCCTGCCCTGGCATTGTAATGGAAACAGCTGTGCTTTCTGAAGACATCATCTTTGACATGAGACATAAAACCACACGTTTGTCATTTCTATATTTAACATGCCGATGTTGAGTTTGGGGAGGAAACAGTAGCTTCTGCTAACATAGATCAGAAATGTCTTTTTGGAGGTGGCATGTAAAACCATATCCTCAGAAAAGATGTTTAGCTATTAATGAAAATTTTGATGTTAGCATGGCTCTCCCAAGTGACTAGAACCCACTTTTCAAAGAAAAGACTACAAAAGTACAAATATACTAAGTTTACAAATTATATTCTTGTACATTTTTATGGTCATCAATGACAAAAAAATCTATGACCTCAGCAGAGAACTGTTGATAAGGTATTAAAATCACCTAAGCAACCAAAAAATATAAATATAAAAATAAATATAATTTATAATTCAAATAATACTATTTACTATAACATTTATGTTGTGAATGATGCTTATATGTTAAACAAGCATCTAGTTGTCTAAGATGCTTAGACTTCTATGCACACAAAGATCAAAAAATACCAACCACTGGAAAAAAAGGAAATTTACTTGTAATTTTGTGATTAAAGTGTTCAAATATTGTTCATATTATGTAATTAATTCTGTAGGCATGGCTTGATCGAATACAACATAACAGATTATTTGGAGAACAGGCACTGGCAAACCTGCTGCAGTCCCAGCTGGCCTTCTGCCTGAGCTATACACTTTTTGTGCAAGAAATAAATTCTGCTTTAAAATGTTAGATGGGTCTGAGATTACTATTTGGCAGTGTCACCTACATTGATGACCACACACAATGACACAGCTGTAGGAAACACGGGAGCAGGAAGGGTCAGCTGTGGCAGCAATCCCCACTGTAGGGACTGCTACCACCCAGGGAGGCTCCAGGAGCCACCGGAGGGAATGGCAGTTCATGCCAGGAAAACAGCAGTAACACCTTCTCCCCATCCCCTCCCTGGTGAAATGAATAGACCATTAGAAGCCAGAAGAGAAATCTATATTAAGATACTGCTAATGTTCTAACAAAGCGACACAAACAAGTTACACCTCTAACAACTCACCTTCTTCCTACTCGAGGTATTTATAGCAATATCTAGAATTTTACTGATATACCACAGTCTATTAATTGTGCTGTTCCCCCTGCCACTCCCCCCCAAAAAAGCAGGATAAACAAGGGACAAAGTGAAATTTTTAAAATAGAATTTCCTCACCTCGGTTTATTTAAGTTAGATATTTAGGACTGAGCTTATCAAGCCAACTGGTGGGCATCCTGCACATGGCACAGCACCTAGCACCATCTCCCTGCATGTGCTGAATCATGGCGACTGATTTTACAAGAGCCGGTGATACATTCAAAAATCAGAGAGCAGAAACAAGCCTTTCATTATGACAGTTTCTTAAATAGAAAGTTGTTAATAAACTAAGTAAAAAAACCAATTGACTGATTATTAAATGACCTTAGAATTAAATTTGCTGTTACTATACTTGAGCTAGAACAGCATAAGTAAATATCTCTGAAAGAAAAAGCAAAGTCTTCTATGACAGAAACCAATTTGATATGGAAATGGGTCAACAGTTGCTTAAGATGTAGCACAGTTTTGATTTGATCTGCTATATTTGGACTCTGTAAGAGGCGCTTCCAGTAACATCGGTATTGCTTATACATGAGACTTTTGCATAATCACTGTGTGAAGCATTAGAATTCTTCAAACCGAGAATGATTTTCAAAACGACTATACATATCTATGTTAATAATGTGGATACAACAGTATTTGCTGAAGAAAAAGAACAACTGTTTTCTAAAACAATTAGGATTCATGATATATTGCTTGGCAGACTATTGTTCAAAAGCCCACACAGTCCTTACCGAAAAGAAGCCCAAATGCAACCATGGGCACCAAGTTATGCTTAACGCTGAGCTCAGAGTACACACTGGTCAAACAAAGAGAAATGTAAAAATAGTTGGGCATACATTTGTTTTACAAATTAAATCCCGTATTTGTTTTGTATTGCTACTTTTCAGACATGATCACAGTTTGAAGGAAACAACCGGATTCCGTTTTTAAGATTTTTCTTTCAAGGATATTCTATAACATTTTTTACTTCCATATACCTCAGCTGTTAGCTTTCCAGTCCACCTTGTTATTTCTATGGAGTCTCTAGTAATCTTTGTATCACCATTATTAGATTAATCTAATTTCACTCCTGAAAACTACAAAAGATCATTTCACCATGCTTACCACCATGTTAGGGAACTTCCCCAGCCAGCAAGGAGTGTTCCTTCTCTTTTCTTGCTTGGCCTCCATCACACATGCTACAGATACAATCGTGTTGGTTCTTCTTTACCTTTGCATTCTGTTGTCTGACCTTGGGAAGAAGAACACACATATGTAATATCTTCCTTTAAATATGTAATAATAATGAATATAAGCATTCACATTCTGAAAGCCAAGTACAGGCATTAAAGATCATCTATTGACTCCCGCAGAGTGATCATACAAAGGAATTTGACCGTGGTCATGGATGAAGTCCTGGTAGCCCTCACAGCACAGAGCCATGATTAGCTGCTGGGCACGAGCAACCTTAACAACTGAAAATTATAGTGGCCATTTTCAACTGACCTTTGTGTGCTGTTTGACATTGAAAAAGGACACATTCAGATAATATTATCATAAGACATAACATCTGCATGCTACCTCTGCAGAGACACAAACGAGCATTAGCATATTATCTCTGCAAAGACATAAGTTATTTTAGCCATAGTAAGCCAGAGGTTTGCTGAAATCTAGGGAAGAGGGAATGCTAAGTCTTCGCACAGAAAAAAAAGGAGACAAAACCGCACCGGGGTATTTGTGATTAATAATAATGTCTCTAAAACCAACATTAATTATAATTACATGGGTTACTAACCTTTACAGAATCCTCACAAATATTCATTGGATTCCCCTGCCCGTTCTATGCCTTATGTGATAATAAAGGTGATATTCTGAGAAAAAAAGTCTCTACAATACATATCTTTACCAGGGTAAAGCCCACTCCATTGAAGCATGTTTTAACCTAATAATTCCTATAGCATATTGCAATTATTAGACTAACTGCTATTAATGAAAACCCAACTATTCAGTCCTATATCTGGCTCTGTAACAGATGTCATACATATTGTTTAACAAGTAGTTCATGTCTCTTGACACTATTTTACCACTTGTAAAATAAGAATGCTATTGAGATCATTGAATGGTAGATATTATAGAAGTAGAAAGCATTGACTATTATTTGTTGTATTATTATTATTTAATGTAACATATGGATGCAAAATTCTGGCTTGTTTGACCAGGAAGACAGCCTTATATGTTTTAAATTAAATTAGCATAGAAAAAAAATTAAGCAAACAGACTATCTCAAACAGGAAATGAAATAAACAGTATGGAGCTCTTTAAATACATAACAAGTAATCAGCAAAAGGGCTGTGAAAGGAACCTGAGTGGGAAGCTTGTGACCAGTGAGGCTGATACTGCTGGAAGCCTGAATGAAAGTTAAAAGGCTCCATGACTAGGCCAGACTATACAGGCAATTAGAAGTGCTGAATGTTGCCAAGGCATCAGGCCAACAAGAATTACAACTCAACAAACTGAATGAAGGAGAGTGGGGGGAGGAAAAAAAAGAAAAAGGAAAAAAAAAGAAAAGGCTTTAATTAAATATTTGAGATCTCACAAGGGATGGGGAAAGTGCCAGGTAACTGGAAGATGGTTAACTAAACAGAGGGGGTCTGTTCACTCATTAATGCGTGGGGGAATTTACAAATGTAACTTCTACTACCATTAATTGGAGCTACAGTAAAAGAGTGATGTCAGTGTATACTAGTGGGGAAAGGCTCTTGTTACCTCATCTGGTCTTACCTCATAAGGGTTCATTGAAGAGTTATGGGATGATTTATTAATCTGAATGAAAAAGGTCATGAAGATGGAACTTCTTGAAATAAAAATTTGTACTACTCTAAGTGCAGGATCATCCCAGAATAACGCAATATTTTCCTAAGAATTTTTCTTAGCAGCGTTTTAGAACTGTGCAAAAATTTATTCTGCCCTGCACCTCAGAAATCCCAAAATAACCCTGTGGGACATGTGTCAGATTCAAAGTGGATAAAATAACTTCATTTCTGCAGTTCCTTGTCAGGAGGGTCACCAGTTGGGATGATTTGATTGTGCCTGTGCTGGAATGAAAGAGGGAAATGAAACCAGCAGGTCACTCACCCATGAAGAAACAGGAGGAAAGAGGAGAACAAGGGTTCTTGTGAAAGGACTCAGCACTGGCAAGGGTAGGCTAAGAACTGCAAGTGTACTATGTCACTGGACCCAGGTAGAAACTCTATAGATGCAATTACTTCAGATAAGCTTATATACATTTTTATGCAGCTCCAAATTCCATGGTTTTCCCAACATATATCACATGTCAAATTTTAAATGTGTTTGTTTTAGTTATAACACACCATTTTGTTATCCACTGTTCCTCAATTAAATCTAAAGTTTGTTCAAAACAGAATTTTAAGCTTAATTGTTCCTATAGCATAAAATGAAGGCAGAAATTACCTACAGGATAAAAAGAGGTTTGTATTTTTTTCAGCCACAATCAGAGAAATTTTGGAATATGTAAAATATGCAGTATTTTCAGAGCCCATGAATGAAAACCAGAAATAATTTTAGTAATTCTTTCTAGTACATAAAGTAGAGAAATAAGGGCCAGGCAGCTTGTGTCGGGGTCCTGTCTTTGTTATTTTATCACTATTTTTAAGTGAAAAGGAGGAACCATCAGAGTTTCAGAGCATGGCATTTAAAAAAGGGTAGAATTCAGCATCAGTTCACCACGTGATGATATGTTGTGGGATGGTTTAGAATAAGAAATCTATTAAAAAAAAAAAAAAAACAGAAACCAAAGAAAAAAGCCTTCACAGTCTTGAGGCCCCATAAAATCTTTAAAACTAAAGCTGCCCTCAGATGTTCAAGAACTTGAAGTCTCAAGTGAAATATGTCTATACAAGCACGTTTAAAAAGAATTAGTATTCTCAACTTTTACTAATGCTTTACCAGAAAAGTGGTCAGGTGGCCACCTCAATAAGCCAAATGTTATTTAAACTTGGACTTGGATTCCTATTTCATTATAGGAATAATACAGTGTATCTTAAAGGGCATTAGAACAATAATTTAAAATTATAACTACAACTAACAGTAAATGAGAGAGATAGCCATTAAAGTATTTACAGTTCCTGAAGACAAATTTTCTGTCACCTTCACAGTATTACCTTATAAAAAGTAGCTGCCAAGAACTGTTCACTTTTTTCTCTTTCCTAGTCTCGTGGAAATATGGACATCTGTAAAGGACAGAAAAGATTCACATCTACAATTGCTATGAAAGAGAGTTTATTTCAAAATTACATCCTTTATGGCCATAACAAAATTAAATACTATACGACAATCAATTCAGCTAGTATTTTTATATAGAACTTAAATTCTGACGCAAGAGCCAGTCAATGTTACTAGCCAAGTCTGTTAAATTTCTCAAGATTAAGATGGGAAAAAATGGAAAATCTTCACATTAAGGTGGTGGGCTATATTGTAGCTTAATTTATAATTTCCAGGCGTATAAGGCAAGCATAGACAGACCATATGTCTTTTCTTGGCCTTTAAATGCTCCTATTTTCCACTAGACTTGCCTTTTTCTCCATCTATTGGCAACCATACCATTTGCTATTCAGGTGATTGGCTGTAATGAGCCAACTCCTGTTTCCATATGAATAACCACTTTTTTCCCCAATTACTTAAGCTGCCAGCAAGTCACTGGTGTCATGTTCTTTGATGCAAATCTGACTGTCAATAGGCTACATAAAGGGAGAATTTACTATGATATCCTTAACTTAATATTTTTTGTAAATGCTATTCAGTTTAGCTTCCAAGGAACATGGGGAAGGCAGCAATGGTCCACAGTAAGAAGTAAGAATATCTTTAATTGGCTTTGTGCTCCACATGCCCTTGTAATCAGCCTTCCCATATGGTAGTCTGAAATAAATTTATCAATCTCAATTTATGTATTTATGTCACTTTAAAAGGTCCATTTTAGTCAATATCAAAATCTATAAAATGTCACATTTAATTTTAAGTTTATAATTTAAAAAGTTAGAACACTGAATACATAGTTTGATATTTGCAATTTTTGGAAATAAGCAGACACACAGAATAGCATGGGGGGGGAATTTCTGAGGCAAATTAACACCAGTTATTAACAATACAAGAACTAAATATATAATTTTAAGTCACTTTTTTAAAAGGTCATTTCTTATTAATCTTTCTTAAGTGGGCTTGGATATTTTTCACTTAAAGGGAAACAGCTTACATTTTGCAAGCCAAGAGACCTTATTCTTGAAATGCAGCATAAGTGTGATAATGGGGTAAAGGGCAGATTCCTTGCTGGTATTGGCACTCCTGATTGCAAGCACCATGTTTGAGAGTAAATAGCTACAGAGTAAACTGTTTTCCATTTACAAAATTGCTATGTTAAAATTCTAATGCAAAACAATAAAAGCAATGTTACCCAGTATTCAAGGCTTTGTCTATTTACTGCGTACCTTCAAACCTGTATCATTTCAGGATGCCCCTCTAAGTCTCTATCAAGTAGATCTTCCAGGTGTAGCACATTTTTTCCAGGTGATTCCAGTTAAAAACCATTTTTAAGCCTCTGAGTGATTTCGAAAACATCAGCTTCTGCAATATAGACACCAGCAGCCAATCTAAAGGGAAGGACAAATTCATATTGTACATATTAAAAATGGCTGTTGGGCTTACAAAACTCAGATCCAGTTCTGCATGTTTGCAGGTGCTCTCAATCAGGACTTTACCTATAAACTAATTAGGTCCTGAACAAAGATCTTTTGTAACAGCAGACACCCTTAACAGCCACTGCGCTTTTGCTGAAAGAGTTTCTGGGTCTGTTTTTTTATTGTTGAGAACACAATAATAAACTATTGTTTACATAAGGTTGACAGCACTTTTCACAGAGCTGAGACAAAACAAGAAGCCAGCAAAAGGAAGACAGGTGAAAACTGAAAATATTTCTTTAACAATCTGATAAGAGTTATATTATCTTTGATTGTGCTCATTTACAAATAGGAAAGGTCCTGCCTAATCTCTGTAAGCAAAAAGAAAAAATAACTGCTAAACTTGAAATTCATTAGTTAAATATATTTAATACCAAATGAAACAAAACAGTAATGTTAAATTCAGTGGGCTTAATTAACCTGCAAAAATACAAATATCTTTTTAAGCTTAAAGTTGCTGTTTAATGATGGCCTGGGTTTGTTATTATTATTGGGCTAAAAATTGATCTTTGAAGCACACATAAAATCAAAGCAGCTCAAAGGTTTCTCTGATTACTTAAGACTAGCATTGAATTTGACTCTGTACTGATTAGGGTTTTCTCCCCACATGATGCAGTAACACATAAATAAAGAGAAATGAATGTTGTAATCCATTAAGTTTGGTAGAGAAGTTAATTAGAATTTGTACAAATAATCCTCTACAGGTTTTTTCAACAACGCATTTTCAAAAGTGTTTGAAGACTATTGCCCATTATAAAGTATATAGTCAAGCAAAGCTGGCTGCCACAAACTCTAAAGGAGCATTGCTGATCAGGTACCAGGTCAAGGGCATTTAGACCCTGGAAGGAACAATCTCTGATGGAATTTCCAAAAGTTAAGGTACCTGCCTGCTCTCTAGTTGTCTAAATGCATTCAAATCTCTTAAATACTAATGGACTAATGCAAGGCACAGACTAGCTGGTGCCTAGATTTGAAATCTGCTCTCAAATCTCATTTGCAGATTGGCCAGATGGTCATTAGTGTGGAGGTGTTCTCCAGGCAGACTTGCTTTCAGGGCAGGTTTTTTTTAAGTTTTTTGGGGGTTGGGGAAGGAGAAAAGGAAGTCTTTTTTGGTTGTAGGGGTTTAGTGGGGTTTTATGGTGTTAGGCATTTTTTTTTTTGGTTGTGGTTTGGGGTTTTTTTCAGTTAAGATTAGTAACAGCTAGGAAAGGGTGAATAAAAGCTGAGCTACAACAGAATATTCTCTAGTTTAGTGTATTTAAGAAAGTGCTTGCAATTTAATCCAGAGAGACCAATAAACAGAAGACTAAAATAAAAAGGCAGAAGGCTGCAGTGTCAAAGTGCTGTTAAAGTACATGAGAAAAGCAATCCACTTGGGGTTCACTGTAACACTTCTAATAATGAGCTTCCCATATTTAGACACAAGAGATAGCAAATTCAAACCCCCTGGAAAGAATACAATACAGTTATACAACAACATAGCAAACTCTGTTTGTTTTGTTATTACTACCTATGCACCCTATGGTTTCTTTAAGGGAGATGATATGATATCTTTATACTGTAGTGTGTAAAATAGTCTGAAATCTCTTTTTGACACCAGTAATGCACCAAAATCCTTCCTAAATATTGAAAGACCTCCAACTTGATGCTAAGCTTGATCTTACTCATCACTGAAAAAAATAAAATGTTTTGTTACTGTATTTCTCTCTGAGAGGTTTTCAAAATCCTTCCAGTCAGTACATGAGATAGGATACATATTGTCGGGGATAAGTTGTTAAAGTGAATTTGAAATGTGCTTCTCAAAATATCGTTTACACATTTACCAGATGGTAAAATAAACATGTAAATTGTTATCGAGTATACACCAACTTTATACTACAATTTTACCCACTGTAGAAATGGTGTAAAAATGTTGAATATAGTGTTACTTGTTCATTTAATAGTTTATTAACATTTTAAATACATTTGGAGAATAGGTTTACTTTCAAAGAAAAAAAATACTTACAAAAGCAGCATTTTAAGCCATTAATCAGGCCAAATTAATGTACTGACTTCTACATGTATCATTCACTTTATCAATAATGTGATTAGCATAATTATAGTTGGTTTCTAAGTATTTGCATATGTATAGGTGTTACCCATGTTTAATGGTATGGGTTTTAAAAGATAAATTTAAGTTGAAAAAGTGGTAAAAAAGTAATTTTAGGAAGTATAGTTACCAACATCTTAGTTAAATGCTGTGATTTTTGGGGTTGTCCAGGATTTGTGGATCCCCTCCAACTGACGATATTCTATGATTCTGTGATTCTAAAGTAACTGCTGTTAGGCCAACAGCTCAGTTTGTCACTGGAATTTACTCTTTCAAGAGCCACCCTACACATTCAGAAATATGAAGATGTGGATAACCTACGTATGACGAAGCAGAAGGTGTGTGCTAACAAACCCTTGTATCCAAAGAAAAGAGTAATGCATGCACTGTTTAGCCATATGCAGGAATTAAAATCTCCAAGCTCAAGGAGTAACCCTTGTCCTTCCTTAAACTAAAAGGTCACATGTTTGTAATGACTTGTTAATTATCCTGGTAGAAGAGAACAGATGAAGGATTTTGATGGAAGACTGTTGCTTGTACTACCTATGATTCATCTCTGCTTTTGTAATTCTGTTTCTACCAACCAAGCACATCAATTACACTGTGCTATAGGATTTCCTTTCTCACCTTTCAGACTGTGCCAGCTCCTTTAAAAAAAAAAAATAACACTATTATTTTGCTGTCTTAGATTTAGGAACTTTCCTCATCTATGAGGACATACATTGACTCAGCATATTTTCAGTCTTAGGTTCCCAGCAGACTCTGAACTGTTCACTCCTTAGGTATGAGCATATCAACTAGTCTTCAAGTTATCTGAGGAATTCTTTGGTCAATGCACACAATGGGGGCTTGGCTTCTCACATAGGTTTTGTCTGAATTATTTTTTTCAGAGGCTTTTCACAGTATCCAAATTCAGTCTGTCACCAGTCATGAAGTTTCTGTTTACTATTACATTGTAGCTTTACTATCATATGCCCTCAGCACTAAGGTGTTATCACATAAATACAAAAAATACATGATTCTCTAGGGCATTAGCACAGAACTAACTTAAAAGATAAGTTAACTTTATTAATGAATTCTGGAGGAGCTTGCATATCCAATAAATATTAGCAGGTGCCACAACATAAAAAACTCAACCAAAATTATCTTTAAATAATATCATCCCTATACAGGGAACAAGCAGAAAACCAACAGATAATAAGCTTTAACAAACCTGTCTGTTTTTTCTGACTCAGACTATCAAAGTCTGTGATTTAAGATTCAGAAGTCCTGCTGAAAAGCAAAGTGTCAAAAGCTGCTCCACACTGGGTGCTTGATCAGGGCTCCAGTAGAATCTTCTAGGGAAAGATGAAAAACAAACCAATTGGATGTGAGGACTTTTAAAATACCACTTGGAATTTGCTCCTTTACAGAATCACAGAATCATCAAGGTTGGAAGAGACCTTCAAGATCATCTACTCCAACCATCCCCGCAGCACCACCATAATCACCCCTCAACAATATCCTAAAGTGCCACATCCAGACTCCTCTTGGACATTTCCAGAAACAGCTCCAACCACCTCCCTGGGCAACTTATTCAATGCCTAACCACTCTTTCAGTGATTTTTTTTTTTTTTAATATCTAATCTGAACCTCCCCCAGCACAACTTAAGGCCATTTCCTCTCATCCTTTCGCATGGGACATGGCAGAAGGGACTGACCCCAACCTTGCTACTACAACCTCCCTTCATGTAGTTGCAGAGAGCAACCTACCTTGTGGATTACACTCTTCATCAGAAATATTTTGCAAAAATACACAGAAATATTTGATAATATTGAAGAGATTGACAGTAATAAGGGTTTCCTATGAGAATAAATGATAGTGTAAATTAATTAAATATTCAGAAATCTCTGGAGAGGTCTGGTTTGGAAACCATTGGGCAGAAATATAAGTTTAAACTTGAAGAAATAGCCTAAGTGGGATATGGGGAAAATTGACTGATGTACACAGACAGGAGGTGTTCAATAGCACACCTACAATTACCTCTATTATGAATCAAAAAAAAAATATGGGGAAGTTTAAAAGTCTGACTACCAAAATCCCTAGTGCATTCAAAGCATGTATTGCCTTAAGTGTGCACACAGGTACTATAGATTGAAGCACTAAACATGAGAGGGAGCTGCTGAAGAAAGAAACGTCTTCAAAGCCTGAGCCATGGAGCACCAAACACCTCTGCCAACTAACTTCGAAGCAGAGCCTGAGCCAACACTTCTGTAAAGACAGGGTGAGCACTGGAAACTTGTAGCATATGCTGCTATTTACATAACTAATTGTAGCATGCACAGTCAAAAAACAGCCTCTAGCTTTAGCATATACATGCAAAATAATTGATTTTATTATGTACAGAAAATTAGAAGCTGTCAGAAACAAAGCCACCACTAACAGCCGCGAGGAAGAATTTCGAAGATTCACCGCCTAGATTGCAGAGGCTAGTCTTCACACAGTTGTGAGGTTTACAGCTAGAATATAAATCTAGACAAGATTCAGTGACAGCTGATACCCTATCCAAGCTTTTGGTAAAACTGACATACACACACCACAGACTGATGGCGGAGACGCTCAAGAAAAATATTCCCAGTCTCAGACTAGCTGTGGTTTGTCATTGCAGGCACTGTAACACAAGATGAAACTTTGCAAAGGATATTGCAAATATAATAATGATCTCATCTTACACAAAATAAAAAGGAAGAAAAATGTGATGGCATAGATTAAAAGCACTAGCTGAGTTGCTCCTAAATCTCTGATGAAAAATAGAAGGACGCCAAGATGTGGGAAAATACAGAAGATAAAAGCTGCATTATACTGGCTACTTTTCTGGGGGGGAAAAAAGTAATAATGAAAGAAAAAAAAAAAAGCATAACACTCAGTATTTCTCAGACAAAACAATGTATATGTATAACCCAGAAAATATCGATATTAGTTCTAGAATGTTCTCCTACTACTCAGAAATAATATTCTTTGAGACAATATTTAATCCTATAGATTAAATCTGTATTGGCTAGACATGACACACTTGTTCTTGCAATTACAGTTTGGAATCAAATTTTTATAAAATAATAAATTTTAAGTGGGTTATTTTAAGATATCCTCTGGCCCTTCATCTTTTTGAAAATGGTGTTAAAAATCTATATTTTTTTTAATTTAAAAAGCTACGAAGTATCAAAGTTAAATCAACAGAGGCTTCGTAAATTATGATGCAACACTCATAAATCCAAGAGTTCACCTGTTACATGCTGCTGAAGAAAAACCTCAGAAATGGACACCCTGGTTATACAACTCCAAATGCTAAAAATATTTACATTGTAGTTTCTTATAAAATGTATCATATTAAATGTTTTATGTGAGTTAAACTCTTTACAATCACAAGAAATTTTGAGTAAATGTAAATTTAAAAGTCTAGGTACAAAAGGAAGCAGCCTTCTGTGGATCTCATCCTTTTCATTAATACTGAGCAAGGCTTTCCTTGTTTAGCATCCTCCACAGAAGGAGTTAAAGGAGAAAACACTCGTCTGCATGCTCAAGCTCTAAACAGAACAAGCCATGGAAGAACCAGTGAAGTGCCTCTCAGTAAGGAAAAGGTTGGTGGAGAGAAAGGCAGGGGCTGGAACTCACGGAAAGCTTTGGAGATCTACCGGGGAAGAGATCAGAGGCTGCCTGGGGGCTACGGTTGTGTGTTCATCAGATTAGAGCTCTGCTGCTTCATCACCCCGGAATTCAGCGATTGCATGCATGATCCTAAACACTTGGAGGGCAGGTTTTGGGTTGTAGATAAGCCCATCTCATACCTGTCTGTGAAAGAGATCACCAGCTTCCTGCTGTCCTGCCCTTGAACCCACCAGCCTGGCAGCCTTTCCCATGCAATAGCACCATCACCATCCAAGTGATGGATCCAAAAGCTGAACTGACAGGAAAACAACTCTTGTGAAAAGGGTCGAGTACACAGAACTACACTTGAAATCTCCTAGATCCTTGTCCTGAGGCAACTGTAAATATAAAAACAAAGTCAAAATTAAATATAGTTACTGTTTAGCACATTGTGTATTTAGCACAAACATTGCCCTTTTCCCTCTATAACTGGAAAACGTGACCACAGTGACACAACTGCATTTTAATTACCAAGGGGGAAAAAAACCACCCCAAAACCCACAACTGAAAGCACTGCTAAAATGATCTGGCAATGACTTATGTGCACATATATGCTAAACATTACACTGCTACAGGACAATTATTTGTGTTGTTTCATCAGTTTGGAAAATAAACATACACTGGTAAGGAACTACTGTGGGTTTGGCCTTTCAGGTTGCATCTGATTAAATGGCCAATAGAGTTCTGAAGAAATCTTACATCCACGTGTTCTAAAAATAAATTTTATGTTAATTTTTATAGGCCCATTTTTTTTTCTGCCACTACACTTCATATTACTTTAACTAACATCTGCTTATACAAATGAATCGGTTTGTTATTTTAAAAAAACCCACAATTTTAAAATAATTTTCATTTATATCAATGATCAGAGATAAGTTATAAGTGAACAATATATGGAAATACAATAACTGAAACACTGAAATTTTTAAAAATACGATACTGAATGTTAACACCAGAGTGGTTTTATGGTATTTAACACAAAGAAAAAAAGAGCTACATTAGACAAGACTTCAAAGAAGGTAAAAAGGATTTGGGCATTACAAAATACCAGACACTTATAAGAAGAACTGAAAATATGTGGTTAACTTCTTTCCTTTCAATTTTGGAACATTTTTTTTATATTGAAAGAATATAGCTGGCCTAAATATGGCCCCTAAAAAGTGGCAAATTCTTGTATAACATACACCAAGAAAAATGCTTTTGATTCAATTATTGACAATTTAATCATTGAAATCAACAATAAGAAGAAATTAAACTTCAATTATTTTATGATCTAAACAGAGAAAAACAAAAATATAAGTAGAGTAAGATATGAGTTGATGTTTTCATAATTATTTTAATGCAGGAGAAACAAATATGTATATTGAATTATTATTATTTGGTCCTATTCATTTCATCAAACAGCACCTGCTTTGGATAGTATCTAAACCACAAGAGGAGACAATAAGTTTGTTTCAATACAAAGCAGTATTGAACCACTGAAGCCCATGAAATTACATAACTATAAACCAGCTGAGGATTTAATCCATGCTATTCTGACCCTAACTGCAACAAATGCCACTCCTCAATGCATATCTGAAATAACTGCTCGATAACGTGCCCAAGAATAAAACTGTAAAAAGTGTGAAAGTCATTTAGAACCACAGGCATTTTAGAACCACTGGAGATTTTTCAGTGAGATTTTCATTATTTCTAGACATGGGTGACTAAACCACTTGGAGATTTTTGAAAAATGCCCCTGCCCCTCATCACTTACACACTGTGGGTTCCATAGGAAAGTCAGGAACTGACCACAAAATGCAAAACCTTTTACCTCTTCTTCAATACCTTGCATCTAATTCAAATTAAATGTTCCTTTCTCCTAATGCAAGAGTAAACTGAGCTACCAGGAGGGAGCTTACACAAGCTTAAATACCTATGTACAAAACCCTCACATTTTAGAAATATAATGGTAAAGTAGTGGGAATGCGGGGAGAGGGGAGATGCCTCAAGGGTTTGCTGAGAGGGGATGTAGTGTGAGGAGCGGTTGTTTCTCTGTGTTACTGCACCACAGGTCTCATTTAGTAACATGTAGGCACTGATCACAGAGCAAGAGGCAAGAGAGGAGGTGCAACTGCCAGGCCCTCGACTGGAATTCTCAGACAATGTGGGGTGAACCCCAACTTTGCCCAGGGCCAGAGAGCAGCCACCATATTTCCACAGTGTCTCCAGTAGGAGGTCTCTGGAAGATGGAAATGTGACAGTCTAGTTGTAATCAACTCCACAAAAAAACGCCTCCCCTTCAGCAAACATTTTCACAAAGGTAAATAAGCTGTAATCAGGGTGTTGATCAATCACTAAAAACATTTGTTAGCTTACATTTATGATTTCAATTTAATTCTCGGTGGGTAGGTGTCTTCATCTAAACTAGGACATCTTTCAGCAGCATAAAATTTCTCTCAACGCAAAATGTCGGTGTTGCTCTCTCACCCTTCAGTCCCAGACCATTATCTGCTTTCTGGATAAACAAAAGCAGCCAACATGTAACTAAATATAATTGAAGAAAGAAACTTACTTAAAAAAATTAATTCCTTAGCATGGCCCACAGAAATTAAGATGTGACTTTCAGGAAGTTTAAATTACGTGTCAATACTGTCAGTTAAAAAAAAAAAATTACCCAAGCAAGCCAAAACATTATACTTCAAATGACTGAAGAAGGAGCTTGGATGATGTGCTTTGGTAACTCATCAATGCAATGTTTCTCCTACATTAAAAAAAAAATCAAATTATTAAGTGTATCCTAAATCAGTCAGTCACTTCAAGGTACAGGAATATCACAATTATTGAAAAAGGCCTTGATCCTGAAAACATTTATGCCTGTGAATTTTTAGACAAGTGAATAGTCTTTGTAGGACTGACCTCTTACTTTACGTTGTTCACACATATGAACTTGTATGCACGATCAGAGACTAAGGCAGAAATACACATTTACAAGCTATCAACATTTTACCTAAAATGTCTCTTAAAACAGATTCACAATCATTACCAGCTGTTACTTATTTAAAGCCTTATATCAATCTAATAGTATAGATAGTTTTATACAGAAGTAAGGTACCTGAAGTTTTCATCCATTTTGCCTCCAGTTAAAAAAAAAAAAAAATTAACCTAAAAAGTCAACTTAAAACCAACAAGATCATTCATACCCACATCAGCCCCTTCGCATTAGAAACACTCCAACTATGACAAATCACAATGATAGCATGAATAAAACATCACAGATTCTATTGTGTAATATATTTTATAAGGTAAAAAGTTATATCTAATCAGCAATGGCAGCCCTGGATCCTAATGGATTCATAATTATTCTACATCTGAGAAGGAAGATGTTACATATGCTCAAAAAGTCAAGATTCATATATAAATATATATATATTTCAACCAAGAACTGCTTTTTTCAGATACATATATTTGAACAAATGGGCAGCTTTCAACGGACGACACTCTGAAATAAGCAGTGCTTTTGTTTGCATTTCCAGATTAATATGCATTCTGATAAAAGCATGAAATGTTATCACTAAGCTGTGCGGCTCTCTAGACCTACCACAAATATATTATCTGGAAAGAACTGGGTACTGAACGCAAACAGTCTGCTGCCTTCCATCTACTTATCACTCTGCTGTTTCAATATTTTTTTTCTTTGACTTTGCCCCTGTATCTTAGCAAGTGACACATTCCCCACTAGAAACCACATTCATGACAAGTTTTAATACTTAAAATCAGAACTTGTGTCCATTCTGCACAGAAACAGTACCTGGAAAGCATACATTCATGCAAAATCCTTTTTTTTTTCTCCTTTTTCCAATACACACATTCTTTTTTTGTATCACAGCAATTTTAAAATTGTTCTATGCAATTTAAATAAGATTTCCAAAAACAGTAACCTTTTACAGGGATAAATCAGAGCCTTTCCAGTTGACAAAGTAATTTGGGAGGGACATGCAAAGCACCTGAAAAAACACACTGCGTAGAAAACCATTTTAACTATAGCAACAGCACTCACTGCATAATGTTATAAGGAAAATTATGCAATTAGGTCTCTTATCAGACTTATGAAAATTCAGATTTATGCCATTTGGGGGAATAAAAAAGAAAAATCATTGTTCACCATATCTCCCTTGAACACTACCTAGGGGAGGAGAGTGATGACCAGACAGCAAAAATTAAGAAGAACGTGTCCCACCTTACGCCTATTCTGCCAATCTGTCGTGGTTGTTCTTCTAGCTCCATAGGTTTACGTGGGGTTTTTTTCTTAATTTTTTTCTTTTCCCTTTTTTTTTTTCTTTTGCTGACAAGTAATACAAGACAGATTCTTGCCTTCTTAGGATCTTGCAATCTAGTTTAGACATAGCACGTCAAGTGGTGATGAAAGAAGGTTAGGGTGGGTTTGAAAAGATGAGGATTCCAACAGTAAACGATGCAGAGACATGAGTTTGGTAATGTACACATGTTTTGCATGATTCATTGGACCAAAATGGCCAAAGGAACTTAAAAAGCTGTCAAAGGCATCTTTACCTCTGACCTACCTAGTCATCCATCTGCTTCCTCATACTGTCAATCAAAAGCCTCCCATCCTTATCACTATTCTATTACACACATTTTCCACAACCATTTCTCCTCCAGCTCTTAAAAAATATCTTAGCAAACATTTCAATCAGTCATTAAAAACCTTGTTAAAATATGCAATGTGTCATCAAATATGCATAGCGTACTCGTGCAAAATCTGCAGAGCGTAAATCACTGTATTACATTTGTTATAGTATTAATGTGAAACATCGTAGAAAGTATTACCAGTAAGAACTTTGAAATACTTTCTACAGATCGGAGCTGAATTTTGTGTTGTATTAAATAAAGCAAAGAAAGGGCAATTGAATATATTATTTTACACAATAATTGCATTTAAAGCCCTTTCAGCATACCTAGAATAATAATACTAATTACACTTCACATAAAGTTCATGCAATTAGTTGCTGTTCTAACAAATTCATACATGGGGGTTTGCTTCAACTAAACCGAGCGTACTGCAATTTATACACACCAGGTCAAAACCCCTGTGTTCGGTCCTTGGTGAATGCAAACACTAACGTGTCAGTAAACATATGTTTAGCAGATATACAGGTGCACCTCTAAAAATAATAACCTAAAGAATTATAATAGCAATAAAATGACCTACCGACAGGAAATAGTCTTTTTAACTTCTGCAGCCCTTATCTCTTCCACTCTCTCGCAGAAAGAGTTATGGAATTATCCTGTCGAAAAAGTTACAGAATAACATCAACCGCTCACGCACAGGAAAGAATTTTGTTCGGACCTGTCACACGTTACGTATTTGTTCCAGACCCGCTGGATAAGCTCCGCTAAGCAAGACCTGGCGGACCCCTCCTCGAGGAGCGGTGTGCCAGGGGTGACTCCCTGGCGGGCAGCAGCCGCAGCGGGGAGGCGGGCGGGGAACGCCGCGGTGCCTCGGGCCGCTCCCCTTGTCCGCTCGGGGGGCAGTGCATGGGAACCGGCAGCGGCGGGGGGAAAGGGGGGCCGCTTTTGCCGGCCAAGAGCGGGAAAGGAGAGCCAGGAACATGCCACGATATATTTAGGGTGCGGGAAGCCCCGGGACAGCCCCACTGAGGAGGCAACCGGAGCCCGCGGGAGGCGGAGAGGTGCGGGCGGTGCGCGGGGGAACTCGTGCGGCGCCCCGGCCTCTGCTGCTCGGGGAAGGGCTCGCACCGCCCGCGCTGCTCCCAGGGGCGCTCCCGAGGGGGCACTACCCCCACGACCCCTCTCAGCGAAGGGCGTCCCGGGGCAGCACCGTGAGCCCGACGGCACTGCGGGGCAGGCGCCGCCGCCCCAGGTTGGTGGCTGCGGGGCCCCAAGCGGGCGATGTGGGCGGTGGAAGCGCTGGAGGCGCAGGGACTCCGCACCTCGGGGGGCGGGGGAGGGGAAATGCAATTGGGCTGCTCAGGTGCTCCCCGTCAATACCGCGACAGGACAAAATGCCCCTGACAACTCCGCACCCGCGCTTACCCACCGCGGAGTCAAGAGTAAACCCGGCCTGTTATCTCCACCCCCCGAGGACTCGGCCCTCGCGGGTACCGGGCTGGCGCCTCTCCTAAAGCCCACAGGTGGATGACTCTCAAGGGGGCAGCGTCCCGGGGAGGCTAACAGACGTGGTGCTGCAGGAGTGGGGGCTCACCTCCCTGGGGGCTCAGCAGGGCAGGCTGCTCCCCCAGAAGGGCGTCCGCCTTGGGGGCACCGCGGGGCTTCGCCAGCGCAGCCCCCGCCCCGGGGAGGTGAAGGCAGGCTGTGGGCGGGCAGCGCTGCGTCCCTCGCCTCTGCTCCGCCAGCAAAGGCACCCCACGCCCCGCACCAGGCACCTCTCCCGCCTGCAAAATGCTGTAAGGGTTTTTAAGGGTCAAACACAGGGATAACTACAAACCTCTCAAACCTGAGGGGGTTTCATCTCCCTCTTTCTCCGACTACAAACCTCCACGCTTGGCCACGTCGTGTAAGCACTCTCCGCTACGCTCTTCCCCCCCACCAAAAAAAAGGACAAACGCGGGGCAAGCCGACCAGCTCCATCAGGGAGGGCAGCGGCGGGACTCCCGCCCCAGAGCCTCGCGGAGAGCTCCGCCAGCCTCTTCCCCTTGGCCTCACCCGATCTCCTGCTTGCAAAACGGCGAAGTGCTTTTTCCAACACGACGTTAATGTTTTGCCAGGTTTATTTTACTTGTTATACACAGACGATACAAACGGGCAAAAACCGAAACATTTCTCAATGGAGCATGTACTGGTATAAATTATTCAGTTCCACAGACGTAACAGAACAAATATAAAAATCACAACATTCGATTTACAGAAGAGTCAAAAATATACACACGTTTATGACCCTGAATTTCTATTAGGAAATTTCCCATCGAGTGTAATCTAGACTGAATATTTAGCCTGATGCATATTTCAGTTTGTAATTGGTGTTTTTTCCATATAAAAATGTGTTAATTGTATAGATTTGCTACTCAAAATTCGAAGACTTACTATTCTGCTTCGCCGGGGGGGAGTCCTGGAGGGATATTAGTTCTCCTTCAATAATATTATATAATAAGAGGCTTACAGGAAAGATCACTCTTACTTTCGATGTGCATTTGATTCCCCAGGAAGTCAGATCTCGGTCAGCTACTTTATGAAAAAGTCAATTCCAAAACTAAATGCAGTAAAATATACAACTCACAACTCATCTTCACTGGACTACACTATGGTTACCAACAATTCAGTCGTCTATATCTTTTTTCTTCTTTTTTCTTTTTTTCCTTTTTTTCTTTTTTTTTCTTTTTTTTTTTTTTTAGATTATTCATTACAAAGATTTACAGCAATATAAAGAAAGAGGGGGAAACTGCAAAGAAATTCGAAAATAGTTTGTCAGCATATTTGGCACCTGCGGGGACCAGTAATGGATTTGGCACTTGGGGGTGGGGGAAGATACCACAGAAATAATAATATTGCTGATCTCGAGCTATTCCTTTTAAAGAAAAATAAGAGGCAGTTAATTTTGCTTTTGGAAGGCGTCATGCTACTTTAATCGACTTTCCTACGAGATGTATTTCTGTTCTTTTGAAGGGAAAACTGAGCTATTCCTTAGCTGTGTTAGCCCAGGGCACCGCGTAATTATTTCATGCGAGGAATTGGAAAGAAAGTGAGAAACCCATTACTCGCTGCTACAGCTATGGACCACTTATATTTCCAGAGGCATTTAGGAAGAGTGTGTACCTGGGGAGGGGCACGAGGAAGAGGGAGCAAAGTGCGGGCAAGGGGGTAAAGAAATTTAAACAGGTTTTAAGTTTTGTGACTTAACAAAGAAAACAAAACAAAAAAATCCAAACAAATAATAAATAAACAGAACCAAAGAAAAGTAGTCTGTTACAATAAATAAATACTATGTACAGGCATTTCACAGGCTCTTTTCCCCACTATTACTGTTTCCCCTAGAATCCATCCGTGGTAAATGGAAGGAAGCGCTGTACGGTTTGAGAGTCTAAGCATCCTACTGATCAGTGGGTTTTTCGGATCGGCAGTGCCCCCCACGCCCCCGGGGCGCCGTCGGGCCGGGCCGGGCGGGGAGCGGGGCGGGGGGGGCGGCGGCGGCCGCGGCTCAGCCTGCCTGCCTGCCTCCCTGCCGGGCCGGGCCGGGCCGGGGCACGGATGGGGCATCAGGGGCGGGGGTCAGTGCGCTAACGCGGAGGAGTTATTGTGCAAAAGGACGGCGGGCCGGCGGCCGCGCCTAGCTGTGCGAGTAGAAGCCGTAGTAGCCGATGTCCTTGGCGCAGGTCTTTTCGCAGTCCCGCTGGGTAAGTACCTCGCTCTTGAGGGGCGAGGAACTCTCGGACACCGGGGTGTCCGAGGGGGAGATCCGCCTCCTTTTGGCCTGCTCGTAAATCCCAGAATCAGAGGAGTCGATGGATTTAATGGACGACGGCGTCTCGATCCAGCTGGAGTCGGACAAATCTTTGGGCTTGGAGTCCTCGGCGCCCGGCAAAGGGGACCGCTCGGGGGCCAGGCTCTCCGCCTCCTCCCCCAGGTAGGGATTGCCGGCGGCCATGCGCGCCGCCGCCGCGCTGTTGGGCCAGCAGGAGAGTACAGAGCCCGACTTGCTGCAGTACTGCGGGGGGCTGCGGGCCCCCCAGCCCGAGGGGTCGGCATAGTAGCCCAGCGGCCGCCCGGCGCAGCCGGCCGCCTGCAGCGGCAGCGCCTTGACTCCTGCGGCCGCGTAGGACAGCAGCGTGGCCGCGTTGCCGGCGAAGTCAGTGGCCGTGTCGTAGGCGGAGGCGGCGAAGTCGAGGCGGTTGTTGGCGGGGGCGACGAACCAGCGCTGCGGCGAGGGGGCCCCCGGGTCCTCGGCTTGCTGTGGGGAGAGCAGCCCGTTGGTGTGGGGCACGCTGCGGTCGGCGCCGGGCCCCGGGCCGGCTCCTGCCCCGGGGTGGAAGCGGGACTTGGCGTAGTTACTCACGAACTGGTCCTGGAGGAAGGAGCCGGCCATGGCGTAGCGGGCCCCGGGCACGATCTGCGAGCGGGGCGAGTCGTTGGGGGAAGGCGTCAGCCGGTCCATGTCGCAGCCCGTGTAGATCCTGCCCAAGAGAAGGGGAGAGAGCTGGGTGTCCGCCGCAGCCCGGCGCCCTCCTCGGCGCGGCACCCGGCCGGCCGCGGCCCTCGGGGGACGGACGGGAAGGGACGGCGCCGTCCCAGCGCGCTCCTGCCCGACCCGGGAGCCTGCGCTCCTCTCCGGGCTTTGCCTCCGGCACCAGTAGCGCCAATGGCCTTTAACGGGGAAGAGGAAAGAAAGACGGGGAAAGAATGAAGAGCCAATCATTCGGAACCTGTTGGCCATTTCTTGACGAGGCCGAGATCCCTCTCTCGAGTCCGAACCCGCATCCCCAACGGCTTGAAATCCCGCGCGGTGACACATTGACCGGTCCCGCCACATGCGCAACAGGCAGCCCGGTCATTTGCCGCGAACAGCATGAGTGGCAGACTACGGAATTCTATCGGCTGTTTAACACTTATTATTGGGAGTCACAGACGAACCATCAACATTTTACCGAGTTTAAATTAAGCTAATCTTTAAACACCTACTGTAGGAAATGTAAAGCCAGACACTTCCAGTGTTCCCTGCGTGGCCTATATATAATTCTCCCATGCTGGGCTGCAATTTGCGATTATAAAAACTTTAATGGATGAATAACTACTATCTGTATTTACTTCAGGCTAAAACTGTGCTTTAATTAACCCTCCACGCCTCCTGGAATTTCTTATCCAAAATAAACTTGGCCCTTAAACAAATTCAACGTGCTAGACAACATTGAAGCTTCCCCCTCCCCCATCTCCTTTCAAGTGACGCCCTATAAAGTTTTTTTCCTGTTAAAAAGAGAAAAGCACTTGTGGCTGGGGGCGAAGGCCGTGCAGCCTTTCCAAAGGCCGCACATACTCCTCGCAGAGGTCCCGGAGAGCAGACAGGCCCGGCTGCCGCCCTCTGTGGCACCAGGGACAGGCCGGCTCCTCTCCACAGCCGCCGCGACCCCTGCCCGTGGGAGACAGCGGCCGCACCACAAGCTGCCCCCTGAGGAGAGTTAGAGCTCGGCCTCGGGCCCCTCTCTCACTAGTTCAGCCCTCGGCGTCGTTTCCACGCTTGTCCTGAAATCCTGCTGCTGGTGGGTGCTAGACTACGGTCCAGCAGAGAGAGGCTGAAGAAGGCGTTGAAGATACGCGCTGAGGAGCTGCAAGGGAGGCCGCTCCCCGCTGCAGTTTAGAGAGCAAAAAGGCTTCCCTTCTCAAAGCCGGGGTCCTGTCCCGCAGACCTGGAGCTTGCAGCGGGGCAGGTAAGTTCCAAAGCCGCTCGCCCCTTCGGGCGTGTGAGCCGCACTGCGCCCTCCACCTCCCGCTACCCCGAGCCAAGGGAAGCCTTCCGGCAGGCCTGCTAGGCCGGGATATCCCCACTCGAGACCCGATGGCCGGGAAAGGCAGCGGCGGGGGTCGGGGGTTGACGCCCTCCCGGAGCCTCACTCGGAGCGGCACCAGCCGCATCTACCGCAGAGGGCACGGCCGGTGGGTCAAACCGTGGGAACGCCTCGAAGGCGGACGGGCAGAAGCAGTACAGGGACAAACAACGATTAAAACTTCTGAGGTTTTAGCTCCACCCAGAAGGGAGAGGAGGGCGAAAAAAAAATCCAACCCCGAAGAAGAACAAAACGACATGAAGACATTTCCCTCTGGACACCGGCTCTGCGGCCCCCGGGATGATGCAGACCCGGCGGGTTGCCGGGGACCGAGCCCGTGATGCTCGGGTGTTTTTTTCGTAGCCCTTGTGCGCAAGTGAAACGGAAACTTGGAAAGAGGCGCCAAGATATGTGCCAGGAAAAACCAACAACAAAACCGCCGCAAGTGCCAAAGCGAGATGCGGACTCAGGTGCGGGCAGCGCGGCCCCAGGCGCGGAGGCGGCCACAGGGCTAAGTGGGGCCCCGCCGCAGGGACAGCCCCTGCGCGGGAGCGGGCGGGTGCCTTGCTCCCGGAGGGCTCTGGAAAAGCCTGACATTACACATCTCGGTGTGAAATTAAGCCAGCCCGCCCGCATCCTAAAGCTTCCCCCTTTGACATGTGTGAGCAGCCGGTAGAAGGGTAATAAAAATCAGGTTTACTTACGTGTCATAATTGTCTCGGAATCCTTTTGCGAAAGGATTGTGATCTATTTTCAGCTGTGTGATCTAGGGAAAGAGAGGAACAGAGCTGACGTTGTGAAAGCCTGAAAAATATACCCCACTGCAGCCAACACGTTTTTAAAGGACTAAGGTTTACTCTAATCAATCAAATTGCTCTTAAACAATGAAAAATAAAGATCTGGCGTGCTTATAGACATCACAGTCTAATTTTAAGATTTGCCTTATTTTAAAAAGTACGATGACATTTAATATTTAACCCCATGTTTTGTGACGTGTCAGAATTCCTACTGCAGGCGTACGAAGATATTGAAATCTAGAAATGAGGCAAAACGTACGACAGAACGGTATCTAAGAGTTTGCATTTGCATGGAGCAAAATAATTAAGGCGCGAATGTGGACTGAACATATGTCATTTGAAAAGGGGGCACCAGTCTGTAGCAAAGACAGACCACTCCGAAACACATCCAGGCATTAACGAGCTTTTAATTTGAGGAAGTTTCTCTGTCACCCCCGGCGCAATCAATGAGGATGTTAATTGATCCTTGCAGACTTAAAGCTTAAGCTAACAGCTTAACAGCTAACTGAGCTGTTTCCGACTGGGAGATAAACGCGAAGCAGCGCCCAGCCCCGGGCGGAGGGGCAGAATCGCGCCCGGCCCGGAGGGGAGGGCGATGTCGCTGCGGGAGGGGGCTCCCGGGTTGAAGACGGCGCGAGCGGCTATGGCCGTGCTTGGAACTGGTCAGGGCGGAATGGCACAAAGGGAGAGACAGGGAGGCTCATCTCGCGGCGCCGGAGACCCGGGGGAGAGCGCGCAGCCGCCAGGCTGGCCCTGGTGGGGTGTCCTGCGGGGAGCGCGGCGACCGCGAGCGGAATAAACCAGGGAGCTCTTTACATCGGTGTTTTGGTAGGCGGTGACTGCAATGAACTGGGTCTCAGGGAAGGTGAAGGTCTGCACTCTGCCCGGCTGGTTGGTATCCTCTGTCCCATCTTCGTTCACCTCCACCACATGCAAGCGGGGCTGGTACTTGTGGAGGGACTGCAAAACCACCATCTGTCAGGCATGGCAAAAGGAGGGAGGGGGCCGCGGGGAAAAAAAAAAAAAAAAAGAGAGAGAGAAGAAGAAATTAGAGCGAGAACGACGAGGAGAACCATGTCCGCTGGCCGCCGCCTCCCTGGGACGGCTGTGGGCTCCTCCGGCCGCACCGGGCAGCGGTGCCACCTTGGGCAACGCGCTCGGGGGCGTCGAGGCCCGTGGCAAATAAACGGGAGGACTTTCTCACCACCCCTCCTCTTTTATTTTCACCTAACGACACAATCTAAAAAAATACACGTCCTTTCCGAAACGGCAGGATTTTGCCTGAAGCAATAAAAATAATTCTGGCAGAGCGCCTGCGTTCCCCCACTGACCTGTCCGTTGTTGTTTGATGCTCCTTTATTGTTTGTAAGTTTTAGTTTCCCAAATGAGATTTCCTGGCGCATCCAGTGGGCTCCCGTGTTGGGGGAGTCGGGGTGCATGTAAACCCGGTTTCCTGAGCAAAACAGCCAAAAACACAACCACATCACAGTTCTCGCGTATACCTCGGGTTCTGCCCGTGAAGCAGCACACGAGGGCGAAGGACCCCGTTAGGTTACCAATATTTTACTGCCAAACTGCCTTCATTTTAACCGAAAAGGATTAAAACAGCTCTTTCCGAACACATTTTACTTTCTCCTCCACCCTCCGTATAAAAAAAAAAAAAAGGAAAAACAAAAAAGAAAAAGGCATCGTTGGCCCATTCGCGTTTAAGAATTCGCCAGAGCCAGTCCACGAAGGCATTAATTAATCATTCTCACCTACATATGTGTCGGAAAAAGTGTTAATTGGAGAAACTTGCCTTGTACATTGGTGTCCGCCTTGCCGCAAGGAACCCATTTGCCTCCCTGAAATCTCCAGTGGTTGGGATCCGCCAAAATTACATCCACAAAAATATTGTAGTGAGCCGTGGGGTCGAGACCAGAAATATTAAAGCTTAGGAAAGGGAACATGCGCCTATAAAAAAAAAGAAAAGAAAAAAAAAAGAAAAAAGAAAAGGAAAAGGAAAACGAAGGGGAAGAAGGAAAGCAAGCTAGCGACAGGCACACGCGGAGGAACCAGCCGTTGTGCTTTATCCTCACGGCTGCCGGTATTGACCGGGAAATAAAAATCAAAAGAAATCCCCTCCCCGGAGAGTCGAGCTTTCCGCGGGGAAGGGATGAGGGCAGCGGGCGCGGGAACTTGGAGGGAGGCAGGGAAGGGTGCCTCTGTGGGGACCGGCGCCGACGCTCCCGACGACCAGGGCAGGGACCCCGGTGACGGGCGGACGGCTCCGCCGGGGCGGTGGAGGCTCCGGGCGGCTCCCGCTGCGGAGCCCGCGGCTCAGCCCCGACACGCAGCGAGGGTCCGCGCGGTGGCTTACCTTCCCTGCTTCGTGATGATCATCTCCGTCTGGTGCCGGTGAAATTTCAGCCAGAGTGGCCTGTTGCACAGGTAGACCTGAGCCTTGCCGGGAACCAGCCCCGGCTGGGTGGAGGAGAACTGGTAGAACGGTGCCCCTTGGTAGGAATGGCCATACTGCTGGGGGTACGGGTAGCCCGCCGTGGGGTAGCCTTGCGGAGAAGAGTTGGATAGGAGGCTGTTATAAGCTCCGTTGGTGATCACAGGATGGTGAGCCATGTAGCGGCTGGGGCTGGCGATGGAGAAGGCTGGGTGAGCAGGTCCATGCTGGCTGGGATAAGGGAACATGGTACTAGGAGCAGAGGCAGCAGACTGGGGCTGGCTGGACTGAGAGAGCAGATAGCGATCTGCAGCAGATCCATCGAAACTGTGACGAAGCTCAGAGACCCCGTCCAAGACGGGAGAGAGTTTATTTCTCTGGACGTCCCCTGGTGTGTCCTTGGAGTCAGGAAAATTGTCTGTATCTGACTGATTCGTCATCCCCCTGGTAATTTTTTTCAAAGGTGAACTTCTCTCCAGGTTGTCAGTGGTCGAGATAATGGGATGATCATGCAAGGCAAGCTCAGATCCGCCTGCATGTGGGTAACTGCTGCTCACATTGAGAAATTTCTTGGAGAGCATGATAGAGGGAGAAAGACAATGCTCCAGCTGCATAGCTCTAGCACCACAGTAATAACCCTTCAGTCCCTGGATCTGAAAGGGCTCCTTAGTATCAGAAGCTAGACATCCTGGGACCCTCACTAGGCAGAAAGCACTTCATCCACCAAATGCTTCCCAAACGTTTGATTTACTTTTTTTTTTTTTTTTTTTTTTTTTTTTTTTTTTTTTCCCCTTCCTCCCTTCCCAGGGAGAAGAGATTGGCCAATTGACACTATGCAGCAATCAGGAAAGACTCACTTTTGATCTTGCTGCTTGTGGAGAGGATGAAACGGCTTCTGCCATTGGTTAACCGCTGACAGTAATTTAATTAGATAGACATTAATTAGGATAATCACCTGGCTCCTGGTCGCGATGATCATGGCAAATTGAAGGAGATGATTTTATTGTGAGATAGAAGGAAGGGAAAGGGGGAAGGGAAGAGTGTGTTTGCTGTGAGAGCTCATTATTATGTGACCTTTCCAGCTTTTTTTTTTTTTGACTACGGCTGGAAAATAAATCCAAGCCCTACGATTCCCCAAATATTGCGCACGTGTGCTCTACCTTTGTGCGTCAGGATGGAGAGCGGGTCCTGGGGGCTTCGGGGACCGGTTACGAGGGGAGTGCCGGGCTGGGCAGCCGCTGCCCTCAGCTCACTCCCGCGGTTTGTCCCCAGCGGGGCTCAGCCCCTCTCCCCCACCTCTTCTGAGCGACCCCCGGCACAACGCCCCCACCCTTCCCACCCGTGCCTGCTTTGCGGGGGAAAATACACCCTCTGTCCCCGCTGACAGAGGCCGCCTATCATCTCTTTTAACTTCTGAAATAATCATAAGCTCCGCAGCCGAAGTGCCCTAATGTATTTGCCGCGATGTTTATGGGTTCTTTAGTAAATAAATATTTTATCTGGGAGCCGTAATGCCGGAGATTATCAGCAAAACAGCGTGGAAGGCGTCCACCTTCCCATCCTGCTCCGGATTTCTTTCCACCCGGTGCCTGCTTTCCCCTTCATGCTCGGTCCCGCGGACAGCCCTCGATTTTTGGTAGCACCCTTGCCATGAGCCGCGGCCCGGCCCGGCTCGGTCGGCAGGTTCGGGCGTAGCGGAGAAGCCCAGACCACGGGGGTGCTGCGGAAGGAGCCGCCGACACCCTCTGCCCAGGGGTGTCTCGGCAGAGCCGCGGTCGCGGCCGAGCCCAGGGGAGAGCGGCGGCCGCGGCCCCGGGCGGGGAGGCGAGGCCCGCGCACCTTCAGGGGAATGCGGAGACCCCCAGTTAGCGGAAGGACCGGCCCGCGGGTCCCGCGGTGTTCCCAGTAGAGCCTCGGGCTGTTGAAAGCGGGACCATCCAAGGCGTGAAGATGCGCCTGAGTTCAGGGGACCCGCTCGCCACCCCTCCTCTGCCAAGCACCGGTCTCAATTTCCCTTCCTAGAGAAGCTTGAGAGTTTTTAAAAGCACGAGTTTTGTTTTTTATTGTTTTGTTGATTTTTTTGGGGGGGGGGGTTGGATTTTGGGTTTTATTTTTACCCAGGGAGGAGCTCTCCTCTCCTCTTCCATTTTTATTAGTATTGTCCCCTTAGCAGTTTGGACTTCAGGTATTTTACAGACCACATCTCTTCCCAGGTGACATCAGCAGCCGGCTTCAAATTCAACTGACAGCTAATGCGGTCTGAACCATCACATAATAAGACCAAATAATCGTATAATTGCCTGAAGCCAGGCTGAAACTTTTGCAAACTCAAATCCAGAGAAGACTAGAACCAGGATGACTTGTCAGAATGTGTATTTCAGTGCTCTCATCCCGTGGTCATTTACTTTTCTTTGCTTAACCATGAGCTACTTCAGTTATTTAGTGTTTCATAAATGCCAACATACACACTCTCTCTGCAAGGAAATGATTCTAATAAGATAAAGTATGAAGCAAAAAGCAAGCAGTTCACTGTTCCAGTCACAGTCGGGTGGTACAGTGCATGCAACTTTCCATACAATACCTTCTCCTTTCAGTGCTAAGAAAATAGTTTTATTATTATCAGTTCTAACTAATGTTTCTGACACTTGTTTCACCATCGTATTCACCCTTCCCTTTCCCTGCTTGAACCAACAGGGACTTATAAGTAATGGACTTATACAGGCAGGAGATGGATCAAAACGCAGATAAACCCTCGGAAATGCTGCCCTGAATTACAGAGCTACACCCATATAGATGCAGAGCTGCAATGAATTCAGTGGTATGCTGCCAATCACATGGAAGTGCTAATATATGCCAAAAATCTTCAGAGCACAACTCCTAAACTGGTATAATAGGGGGATATGCAATGGCAGGTGGTGTTACAGAATCGTCATAGAATGTAGAGAGGTTTGCTAATACAATATGCCCGTCCTTCGCGTTGACAGGTGACAAGGGGTCAAGCTGCTAATGAAGGTCTGCTCCATTGCGGCTGGAGGCTCAGAAGGAGGCTGCTCGAAAACCTCTTTCTTCCTCCAAGATGGTATATGGGCTGCTGCTTTTCAGGTTACGGCATACACACACTCTTCCAAATCCTTTGTGTAGCTCTAAAGCACTGGACAAATATAAGGAAAGATGCCCCAAAAAACTACCTTTTTATTATTCATGAAACATCTTGGTAAATGGAAAATTGTGCCTCCAAGTCAAACTGAGCAGTGAACAGAAAGCAGGGTACCACAGCACAAGCTTATACTACAGGAGATCTGCATCTCCAACAGACTCCCTTCAGCTACCCTCTGCAAGATGTACATTTGTCAAAATTAATTTAGAATATGCAAGACTCACTGGTTTGTCTCCCTGCTTACACCAGCCTCTCACGCATGTATACACTGCAGCACTGCGCTAGCTTCTCTTCTGCTCTGCAGTGCCATGTTACCCACGACCTGCCAAACTCTGTCTCCCTCGTGGTGTTACACGTGCGCGTGGGAGTAGAGAGCGGCAGGGATGCAGAGCCCCGCTGGCAGACGAGACCCAGGGCAGCTCCCCCAATCAGCTCCTGCCCCATCTCACCCCGAAGTGCCCATATCCCACAACAGCAAGGCCCAAATGCAGCCTTCCTCAAGAACACGCAGGTTTTCAGTGTAAATCACCAGAAAGTACTTCAATTTAACTACACTCAGGCAAATGTGGTTTGGTATGTCTCCATTTTCCCAGCCTGATATTCCACTGCCTACTGTGGGGGCAGAGGGAAGGCCATAAGGAGGGCAGCTGCAAAAATCTGCATGTTTCCCTCTGAAGTAAGTGCATGCTAAATATACTTCGAGAGAGAGTTATTCTAAAATAGTAAATTAAAAGGCCTAAATAAGAAATTCCAAACAAAAGAAAAATCTTTGAATGGTAAGGAGTAAGTAAATAGAAAAATAATGGGCATAAACCAGAAAATAAGACAATTTTATGGGTTATTCCTTTAGTATGCAAACAAGAAGTCAAATTTTTAAAAAATCATTGTCAACAAGAGATGTATCTAGTTTTAAAATATTTGCTTGCCACTATTATTGTCATTTATTGAAAAAAACAGAAAAATAAAACTTCTGCCCAGACACAAGAATCAGATCAGTCTAAGTACCATCCACTAGTTGAAAAAAACCCCCACCCCAACAAAAAATTCCAACCAGCCCCCTGCCCAAAACCCAGAGCCACTCCCTAAAACCAGTTATTTGGCTTTGCCTGCTTCAAACCAAGCAGCCAACCCACCTGCCTTCCTGTGTTTCCCTCCCCAGTCAGTGGAAATGGTTTTAAATGTCATATTCTAGTTGGGACTCTTTCCATATATTTATATATATGGACATCTCGTGTATGTTCTCTTTCACGGGAGGGAGGGTTCATGTAACCTAGAACAGCCTCTATCACTTTAATGTTTATTCTCAGAATACTGCTATTTATGACACCACTTGTGAGAGTTGTGTGATTCAGTTATCAGCAACTGAATTAATTTTTTTAAGGTCAGTTGTCTTCTGTAGATATTAGGGTTTGAATAATATTCAAAGGGAGCTGACGGGAATTTTCAGCATTTTGGGTTTTGTACGTCCTCAGAATTAAGCACTACTACAATTTTTGTGGGTTTTTTTTATTTTTTTTTTAAATCTCCATGACAGTATCTGGTAATCAATGGGAGCCAAATTCCATTAGAGAATTTTTGCTGTCCTAGTAATTAATATCTCAGTAGTTTTACAGTGGGTAGAAACAAGCCTTTAATAACACTTTTTCTACTCTCTTATTTCCTGCTGTCCTTTCTCAAAAAAGATTGCGCAGAACTTAAAACAGGTTTGTAAATGTATTTTTATTAAGTTGCAACAGTCAAAATATATATGTATTACTGATTTTCCCCCCAAATATTAAATGAAAATGTAATACATTTTTGCCCACATGGTGTTCTTGAATACTTTGTAATCTGTGAGGACCCTGACATAAAGAAATTGAAGCAAATGCACAATTAGAGACTGAAAGGTGTTATAGTGATGCACTTACATTGCAAAAGTCAGATGTCTCTGTTTAATCAAATAGAGCCTCAACAGTCTCTGTTTTGTGAGTATTAGAAACAATAAACAAATATACACAGAAAGCACCACAAACGGTAAATTGGTTATTTAAATACAACTGTATCCAACATAGCAGCTAAACACTGGACAATGTTTGAGGTCATCAGCACGTCCACATGCTCTTCTAAATGACGTTTGGGGTCCTGAAATACAAAGGATGCCATGAGAGGAATGACTGAAACACATCTCTGAAGAATTTCATGTATTTCAGGTCTACTGAAGATGTCCATGAGTTAATGAACACAGGCCAGTAATGCTCCTACATTTTCCATTTTAGCAAGACCTACCAAATGACTGAATTTCTATGAAGAAGATTTTATTTGCCCATACTAACAGTTAAGCCGAGGATAGGTTTAGGAAGTAAATTTCTATCCAGCATCTGAAGAGTAACCATGACAGCTGTGAGTTTTAAGGACAACACACAATATGTGAAATTTACTATACATCTCACTAAGGCCAATATTTTAATCTTAGTTCTGGTACATTGCAATTTGTTTTCAGATCTTTGCACAAATGTGTGTTCTAATCCTGTAAAGCCTCAAGCATCATCTAACACAGGCTTTGAATAGTTGTGTTGACTGCAAGAAAATTAGCATATCTATACCACAAAACATGTACAATGCTCTGTTCAAATGTTCTGAGAAACTGAATGTTAAGCCTGAGCAGTTTTCTGAAAATACACATCCCCACACACCATTACTCAATTGATGTGGGCATTTGTGGGCATCTGCATAGAACAATGAGATTATTCTGGTTGAAAATCATACTCATGCACTTCTTCAGTTTCACAATTGATATTGAGTAATTAATTTCCAAATACTGCAAAAATATCAGGCACATTTAAAAAACATCTCTAAAATTCATTATAGTATTATTGCAGCATTCTTTTGTGTAAAGAAATTAAAATACGGAAGACAATCATGCATGGGAATTAGAAGTTTTTTTAAAAAAGAATTACTGTCAAAATGTAATGAACCCATCTAAGTTTGCATAGAAGTGTGCTAGGCAATCTATGTAACTTTCCTTCTTAAGTAACTCATTTTCAAAGATCACACCAATATTTTTTCTGTTCCTAATAAATCAAGCACCTAATAACACTATATCCCTATTGTGAGAGGCTCTTTGTTTATAAGGTTTTTTATATAAGTTCCATCAAAAAAAGCAAACCCACTTGAAAATTACTTCACTGAACAATTTTTTAATTTAAAGAAAACTTCAAAATTTTAACGGGAAAAAATTTCTTTGCTTTTTGAAGAACTGTATCAAAACAGATTTTTTTTCATGTATGTGTAACAGCTAGTGAAGCTCAAGTTCTGTTTGAGATGACTTCATAACCCTTAAAATACAACCCTTCTTACATATTTTATATGTATATATTTATGTATGTGTAGGTGTGTATAAACTCCATTGTTCTGAATGCTACAGAAATACATGAGTGACTGAACAATAGTGCAGATGTGTTATGACATTGCTGCTAGAAGCTGACACATAAGAGCAATCCAGAATCCTTTAAATTCTTCTACTGCTACTAGCAATACAATAAATACTGGTTCTTTAAGGACATGCTAGATACTTTAAAAGCTATTTCTCGTTTCCATTGTCCTTCTTGAATTTGAATACAAGCTCTTACAAATTTGCTTTGCTCCCCTCTTGGTCACAAAAGCATATTTCCTCAATCTTTATGTTGAAATCAAATACAGAAATAGTTTTCTGCTGAGTCTTTATAGATAAAGACATTATACACTGCCATTGCAAAGGGATGGAATGAATCGAGTGGGTGTTTTCAGTTTCAGCTATGGTCCTGAAGTGTTTTCCTCAAGCACCAACACAAAGGAACACAGCTTAACTTGCCTGTGTGTGGATCGAAGCACAGCACTGACAGTGTGTTCATGAACTGAGGACGGAGGTGAGCTGGCTCTTTAGCCATGATAATGTATAAATAACACTCCCACCTTTGTTTCCATGATTACTACTTTTTAAAAGCCTCCACAGTTTGGGCTTCCCTGACATAGACTTGGATGTCTTTATGCCTCTTAGAAGAAGTTAAAACAAAAGAAGAAGAAAGAAAAACCAAATCTCAACAATGCTCCTCAGCATGTAATACAAACACATGTAGATAGCTTGCAGATATTCTGCCAGTTACCTATAGTCAAAAGCCCAGTTCCTTACACAACCTTCAACAAAAATAAATTTATTACTTAAAGTGTTGAGAATATCATGCACGTAGAATTAAAATCACCTACGCACATGTAAAAAAATTAGTATTTAGAATGAACGAAGCATATCATTCCACCTCACTCTAATTCATCACACCTCACCTGCTTGCCAACATTTTTTATTGCCAGCTGTTCAGGTGTCATCTTATCTTCTTCCTCAACAGCCTGTGAAAGAAACACAGAAAAGGTCAGTGTTTCAGATTTCATTTACTTTCTCCCCAAGCCACAGATTCTCAAAATACAATTCTCTTTCTCAAAAAAAAAAAAAAAAAAAAAAATCAAACAGCAACACATTTCAGAAAGTCAAAAGGAAAAGTACTTCAGCTTTTCAGCAGACGTGGTTTTAATTACCAAGTGTTAGTGCAAAAGATCAAGGCAAATATTCATGAATGGTTTTATTGTCAGATATTCACAAAACTGTTACTGAGCAAAACTCTGAAATGAGTAGTATCAAAAGTTAAAGATAGTTGAACATAGTTAAACTAGTAAAGCAGAACCAAAAGTGAACGTAATAATGAATTTTGGTTTTAAGGACTTGTAAGAAGTTAAAAAACCCAGCACTCATCAAGAATGACTGACACGCTTACTGCTCCTAGAGTGCTTGTTGAGATCTAGTATTTCTAAGAAATATTTCTAAGTGTAAGTGCCAGTATTAAAACAGTAAAAGTAGCTGTGATTCCTCTTCCTTACAACACCAATAACAAATTCCTTACCTAACAAGAACATTGAATTGGGCTCTGGAATGTGTTCTAAATATTTATTATTTATCTATCTACTGGACTGATACAGACAGATAACCTTTACTGTGCTTTAGTGATCAAACAGTCCTTGACTGAAGGATTGAAAAATATGATTAACTGATTATTTTGATCTACAGGAATCTTATATTCTCTTCAGTAAGTAAAAATACAAAATTGATGTGATTACTCACATTTCAAAGCAAAGTACGTAATTAAACACTTTGACAGCTTAGGGCAAAAGGTCGGGTGGCAAAGCTAATATAGGCAACTTCACACAGAAATGATATGTAGTTGATTACTAAGAACCACAGCCATTCTGAATAAAATTTGCGATGATCAACTCCTTATGAAATGAAGTAAATAATTTTTTCACTTCAGAAACACAGCTGCAGTTATACTATCATTATAGGATATGAATACCTTGTTGTAATTCTTAGCTAATTCTAACATCTCCTTCACTACTGTTTCATTGAGTTTGCAATGGTCACTGTAGTCCTGAAGTGTCAAACCTTCCATCCAACTCTTCTTATGCAAATTTAGCAACATCTGCAAAAGAAAACCGCTTTAGAGCATTCATCAGAAAATACTTTCAGAATACGATGATCTCTTTGATAGAAACCCAATTTATAATAATAATATAATTTAAAAAAAGATCTTAATGTTTAAAGAGAGGAAATACAATCATCAACTATTCTGCTAGAGTAGATGATAGATTTTGCATACATTTTTCAAGATCAATCTTCTTGAACGCTAAATATGAAAATGAGGCATGGAGACCTGGGAGTATGTAGGTTTGCTTTCTGGGATTTCCTATTTTTGCTGAAGGTTGAGAATGCACAATAGCATTGTAGAAGAGCTAACAGAAAGGTGAATACTTTAGCTGCCAAATAAGGAATAGTTAAAGCTTCTGCCCTCTAACAAAACTGAAAAATATTTTAATGTTTGGATTAAATTCATAATCAATAATTCATTCATTAATTATCTGATCTGTATGCGTGCAACTGACAGAGTTATGATGAAGTGAACTTAGTAAGCAAGCAAAGCATGACTTCTTGTGTCTTTGTCCTCCTACAAAATAAACAGCCCTAATAACAACATGATAAAATGTTGTAGAGTTTTGAAGGTGGTAAATGCAGGCACTATTAGAAATATTTGAAATGCCTTACTTGACACAGATGTCGTTCTTGAAAGAGTGAAGGAATAGCTACAAAGGCAATTTCTGTATTTTCATGAATAAAGAAAGCATATTTTATAGATCTCCTGCATGTTTGAGGACTGTAGCGAGAACCTTTTCAGCAAGAAGTTTCAGTTTATCTTCCATTTACAAACATTTACTAGACATCTTTGAGAACTGGTAAAACCTGGAACCGCTATCAGCTGAATAAAAGTACCTGTTTCATCCTATGTACAGCTTTCAAAGAAACCCGGCTTTGGAACACATGAACTGAGTTGAAAGTTTGTGTCATAATTTGTATTAGCAAGATCTTAGCTACTGACAGAAGGAGTCGTAGGCAAACCGCATATGGACAGTTTAGCTAGGCTATCTTGATTTTAAAATTATGGTTTGGTGTGATGAGCTCCTAATCTAATACATGAAGCATGTACTCTTCTTACTACAGATGGAGACAACAGATCACCACCGCCACGAGGGGGGTTTGAGATATGTATGAAGCTGCCTTATGAAAGATGTGAGAGAGAGTTGTTGCCTCACAGATTAAAGTCTTCCTAACTCGGTCAGGATTATTCTCCCACTTGCAAAGGTAATAACTTACTTATGTAAAGCCATTGAAGAAAATACACACTTGGAACTTCAGAAAAGACTGGATTTGCCATATTGTTGCATTTGAATGGAAACAATAACCCCTGGAAGCTTCACAGACATTTCCTGAGAGAGCTGGTTTTGTTGAATCCATTATTCTTTTCAGTAACAGTGAGGTCTTGAAAGTCTGATACTGCCCTAAAAACAGTTGTGCATCTCACAAATTCTCTCCAACTCCCTGATTTGCACACATATTCTTCCATTACTAATTTTTTTCTTATTATTACTTGTAACTCTCTAAAAGTCCAAATTAAGTGCAAAAACTATTCTGACCATCTTATCATAAACTTCAGCTATGAGATCAATTTACAACCCTAACAACGCTATAAGCATACACAGGTATAACTGAGGACAGAATTTGGCTTTTCAAGAATTAACTTCTGTAGATGATAAATAAACCTTTCTCTTTCTTTCTTTCCCCTCCCCCCGCCCCCGTTTCTTTTCCTGCTTGAGGCAGTTTGACGCAAAAGTAACAGACAACATTTGTTGCAAGTCACTTAATAATATTTCTTCTGTAAATGCAGGACATGACTACTTCCTCATATTCAGCCAAGTCTTGGGGAGCTCCATTCGTATCAACAGAAGTACCTTCTGTCAAAGTGACTATAGCTAATAAAACCCCAACATCCCTTGGTTATACAATTCCATTTTGGAAAACATGGACTCCCAGCCCGTGAAAAACTAAGGCAGCTAGTAGGTCTTTCAGCTTCATCACTGAAAACATGAAACTTTGCACAAACTGGTTAAGTGCAGAGAACAGCGTAAGGACTCTCCATAACACGTGGACAAAAGTGTTATCAAACTATTTATATGGTTATTAGAATGTGGTTTTGGAAAGTTTCATCATCATGACTACATATCTAAGTGCTTTCTGGAAGAGAAGCTATCTACTCCAAGAGAGTTAAAACAACTACTGAAAAGTAACAGCAGTTGAAATCAGAATATTGCCAAAAATCTTAAACAGTTTGAATAATGTTCTTTGTCCTCTGAATAAAATCTGAAACAATTACCTTCTGTTCTAGTTCATTCTTCCTGTAGTTGATGGTGATGGAATAGTAATGTCTGTTTAGTCCATGAATTAGTGCCTGTAAAATTCAGGAGAAAAATTTAACCTCCACTGAAATGAAGAAATATTAGAAGGGAAAAGCTCATTGAAATACAACCACCTTCAAACATGACTCAAATAAAAGAAAAACCACAAACAAACAAATACACAGAGATAACAAGTAGGTATCAAGTAAATATACCTGGACCTATTTCTCTTTTAGTGTTCATTTACTGACAGTTCTGCTTTCTATTTCTAAACCACAGATTTTTTTCACACAGTAACAACTATAATAAGAAAAAATGGTAACTGCCTGCAAACATTTGACCGATACATATGCACAAACATATTTCTCTCAAATCCTTCCTCTTTCAATAAATATGATTATCACTTCTATTAAAATATTCAGCTGTGTTACAAACAAAAGAATATTAGCTATCTATTTATTTAAAACCACTGTCATTCTCAAAGGTACAACACAAAGAGAGAATACCTGAAGCAGTGAGTAAAGACCTCAGTTATCAGTTAGACTATGTGCATCAAATCAACCTTGGATATTACAGCCAATTTTTAACTTTAAATTTAAAAAAGACCACTTTTTCATTATAATTATGCCCTTCGTGAATTTGTTAAACTTGTACATCGCAGCCTGAGCTACTGAGATTAGGTTAAGTGATAGCCATATGCATCTATCTTCTATTTTGTTTACGTGCATTTTTTTTTTTAAATTTATGACCGAAGGGTGATTTGGATTAATATTTGGGGGGGGTTAAAAATTCTATGATAAATCCACATCACAACTAAAATTGTCTATTTGTCAAATAAAATGTTATAAATGAAGTATACATTTACAAATGAGATATGATAAATCATACATACAATATGCTGAATTAGTGGTATTTCTTATGTTTCAGACATTCCACCTATTTATATTTAAATATGTTTTAGAGCTATACAAAATGAATGTGTATTTGCATCTTATGCAACTTAATATTTCAGCGTTCCAATATGACCTGTATGAAAGCTGAAAATGTTCTCACATACATTTTAAACATATTTCTTTTGCTAACACATATACAAAGATAGAAAACTACTTGAACAGTTATGTTTACGAGAACAGCAGTTAGAGATAACCATTACTTGTCCATTTATTCTAATTAAAATTGTAAAATACAGGTCTTACCATCAATCAAGTAATTTATAGTTGAAACTGTTAACAGTAAGTAGTTTCCACTACCATCTTCTTATCCCACCCAAAATGATTGCATGTGGGATTTTTGTGTTTGTGTTTAAACTCAGGTGCATTAGAGGTACTTAGGAAGTTTTCTCAAGCTCTTAAAATTTGACAAATATCTTTGCCTTCTCCCACTATCCTTTCCTTTCCTCTCCTTTTTCAAAACCCATTCTTGAAAAGAGTGGACAAATGTAAAAGATAAACAACTGTAAAAAAAGCTGTTGATAAGGGAACACGAGAAACACACACACACACAAAGGAAGGAACAAAGTCAAGGCATGTACTATTCTACCATTCTTATTGCTGAGATTTTAGGGAAATTCCTGCTTCTGGCCTAGCTGAAATAAATATTTAGTTTGCTTCTGTCCTCAATTGGGTCAGAATTCTATTCATGGTCCTAAAATAAAAGCAACACAACACTGTGAGAGCCCTTGCAGTTTTAAGAACAGAGTCATTTAAAACTATGATTTTTAGCTTAACAGTGACACTTGCAACAGCTCACTGCCACCTTGCAAAAAATGAACACAAACAAAAAATACCCACTTCAACAACAGAAACCCCAAACTCCCATGGCCAAAATATGCCATGCTGTAGTGACAGTGATCTTAAAATAATGAAGTTGAACAATACTACAGGGGTTTCCAAGGGAGAACATTACACATGGTCTAGGAAAGCCCAGTTAGAAAAGCCCTGAAACATGCAAGCATGGGCTTGCCTACATCCAATCAAGAGTACTAGCTCATTATTTCATATTCATGACTATTTGCAGTTTTAACCAATTAAAAAATAAAAAGTAAAAGAGCCTCCTGAACCAGGCACTTTAATTTAAAGACTTCTTTTTTTCCTAGCATTTTTTTATAAATAGGGTTTCAACACATTAGTAACAAAAAAACTGCTCTTTTGAAAGATAGGGGTATGGCAGTCTAGTACCTCATAAAGTTCAGCCTTTATTTCAGTTCCGCTGTTACTAGTGTATGGTCTTTTTCTTGGATTTTTATTTAGCAAATATTACTTCTACTGTTCAAGTAACAGAACAAAAAAGCAGGGATTGGGCTTCATGGTTCCAAGTACACATGCCTTTTAGAATACACAGTAAGGGAGGCAAGTTTTTAAAGGAAAAAACATTGAGGCAGAAGAATGACAGGGATAAAAGCATTAACTACTCCAGAGAACACTTGTTTCAGGACAGGAGCTATTTCTCAAAATAAAGGCTTGCTTTGATGAAGATCAAAACTTTTGTCTTACTAGTGGAAGTCAAGTTTAGAAATCAAACTTTGAATATTTAAGTTTCACAAATGTGTATTCAAAAGAAACATTACAGCAGAAGCCAATCAAGCACTCATTTTATCCATGGAATATCCTCTTCCACCATTTTTCCAACAAATTACTGCATTACATAAAAATCAGAAATTAATTATTTAAGACATAATACAAGGTTTAGTCTAGATTACATAATAAGCAAGAATCTCTAAAAACATACAGTAAAAAGACAAGATGAAGAGGGAACTTCTTCCACAATTTACTTGAGAGTAACTTACCTTTAAGTTACTTATCTTAAAACCTGAGATGTTAATAAGCAGCAGTTTTTAAATTGCAGGACTGAAAACAGTACCTATCTTGCATCACGTTATGTCATCAATTGTCACTTTTAAAAGTTTGCATTTCCATAAATCTGTACTTGAATCTTTGCTGTACACGTTTAATACATTCATTCCCACTTAGGTAGCTAATTTAGGGCTGAATTTTAAACCCCTCACATATATATCTCCACTGATGAATCCCATCAATTATAAAAGCATGGAAAAATGCTATAGAGAACAATAAACAATTTGTAACCTACAGTTTTTAGGTACCTTTCCCCAAAATTAATGAATAAATCTTGAAATGTACAGGACTATCAGCATTGGGTTTACCTGGATAGATGGCTTGTTTAAGTGACCCAGATTTGAAGTTGTTTGTCTTGGTTCATGTCCTAAGACCATCATATTAGCATTGATCAATCTGAAGGCATCAATAACAACCTGTAAAAACAAGATGTCAAGTCAATTCTTTTTATAAAATGCAACTAATAGAGCCAAGCAACAGTGGACAAGGCACAATCAACTCTCATCTGTTTTTGGCCTTTATCCAGAAAATCATTTAATTATAATATTAATAAAAAAGAGCCTCCTGCTGGCTATGTGATCAGCACACTACACTACCTTGTATTGTAAGGTGACACCAATTATTACCTTTTCCATGGAACTGCAAGTTTTATATACATTATATCATCATATAACATTGAATTTTGTGTACACTTACTCTAAGCTTCAAAGCTATGCATATGTTTGTCACCTAAATCTTATCCAATCAAAATGAATGACAGAGAGAGACTAAAACTGAAAGTGAGCACAAGCTAAGGGACCAAGTCTAAAGCCCAGTCCTGTCACATCAATTACACTACCACAATACTTGAAATGACAACAAAATTATAGCCAGCAAGGAACTTGCCCCATGTATTCCCTTCTAGTCAGATGCTTTTTGCTTCTTGTGACTACGAAAGGGTCTCTAAACTGTCTGATGGATTAAAAAGTCCTTGTCAGTGTCATGCTCACAAGTGAAAAACAGAGTAAAAGAAAATCAAGGTCATTTATGATTTAAAGGTACACAGTAGGTAGCATTCAGTGCTATTTCATTACAAATAAAGTAAACCCATCACTGATTCTTACTCTGTCCTGTGCTGAATTTGTCTGCAAAAATTTTTCAAAACAGAATTTCCCGGTCCCATACAATAAACACCACACTCCTATCCAACACCTATATGAGGTGAAACAGACCTAAGGACGTACCAACAATACACGCAAACCCACTCTTACTGGATCCTCACCATTACAGGTTTATAACTGCAAGATAAGAATTCTTGTTTAGGTTCCAGACTTTTACTGTACCAGTGCACGTACAACCTTGTACCTCCACAAACAGTACCAGACAGACTTTGCAGGCATCTTGTCTGCATATGCTTGAAGAGTTACTCTAGTTCAATAAACTAAATAATTTAAATCTCCTTTTAACAGCTTTTCTATAATAATTTTTATTCTCTTCGTCTTTATAATATGAGTTGGGCAACAACAGATGCATTTATATGGCTGGTTTGGTATTTCGAGGAATTAGATTTGAACCAAATCTTTTATGTTGTGCAAACAAGAAATCAACCACTGTCACTGAAAGTCTTCAGAGAAAGTGACATCGAGTCTGCTACCTTGTTCCAGCATTTTCCTCTCCATTTACACAAATAATAATAAGTACATATGCAGGTTTCAAGATTACTAGATAAATATTGAGGTCATTAATGTGGAAATAAAGTGAATCAGCAAGTATGTATAACAAAATAAATTATCAGGTGTGAACTGAAAAAGCCCACCAACCTATCACCTGTTGTATTTACTTTTGAGAACCCAGTAGAGACAGTGGTGTTGAGTGACTGGGTGCCACTATGGGCTGTTGCCTGGACCCTCAGCTGCTGGCCAGATCCATCTGCATATGTCGTGTCTTAAAATTGCATGCAGAAAACCTTCCAAAAAAGATCTTATTAAAAATGTTGTGACCCAATTAAAGTGAGTTAACAGTGATATTTTTTCTCTGGACAAAAAAACTCACAATTCAGATTTAATATGCAGCAGAAGCATGCTATCTGACACCAATGCTAAAAAAAAAGGAATTACATTTAAAAGAATTTAATTCTCAAAAATATCTGAAACAGTTTCTCTATATCTATACACTCTTTCTCGTAACGTACAAAATAACTCTGGGGTTTTTTTCCTTTTTTTAGCACTATCAGATTTTTCTCTATCTCAAAACACTTGCGGATAAGCTTTTGTATATATCTCTGTATTCCATTTTAACCAGATGCTCTAATTTATGAACACCTGGAAATGCCCAACCATAACAAACAGGCAGTATAAATTAAAAAGTCAAGCAAAGCAAAAAAGAAATCCACACAGGTTCTCCCACGACTAGTTACATAACGGGAAAAAAACCCCAAGAAAGCAAAAATTTACCCTGAGGAGCAAGAACATGAACTTGGCAGTATACTAGAATGACAAGGAGCTGCTTTAAAACTGACTAATGGCCACACTTTTAGATCTCAGTTTAACAAAGTGCTTCACTAGACAATGTTGAGTTTATCCAAAAAGAATGGCATCGTCCAGCACGGATTTCTTTTGGGACTTCAGTCATGTAAAATAGAAAGAGAATCCAAAATAAGAAAAAATTATTTAATTTTGTTTCAATAAGAAAATTCAACATTTCAGTTAGTGTTCTCAAGATTAGTCAAATTTCACATTAAAATATGAGAATGAGTTGCTAAAATATTTCCGAGCGATACTGAATTTTACTCTAGCATCTTAATCCTGACCAGAAGTAACTTCCGATATGTTTCAGGTACTATCTGTTTAGGAAAATACTGCACTGTCTATCTGTCCTCCTGAAGGAATGACATGAAAGTATTTCCAAAGCAGAACAAACAGAAATCTAACAGAATGTGGCATGAAAAATTAAAACCACAAATCGCAAATGTTATGATTTTAAAAGGGATAAAACTGCAATTCCTACAATCTCAGAGGGGTACAAAAAGTATGTGAGCAAATGATATTTTTCATCTCAGTTGCACTGTAATGACCAATGGAAACTAAATACTTTAACTACACTAAGATTAAAGGAATTTGCTGCTATCACTATAGCAACCATCTTAAAGAAACTAACATGCTCAGCAACCTGAAGGCTAAATTTAGACCTAATACGCAATAAAAACATAAATACAACAATAAATCCTACATATTCATTTCTATGAAATGCAATTGCTTTTTTCACAGTGAGCATAAATCAGTCCCGCCTTTAGAGGATTACATAAAAAAAAAATAGACTCATTAATGTCCAGTGTACTAATGAGCAATGGGTGAAGTAGGTGTTAATTATGCCACAGTAAGATCCAAGAAAAAAGCCCCAGTGAGCACTTGGAGGTGTGTACAAGCTGAAGTCTCATCTCTACGTTTGTGTATTTCAAAGTACAGCATGATGCAATCAGATGACAGAAACATGGTCACCCCATATTCTACAATGGAAACTTTGACACAGTATTTTGAACAAAGAACTTCTAAGGATTAATTAAAAGCAGTATAACCCCCCACTCAGTTTCTTAGATTTTTGTTAGTAAGAAGTCAGCATTTCCCAACCAAAAATTTTAAGCTTTCATTGTACTTGAATTACCTAATGCAGCATGTATCTTTTAGTAAAAACTCCAGTTTCCAAGCTTCATGCTAAATTCCCTTTCTGAAAAGACATTAAAAAGTTGAACAAAAGTCTATGCCACTGGGATGTTTTCCAGAAATATGAAGGTAGATTTTTTTTCTAAATGCACTTCCATTGTGCAACTCTTTCACCACTCTGACCATTTAATTTTTCCTTGTGTAAGTGTCTTCAGACTTTTCAGAGGTCATTTCAACAGCAGACAGCTTATAACAAAACCATTAGCAGTTTGGCTAGCTTAAGGAAACCTCTTACTTTCCTTTTTTGTTTATTATCACTGCATGAATCTGCAGCATATGAGAGTTTATAATTTCTCAGGCTTGTTAAATTCATGTTAAAGGTCTGTTTTCTTGTTGAATAAATTTTGTTCATATAATGCTGCCTATTTCATATACTGAGTCTTTAATAGCACCTTTGGTCTATGCGCAACTCACAGATCAAAACAGAGGACTAAAATAGGGGTTGATGATGCTATTTACATGTGTGATTCCTGCTGTCTTCTTGTTAGTAGCTTTAATATAATAGAAGACCTTGTCTGTTTTGTAATTAACACATCTTTACTGGAGAGATATTTGGAAGTGATTGCTGTGAATATACTGGTTAGTAAAATAAACACAATCACACACCACTTTCTGTTATCAGACAAATTTGTGAATTGTACACATTATACTCCAGATCAACAAACTGTGATATAACAGCCAAGTAGAAGACACATTTATATAACCCTTTATTTTTCTGAAAATATGTATTCAATCTGACCTTGCAAATATAATTAGCTTGTGGGATGTGTGGATTTCAGTACCATGGATGCTTTACTAATTGCAGCTCTTGGAAATAGATACTAAATATTTGGAAGCTGCCAATACAAAATAAAAACTGCATCTTTTTGTACATCTGTCTTAGCTTCAAAATGCATAATAATCTAAAAAACAATAACTATACAGCATTTTTTTAGCATTCGCCTGGGATCAACAGTCCATATAATGTATTTTTAGAAACAAAATTTACAATTATCTTGAGTGTAAATTTCAGCACAGCTATAATTAATATGATTCAAAGTTACTCACAGTCTAAGACAAGCGCTGGACTCCTCAACTGCTAACTAGATAAAAATCTGGCCTCTTATAGTCTGCACAGTTATTAAAAATAATGGCTTGATTAAAATTTAAGATGTTTAGTGCCAGACTTCTTTTAGCTTCTTCTGAAAGTGTGAATGTGATATATATATATTACCACTTTTTCTAAAACAGTCTTCATAATTTCATAGGGTATTTAAAAGAAAAATAAGATAAATTCAAGAGTATTTTACACACTTGATTCTTAAATCCCTCCAATATCAAATCTCTGAACAATACTGAATGAAATAGTCCTGTTTTTCAAGACCCACTATATTTTAATGGTAAACTTCAGTTAGAATAAGTCAGCCTTTATTGTTTAAATTAAAAAAAAAATCTAACATCAATATTTTTCCACTGAGGAATCTATGGCATATGGTGACTATCTTTAAAAATGCATTGTGTCCTTGAATTCAGATAGCGATGTATTGTTTATGCCATATGTTTATGAACAAACATACCAGTGCTTAAAGACAACTGCAAAGTATATAATGTGGTTACGCCAGGTGTGGAAGAAGAAGTAATGTCCCATCTAAAATCTCTTTTATCACCTGCAACTGACCTGTTATCAACTGCTTAGTTTGTTTCTAGATTCTTTAAAAATGAAATGGAACATGTGACCTGAGAAGTGCAGCTCGGGTTTATGACCATTTCGTTATTTATGCTGCCATGCACTGTTAGACAACTACAAGTGAAGAACATCTTCTGTCCCCTGCAAGCCCACAACATAAAAAATTCAAAGAAATCTTACTTTTTATGCCATTTCCAATGAAAAGCACTAAGAACTGAAACTGACTCATGCCAAATGCATATCACTGAATTGCTGTGATTGTGAGTTTGAAGTTTGCAACATGGAAATTATTTATAAAATGTCAATTTTAGCTCTGGAAAACATATTCCTGGGAGTATGTGCATTTTCCTTCTCTATCCTTAGAGAATTGTTTACTTGTGGTCAAATCTGCAGTACAACTTCAATATCTATACTGGAAGGAGAAGAGAACTCAGTATAATACATTTATCTTGACAAGTGAGGGCATGCATCCATAACTCCCAAGTAGCAGAGCCACAAGTTTTAAAGCTATAAGCCTTAATGAAGATAAATGGACTATTCCACATCCACCACCGCAAAAGGAAATTAAACATTTAATACTTTTCAACAAAGTCTTCTTGGAACTTTCTGTTTTAAGGAAGGGCATGAACTGAAGTAACCTATGTAAATGCTTTAGTAGGTAAACATACATTAGTTAATTACATCATAGCAAGTCCAAAGGACATTGTATAAAAAATTTTAAAACACTAGCATTGATATTAACAATCCTGGCATTCTATTAAAAAATTAGAAGGTAAAATATGCAAAATATGTTATTCTGAATATGTACAACTATTAAAAAATGTTGGTTTTCAAACAAAACAGTAACAAAACAGTGGTATACTGGCAGTAATAAAATTTTAGTTTATACTGAGGTTTAGAAAAACACACCCTGAACTCAAAACACCAAGTGGCCTACACTGTAGTGTAGATGTAATTCATCTCTTACAAATGTGATTCTCCAGGAAAACGAACATCAATCTTTACTGAATCAACAGTGATCAAACCCAGGACAAACATACAGTTTTCTTACTTTCCAAATCAGACTCCTATTGAAATTTGGTTCCTGTCTAGATCAAACTAAAATGTTTCTGTCCAGTCAATGGTAAGAAATAGCACAGTACTGTGACAGTATCTAAATGTACTATACACTGTGCAAAATGTTCAGTGTACTCTCAGTATTTCAATCAAAACTACATATTGTAAATTTATGTTATCTATTTTAGGTTTTTTCACTTTACAATAGAAAAGTGTTAGCAAATCCAGGTCTAATAATGAAAGTTGTTCCAAGTACAAAAGATTCTGACATAAAATTGTAGGTATCATGTTTTAAAATACATTTTGTTGTAAAATGATATCTGCATAATAATCCACAATAAACAGATGTCTCCAAAGCAGTAGTGACAATACAGACAATTTACTGCTTTGTTTGGTTGTTTTAATGAATAATTTCGAGCTGTACCCTAAAGACTGTTGAATTCACTTGTGTCTAGTGAAGATTTATTATGGTAAAGATCAAGAAAAATACAAGAAGTGGGAAGGGGAAGTTGGGTATATTTAAAGTTCTCATAAACTTAATTCTTAATGAGCTATTTTGAATTTCAGGCATTACACTAGTGTCTGCACACATCTCATTTTAAGGATTGCTTTTTTTCCCGCCTTCTTAAAAAACAAAGTCTCTATCAATCCTGTGGTCAATTAAAACAACAAAGGGAAAACGACAAGTTCAAAAGAAAAATAATAGCACTGATAAAAGAATGGAGGTCTGAAAACATGCAATCTTTCAGAAAACTAGTGTAAGACTTATGTTCAGCCGAAGAAAATCTTGAAGCTAGATGGTAATTCCAACAGTCAGAAAAGTAATTCTTAAATTACTATTGGTTTTACTGTTTTAGACAAGTATCAAGTAATTACCAAGTTATGAAACCATTCACATACATATTTGTCTTGATAAACTGGGAGGATTTACAGCACAAAACTGTCTCAGAAAAGGAGTTCAGCTGCCTATCTCCAAGGAAGTCACCAATTTGAGACACTCTAAGGTACAGACAATTTAATCTAAACTGGAAAGTAAAAGTAGCAGAAGAGATTAAAACTACTTGCAAATCACTATTCTTATGATCAGCCCTCAACAAAATGATCATCTATTACTTTGAAGAGTTAAAAACTGAAATCAGGTATTAACAAAACCGTAATGCTCATGTACATGACTAACTACACACAGGTTGTCACACAGATTTACAAGTACCAATGGACAAAAAAGGGGAAGAGGTCGCCAAAACAAGTCATCCAGCTCTCCTCAAGTCTTCATGTGTTTGTAAGGATAAAACCAGCATTTATCTTTCTCTCTCTTCAGATAATAGCTATTTTAGGACAAATAATGCCTTTTTTTTTTAACACAAGGTATAACTGTCACTCTTTGGGGCTTCTAGGAGCATGGTAATTTTTTTTTCCACACTTTAAAAATTAGTAAAAGAACAAATCACAAAGTTCAGCACATTTGTTATTCCTTTTAGGATAAAATTCTAGAGATTTCATAAACTGAACAAAAGAAAGCGATTTTCAACTTCTAATGAAAAGAAACTGCATGCACAAAATGGTTTTAGATTACAGAACTCCAGAGCAAGGTTCTTCAGTGCTGTATGCGGCAGGAGATAGCAGTAATACGCTGAAAAGGGGAGCTGCTGACTGTATGCACACAAGGGGAAAAAAACAACTGCAAGAATAATAAAGTACTGGAACAGGTATTGCTATGAGGTTGTTGAATCTCAAGACTCAAGTGGATAAAATCCCAAGTGAGCTGGTCTGAACTGAACGTTGACACTGTGCGCAGCACAAGGTTGGACTAGATGACCTACAGAGATCATTCTCAACTGGAATTATTTTGATTTACTGGGCTACCTGAATGTACCTGTTTTTTCTCCTTTTACTTTGGGACTGAGATTAAGATAAGGATAAAGTACCGTAGCAAAACTCTTTCATCAAAGTGGCAGCATCTGGTTTAAGCACAAGATTAAGATGCATAGCATATTTGTTTTCATCTGTCAGAAGGTGACTGAAGTAGAATTTACAAAAAGTTATTGCAAAGACAAATATTTTCCTCAGTAAACAATTAAAAAAAAGAATTTTGCCATAAACCAAGAGACCTTCCTACAAATATTTCTGAGAGTGTCTTGTTAGGAAAAATTATGCTTTAACAGAAATGAAAGATTGCTGTATAAGAGATTTTGCTACATATCCTACTAAACACCACAAGTGCCAACAAGCTTCTCAGATATACAAAATGGACTTCTGACAATTTTGAATATTTGACTGATCCTTATGCTAGCAATTATTATACAAGGGAAATCAATGAACTGCCTCAAAAAACCATTTTAAATGGTGACTTTCTTATAATAAAGATCCTAAGTTGAAAACAGTTCTCTAAATATGTATTACAAGTTCCATGGCACAGACTGAAAAACTGGAGGGGATAAAAGAAGGGTTTTTTAGTAAGTATAAGATGAAGCAACAACTAGCCAGGTTGCCCCACTGGCCATATCCCAGCACGTTTACTTTGACTTCGTTCATAGAAATCAATTTTTTAAAAAAAAGTCAAAAAAAAGCTTTTTCTCTCTGGGTTCTGATAACATTGACCTTCAGTTAAAACCACAGATCTGTTGTGAGTTTATTTTACAGACAACTAGAACATTATTAGCCTAAATATTGCAATATATGGTACATGGTCATGAAAAAACACACTTTGTGTGCAAGAGCATGTAGAATAGTAAGATCAGTATTTAAAATTACTTGTCCTTCACATGTCCCACTATATTAATGTAGAAATATCCCAGTCCTAAATTGGCCATTAAAGCAGTTCGCATTTAATCTACAGATCTCTATAAGAGATCTTATTTTTATACAAGGATTTTATGTGACTTTATTTTTGTTCATTGGCTTTAAGACATAAAATGACTTTTTTTTTTAACTGATGAGAATTACAGGTATTCTTATCTTGAAACTGCAATCATACATCCAGATACCTACAAGGTATCTGGAACACATGTATGCAGATGAGGCAGTTAACAAAGAACTTAACAAGTTTTCGTTTTTTACCAGTAACAGGGCAAACTGCTTTTTAATGTTTTAGCTAGTCAAGGTGAACTTGAGGTTCCTCACCCGAATTCACTGCAACTTCCTGACACATGACAATAACCCAGTTATTCTTCACTAGTGCAACCATGACAGCTTCAGTGACCACAAGCCACACCAATTTACATGGGCATGGACCTGCCCCGAGGCAGGTTTAAAATCAGCTAATGTGTTATTTTGGACTTTGCTTTCAAATACATCTAATCTCAGTAAAAAAAACCATATTAAAATTCTCTATGCCACACGTTCACTCTATTTTTTTGCCAGATAGACATGCTAGTATAAGGTATAATGAGTAATGAACCTGGACTCATGCAGCTAAAGCCCACCAGTATGGTGGCTACTATACCAGCAAAATTACCTCTGCAAGTGGTTCTTCTTTTGCCGGCACTAACAAACACAGATAATTCCCTGGAATAGGCTTAGCTCGAGCTGTCTAACGTACAAAGAGGCACTGGATGCCATAATAACTTAGACATGCACATGAAACACTCAAACCTGGCCTAAGAAAACCCCTTTAACTTTAATGTAGCTGTTCTTCTCTCGCTTCATCTAAAATCCAAACATATTTTAATGTAAGTGATCTTGCCAACCAGGATCATAAAAGTCATACATTTTCCACATTCTTCCAAATCAAGAAGTCATTTAAAAGTGGTAATCATAATTTGGAGGATTCTTTCTATTTCTAAGATTTAAAGGATGCACTTGCCAGGAACATGACAGATGTTAATGTTTTGTAATGCAAAACCTGAGAATGTAATTTAATCTGACTGTAGCAACTAAAAAACGTGCATGAAAAACAAACATTACAAGACTTCCAGTAATCTCAAGTACTGGCAGCAACGCCCTAACAGCAGCTGTAACTGAGAAAAGTTTAGATGGACAAAAATTTATTCACATTCAAAATAAATATGCTAAAGATTACTTTCTTGAAATGATCAAAGACCTCAAAGATAGACATCTAAGTCAAGCAACAGTGGCAACAAAATTATTTAAAAAAGAAGCACTTAGTTAGCAAGTATGTGACTTACTGGGAGGTTTTTCTTCTTAATGGATTTAATAGTTAATGAGGTCTAAATTAATCACTAGTAATATATTTTGACAAAATAAAAAGAATCTTATTTCAATTTTTCTACTGGAGCGGGAAAATAAGAAAAAGCAAAGGGAAAAAGTTGTAGGAAAAATAAGTCAGGAATAATTAAATATTCTACTGCAACTTTTTTTTTCCCCAGAGTACCTGTATTTTCTTCTACTCTTTATGCAATTTAAAAAGGAACAAAATTGATTCAGATGTCTAATAGCTTCCAAACAAAAAGAAGCTATTAATTTTTCAATTGCCTGTTACATAAACATATTTGCTATAAAAATCAGAATTAAAAAAACCCCAACTGAAAATGCAACTGTAGCTTCAGAACATTCTATTACGAAATTAAGGGAACCCATAGTGTTTAGTAGCTTTAATAGGATCTGCCTCACACGAAATATGATACTATGGCTTTATAGAAGATGTACACTTTTAAAATATTTATAAATTTACATGAACATCATCCATATATACCATGATGCATTTCAATAATTATTCTACAATACAATGGGAGTGCATGCTCAAACAAAACACCTCAGCAGTATTTTAAAGCAGTAAACCACCTAGCCAATTTCTGTACGTTCTGTAGTTTTTCTAATCCACTCTCCCTGTGGTTGAGCAAAATCGAATTGCCTCTCACATTTGCAGACAGCTCTGTGAAGGTGATAATAGAGCTGCTCCCTGCTGTCATGAGGCAGGAAATAGGAAAATGGCATATGGGGCTAGAAAGAAATAAAAAGAGAACTAAACAAGAACAAAAGAGATTTCAACAAAGGACAACTATAACCCAATATGCTTTGCAAGTTAATCTCTTTTCATAATAATTTAACATACTTAATAATTTATCTGCACACTCAAATGCTTGATATCAACTACTCTGTGAAGTTTTATTGCCCAAAACATTTGGAATAGAAATTATACTAAAAACCATCATATGCAACGCCTGTAAATCAATGCCTTCTTAGTACTCATGTTAAGGGGCTGAACCTTTTCCAATCTGTTAGTAACTGATCTTAGATTTTGTAGCTAAAATGTAACATATAAAACAATGTATACTTGGATTATTAGTTGCAAACCTGTTGAGTGACACCTGAATAGCAAAATATTAAGAGAGGATTATGACTGGTTATGTGTACTAACAATATCAAAGACTTCCAGCCTGTTTAAGGACTACTGATGTAAGATAAGGAATAAACTAGAAATGATCTTTTCATTTACAATGAGGTGGGTTTTTTAAAATTTTTATTTTTTTTAATACAGTATAGGCCTCCAAAAATCAAGAAATTACACATATTTACAGTGCTTCTATATTAAATCTTACTGAAGTGCCTTAAAAATAAAAAGCAAGCCTACTATACCTTTCCTTTTACACTCTGAATGGGATCCACCACCACAGCAACAGCTCTTTCTGATAAGGCTTCAAAGCTCTGCTGGGTATTGATATCTACACCAGACAACCAACAGCCAAAGCCAGGATGACTATGATACCAACCAACTACCATCTCAGGTCTGAAACAAAGAGGACATTGAGATTCTTAAAAATATAAACATGTATCACAAGAAGAAATAGGAACGTATCAGGGCATAAATTACAATGAGCTGTGAACAAAACACCATTGGTAATATTTAAATTATTCACCATAGTATGGTGAAAACATGGACATGAATAAATGCGACAAAAGAGGGCTATCATTAAGGGATACACATTAGCAGTGGTAGATCATGCTTTCAGTTTTTCACCCTGTTACCACACCTTCCCTGAACCAGTTTTTACCCTTTCAGCACTTGAGTAAATATCTACTCTTTAACTCCTTGGCATCGAAGGTTGAATTTTCACGGCAGAAAGTCCATTTCAGACATGGACAACGGGAACCAACGGTGGGAAAGGATTAAATATCAATTAAACCAGCAGTAGAACTAGGAACTCAGTCAAAAAGCAATTTGCACTGTTCTGTTCAGCTGCTGAGCCTTTTGCTAACATTAATTTTGAAGTTTTTCCCACAGTAAAAGAATTTGAGCAAGCAGACGACAACTGTTGAGAGGTAGGAGTAAAATAAAAAATTTGTTTAAATACTAGGATCTTTTACAAAATTATTGTCCCTTTCTTTTCATTAAAATTGCTCATGAAAGAGCTACATCTTCCTAATTTTTTAAAATTTTATTTAAAGAGTTAAATAAAAAAAATCAATCTTTTAAGCAGGTACTGTGTAGTAATCACCTACACTAAACTGAGCAGCATTCTAATCTTTCTGTGCGATAATCAAAGCTGTAGGTTTAACAGGAGTGACAGTCTCCTGACAATTGAAATGCAAGAAGGGAACTGAATTACATGCTACTCACCTAATTTCTGGGCCAATTATTTATTTTTAAACATTATGAATAGCCCCTAGACTACTAGTTTTGCAGAAAGCCAGCTGTTTCTTCTAAAAACTACGCAAGGAGTATTTGTTACCGACAGCCCTCTTTGCACTGACTTACCTTCCTGTCTGTTTCAGCATATCCAACATTTTTGCTTGAAATACAGGATCCACTGCTTCCACACTGACACCCTGATTCAAAAGACAGACAAAAATCATAGTAGTTGTACATAAAGCAATATTATCTTTTAACTTGTTACTTTCCACACAAAAAAATATTTATAAGTATCTTTTTAAAAAGGCAACCTGAATATTCCAGTACTACATGACAGAACTCCCTTAAATGCAAAATACAATTTTTAGAAATGTATTTCAATGTGATTTTTAAAATACTGAAAGAAGATTTTGAATTGCTATGTAAGTAATCTCTACAATGAGTAAACATGATTAAATAGGCATAGGAATTTATCTTTTCCTCCTCTGTTTGCTCTGCAAACAGTGGCCTGTTGTTTCTCACAAGTTCAGCTCTACAGGTTTTATTCAAGATTAATACTACATATTGGCTTTATGCAGATTTTCAAATTATGCACAGGTATAGAATTAACTCAGGACAAAAGAATTTGAAAATTTAATTGATGTGCAGCTCTGAATTACAAAGGGATGCCATTGCTTCTTTTAAGAACATTTCATTCTGGTTACACAGTTATGCCCCTTGACTCACCTCTTTAATCTCTTTATAAAATGGATATTCTTACTCAAAATTAAAGTACATAATTTTTTCACATCACAAAAATATCGTTTAAGAGACATGCTACTAAGATCTGTCAAAGAGAGCAAGTTTGAAGCATATCTAGTTTGAAGTGTATCTATAACACCATCACAATCAAGCACATGATATGCTTCTAATCAAACATTTTAAATTTTGAATCCTTCCAATGGCTCACAGTAAATGAGTTCTGAAAGTTATCAATTTATAAATCTTATAAGTCATGTAATACCAATATATTTATACTACATAAGAACATAACATCTGCATATATTGATATACCTACTTAAGTACTAGACTTTGCTAAAAAAAAGTTTCTACTAATTTTTTTTTCATTTACTGAAACCCTTAAATCCATTTGACTTGTTTGAACTATAACTCACAGATTATACCTTCGGATTGCATCAGAGGTAAAGCACAAGAAGCTTTCCAAAAATAAATTTACCATAAGGAAAAAAACAAACAAGCAAACAAAACTATCAAGGTCTAGATGCAAAGAACTCACCGTTCCAGACTGTGGCATTGCAAAAACATCAATCACTCTCACAGTATAATCATCAACAAATTCTCCAAGCATCAGACCCATGACTTCCATAGGGACACCAGCACGACCATGCTTCAACATCTGGAATCAAGACCAAATGACACTATATGTTTAACAGGAGATTCAAGTTTGATTTGAGGTAGTTCTTTCAGCCGTTGTTGATCTATAGTTAATTTGCAACTTGTAGCACATTTGGAAACTGTAATGAACTATAAAATGGTAAAAGCAAAGCCAATAAAGCAGAACTAATTAAAGTAAGTTTCTGAGTGTTCCAATCAGTATTAATTTATTTTTAAAATTAGTCTGACCAGCATCTAGGGAACACAAGTCCATAAACTTTGGACAGCTGCCAGGTGCTCTATCTCCAGCACTATACCCAGACACAGTATGCACGGTATGCACAGAAAACTTACTTTCAGCAGTGCAAGGGAAGAGATATAAACCTGTTCTGCTGTATCAACTGCAGGAGCATCTGTTGGTGGCCCCTATGAAAAGAATAAATAATTATTTTCTCCACCATTGTTATTCTGCAGTTTCAAAACATTTTCTTTTGTTTTCCATATTACAAAACTTACAGAAAAATGCATGTATAATTGTGACTTTATGGGTTAGATGTAGTTTTTACAAAGAGAACAAAAAAATGCACACCCAAACCCCAAACAGTTCTTTACAGCACCTTTCTTCACTAACATATTTTGTAAAAGGCCACCTAGCCATCATCTCATCTCCCCCACCCCAAAGAACACAGTCTAAAGAGCAATCTTAATCACAATCAGTCAAATATAAAACTGGCAAGTATTGCACTGGGTTCAAACGTGTTACAAGCCATTCAGGCTGAGTCAGATAAGTTTCCATTAGTCAGCCTTGCTGCAATGCAAACCTTCGTCAGCTGTAAAATATGGCCACTTCTCCAATTAACTATGTGTTTCTTACAGTGGTGTGAATGTAAATGCTGCTGGGCTAGCATGATTAACTGGCAGCAACACAAACAGCAATTTCCCTTTGCTTCATCAGCTTTCAGCTAAAGAGGACTTGCAGATAAAGGCTATGGGAGTACTTTGCAGATACATTGGTACAGTGAGAGAAAAAACGGACCTCTGATCCCTAGGTGGAAAAGCTGTGAACAAAATACTTTGCTCTTTGCCTTATGAGTAGTTATTCAAAAATTAGCACAACTGTCCCAGGTGTGAATGATTGGTTGAAACAGGTTCTGTGTACTGCTGAAAATGAAAAACACAGGAGGCAGCAGTTTAAACGTCCCTTTCTCAAGGAGCAAAAGAAATGCTGCTGCTCTTATATACAGAATTCCATATCAGCATACCTCATTACAGTCAATTAAGAGCACATTCATTAATTTATTATGAAATTGTGTACAACAAATTTCTGCTGAAAAGACACAGGTTACTTCTGCATGAAGTGATGTAAACTTTGAAAGGCAACAAAACAACACTAGGGAGTATGGTAAATAAAAAAGATACTCCACATTAAGCTAAAAGAGGGAAAATGGTGCTTTTAAACAAACATTTTCCAGATTTAGAACTTTGATTCCAGAGTTATAAGCAAAATTGGGGAAAAAAAGGAAAAGTTTCAAATAAATTCTAGATTTTTCCCTGTAAGAGGAAATTCAGTACAATGTGCATCCAGATGACATCAAACAGAAGAAAGCAATCAACACATGCCATTACCTCCTGAAGATAAAACCAGGTACTTAAGTAATCAAAATATTACATTTGTATAGTAATTGTCTTTTCTGCATACTTTCATTTTTTCATACACAGAAAAACGACATCTAGTCTTCAGAATACAGACAATAAAAAAATTCAGTCTGGGTTTTTTTCCCCCCAACGTCAACAAATACCTTCTCTATTAATTCCAGACCCAACCTTTATATTTTGAATTCAATCTTTGTATTTTGAAACTCACATACATGCATGGATCTGTGTCAACCATAACTGCTTCATAATAGCTTCAAACCTTTATTTCCAACTTGGATATTGCTGACCATCACCTCTTGATATGTGTTCTTCCTCACTTCTTACTACTCATTGCTAATTCCTCTGTCACTTTGGCCTTTTCAGCAATCTTCCAGCAGTTTTAACTTTTCACCTTCTACAGTATTCTCACCAAAGGTCTATTTTGCATCAACCCCACCCCTTCATCAAAGGCCTGGTATAGCCCCAGGCCAACAGTGAGATGCTCCAGTGGAGAAGTGCTGCTCTAGCACTCATGCTGAAAAACTCTATGAGCAGTTCCTCAGAATATTTCACAGAATCAGATGCACAGAGCATCTGAATCACTTATACCAAACTTTCTACAATTAAATTGTTTGACTGGCAAAGCTTCAAATGTCCAATAATTTTCTGATGCTGTTCCTATGTTTTTTCCTCCATAAGAATGTCAGATTACTTTTTTAACCATCTCTCTCCTGCTTTAAGTTTATTCTAATGACTCACTTTGAAACATCCACTTAGAATTCGGAAAGCACAAAGACTCAAGTTTCCACAATCACTGCTAAGAATAAAGCCCAGATAAACTGAGTTTTAATTTTAAAAGTAACTTTCTAGTTTGTTAACAACTCCTTTTTTCATACATAAAGCTCTCCCAATTTTCTACCGGTTCTAGACCAGAGATGGTTTGAAGTGAGAGTAAAAATACAAACTCAGTAACCTTCTGCTTTAGGAAGAACAATACTACCCATGCTGTGATCACCATACACATTCTACATTTGTTCCAGATTTTGTTCAACATTTCACTGTAAGCAACTATCCCATTACACCATTCAGTATTTTTTAAAATAGAGAATAGCATAATAGAAAAAATCTCCCAAACTAGCATAAGTAGTTTTATGATTTCTGGAAGGCTAATGTTGCTGTTTGACTGAGACTAGCTTCTCAAAAATCAGGAGCTTGAACTGAAGTTTACTCTACAGACTATGGTTCTTGAATAGGTTCTCCTCGATGGAATCTCTAGTGTGTGTTAAGATCACACTGACACCCATCTTGCAGCTGAGGCATTAATCATGTCTCTGTCCCCTATACAGATGCCTGTGTCACAACCTGTAAGAGCTTATTCTTTATAACTTTTCTGATTTTAAAATCAGTCAGGAGATTCACCGCTTACGGGGAGGAAACAAAGACAAACATTAATGCTTTTTGTTTCTGTAACATGGCAAATAAATCACCTTTAGTTTAAGTGAAGGTAGGAACTAAAGCAGGGTATAACCCTACTGTATTAATTCCTAATACTTCCTTATGATTTCTATATTCCTTGGAGCTTCCAAATGCTCATTTATCTTGGTGATGGTCCAGAAGAGGGACTTCATCAATTTCTGTATTCAAAATTTATGTTAGAAGTCCTCTTGCCAGTTGCCAGCACTGATAGTCAACTATTTATTTTCAGCATAGCAAATGTTGCTAATTCATAAAGGAATGCTTCATTGGTGTAAATCAACTTGCTTAGCTTTTGCTAGGTTGTTTTGTTTCTTTTTAAGCCATAGTATTCACTGAGAATGATTTTGCACACTAAATGTGTTTAAATATATATATATAAAGGACCACGTTAGGAGGTATCAATTGCAAACTTCACTGCTCCACTTTAAGCATGTGCCATGAAACAGTAAAAATATTAAAGATCAGCTTTCACTCTTATCATGCAGTTCAACCACTGTACCTAAACTCATAAAAATTAGTTAATGGTGGTATACAATGCAGGTTCATTAATTCTCAGTCATCTTATAAAAATACAGCACATACTCAGTATGTCCTTGGTCACTGATGTTTCTTTTGTGTAACCTCGCTATCTCCTTTCTGTCTGCTTTGTTCTCCTTCTAGATTTTAATTACTAGCTAAATTATGGGAAAAGGAAACTCATCATTGCACCGCACCAATTATGTGTATTAATTTTCATGTTAATATTCCTTCCTTTGTTTTGAATACAGATTAGAATGAACTGCTCAAAAGAATACTGAAATTCAGGAATTTTGAGGAATTTGAGGAAGAAGTAATCCATAGGTCAAGTTTCACATTATTTTTCTACCAAAGATAAACTGTCACATAAAATATTATAATTACGCATTTGTACTTCCACAGAAAATGATAAAGGCAAAGTTCATCGAATTCTTAACATAAAACCTTTAAAGATTCAATAAATAAAACCAACAGAATAGATCCTGGGTCTTCCAGGTAGTTTACTTTACTTTAAATGACACTATTTGAAAAAACAGATATTTGGAAACTGGAACCAATTTACTTCCATCTCGGATCACCTTCCTTTCCACAAATGGCTGACAATCTAACATAGCCCTGGAATGACAGCCCAAGCTTCTGCATGTTAGTTACACAGTATGTGGGAGCTAGCTATGAGTTATATGTTTTGAGACCTCTTTGGCCTATTTCTGCTAGTCTTTCACAGAAGTTTATGCATTTCTTTCATCAAGAAAAGAGGAAGAAAGACTTTATTAGCTAATCTCTACATGGAGGCAAGTATTTTACACTGACCCTCCACAGCATGTGCTACCACTGTTCATAAACTTCACTGCCTGCCAACTTTAACAAAGAAGCACCATCCTTATGAAGCAGAGTACCAAATTAAATTAACTGGTGTCAGGAACCCAAACAAGAAAGCATTTGTATCTACAATGCAAAAGATCGGCTGGTATTTTTGGTTACATTATGGTATTCAAAAGACAGACAAGTTACCCCACTAGCACAGTTTTGGAAGACTGTCCATCTCACTGCAAAACAGCAAATGCAGGTTTATTGGATTATTTCTCAGGGAACTGGAGAAAAATCAGATTTGGAAACTGCAAGGAATATTGAACATTCTTTTTCCCAAGCATGCCTATATAAGCCGGGTATAGTAATTATTAAAATTAAAAAACTGCTTTTAAAAAATACTGTTATGTGCTACTTACTGAAAATGGATGTTTATTCTGAATCAACTATACATGCTGTCAGCCAGTGAAATGAGCTGCCTGATGGCCAGCCATCTCATAAAACCCAACCAAACTCTGGGTTTGTTTTTGTTTAGAATGGCAGAATCCCAAGTTCAATAATAATTGATAAAATTAAGTTAGCACTATTCAAATACATTTTTACTTTTTTTTTTTAGTACAACTTGTAATGGAAAAAGAATCACATGCAAGTTATGAACAGAAAATTAAACTGTAATATAAATTATGCATGATACTATTTTTGCTTCAAACAGTTAAAGAAACGATCCAATATAAAAAGCAGCCCTTTACTTGGGCAGCCCTTGTTGACTAAGTGTTAAAGGCATTTGCCATTCTAACAGGATAAAAACTAACGCCTTGAAGTGTTATCTACTCAGGCCTTTTAGCAAATTTGTTAACACTTTTAGGTATATTACTTCACCTTTCTCTTAGTGTGAACTGATATCAATTATTTAGCCAATTTTATTATTAAATGTGAACTGAAGTGTCACTTTAGAGCACTGCTCTTTATTTGTACTATTTTACATTTATTCAAATAGGTATAGAAGGTGGACTTGATTAATTACACAAGCAACTGAGAAATAGTCCACAAATGGATACACTTTCCATTGTTTAAATGGATCTTAAACACTGCTCTGGTGTCATGCTAATAGCACAAAAGATGATTTTGAAATACATCACTGCTGTTTCAAAGAAACTCAGTTTTGCAGGGGCAACTGTAATAAAAACCCAAAGGCAGCAAACTAAAGTACCGCAGAGCACATCTTAGCTTTAATGCACCAAATACATATTACTGTGTAAAATATAAGAACTGCCACAATCTTTACTACTTTTTTTCCAATTTATTTTTGCAATTGGAACAATTTAAACATGAACATAGGACACACAAGCAAACCACGACTGCTATAGTGTTTTCTTTCTTTCCCAGTAAGGTAAGAAAGAACCTTTTAATACTTTAATTTTGTGAGTATTAAACAACTAGTGTGAAAAACAAGCTGCATGTAAACTATTTCTACTGCCTCTGCTTCAATGACTAGCTGAGGCAACCTGTTATAGGAGGTGTTAATTGGCAATAGGAGTACAAGTCAGAAGCATGTTCCCCATCGTCCTAACCCAGCAAGGCTAGGTCATTAAAGTGGAAATGAATTCTTTCATGCCGACTTAACCCTTTCAATACGTATTTTTCAGCTGTTATATCCAAAGACAATTGAGAAAGATTAACTAAAAAAAAAAAAAAAGAAAAAACCCCCTTGCATTACTTATGAATTTAAATAAGCATTCACCCCACACTTTTTCTTCATTTCCCTTCTCTACCTCCTACAGAACAAGTGTTTCAGGTAAAGATGACATTTTATTTTGTAGGTAAGGAGGATAAAGGCAACTGAGGTATAAATGCAGTGACAATCATCGTAAAATAGTAATTTATCACATTAAAGGATGCATGGAAGGATCAGAACACAAAGAAAGCTTAAAACTACAATTTTACGGAGGTAAATTCAACTGTGTGTGTATAGTTTCGTGTGAGGGAAAAAAACCCATTCCAGAATACTACCTGCAGAGAGGACACAAGCATGAGCATGAGCGCAGAGGTATTAGTGATAATAAGACCTTAGAAGTTCACCAGAGTACCACTGCTCTTCTCTACTTGCCCTTTGTCACTAAGTGGTACAACCTGGTTATATATTGATATAAAGAATAAAAGATGTCTTAGATCAGCATAGTGCTTTTTACACACTGCTAAGCCTAAAAATCTAAACAGAATTTGGATTGTGGAATAATTTTTTCCTGTACTGAGACAATACACTTCTAGAAATTACCAACTCATGTTCCATCAGTAGAAGCGGCAAAGGGAGTAAACCATACTCCTGGATCTCAATGGTTCTAGCAACTTTGCCATGACAAGCACCAGAAGCCACGTATTGCATTTTCTGCAGTACATGAAGTTAACATGATCAGTCATGACAGAGAAAATTACTGAGGTCATAAAAAAATTTTAAAATGAGAGTTCATAAAAAAAAAGAAAAATACATTATTTTGCACTGTGAATCACACACTAATTGGTAGTAATTTGAAATTTTATTGCTATTTTCAAGCTAGTACACACACAATTTTGAAGTTAGATCCACATCAACAGGATTCAACTTTGAAACTAGCATTATGCCTAAACAGTTTGTATGTTTAGATCCATTTTTATACCAATTATAATCAAGCATACATAACAGACCACAAAATACCATAAGCCTCAACAAACAGCCTAGATTTCTCAAAGGATCACATTGTCTTCTTACACCATGTCAGATGAAATAAAAATTGTAGTAACATGTTTAGTCTCATAGACTCCAAAATGGAGTAGGGATACTAGGAAGTATTGTGGCATCAACTGCTACTTTAAATTGAAAACCTCTGAAAAAAACCTCCACCTTAACAGGCCAGATAAAAACTGCCTCAGTATGTTTTACAAATTTCTGTCTCCTAAAAAAAGTTTATCCAGGTTCACATTTACAACAGAACTCCATAAACAGCAATATAGATGGACTTGAAATATGTAACATTTCCAATTTCCCTGTATCTTCAAAAACCAAAATTACAGAACACAGAACTTTGTATAGCTTTGAGCAGTTGGTTTAACGGGTTGGGATCATAAGTTTGCCAACACCTCTTTGGTGCAAAGCCAAGACGTTACTGCTTTGCTTTTCTGCTTGTTTGCGGTTTTAGCTTCTGTGGGGTTTTGCAGTTTTCTTTTGTGTGTGTGTGTGTGGTGGTTTTTGGTTTGTTTTTTGGCTGTGGGGGGTTTTTTTTGTTGTTGTTGTTGGAGTTTTTTGTGGTGTTTTTGTTTGTTTTTATTATTTGATTGCTTTTAATTAAGCAGAACTTCAAACATAAATAGTTTCCAGTTTACTGGGACACTAGGAGAACCTGGCCAGAATTTCACTTAACAGAAGGAAGACATCAAAGTTTAGCTTATGTTTCTATCCTATCCATCTATTAGTAGTCTCTACTGCACTACTAACAGTTTAATGGAAGAGGTATAGTAAGTCGCCAGTGTGGGCACATGCAGGATTTCCCACATGCTCATAGAATGTAACGTTTCACTCATCTAATTGCCCAAAATTGTCAAAATTTTAAAAGGTCTTCCACAAAAAAGCAAGTACTTCTGTTTTCCAACACTACCTTTTGAAAATATTGTCAAAGACAGAGGCTTAAAACTTACTAAGAAAAAAATATTTACCAGATTTGGCATCAAATGATGCTAATTGAAGTTATTTTGAGGTCCGTTAAGTTTAATTTTACTACAACGTACTTTACAGACATTCTATTTAGTCTAATTTTTATCAGAAATAAATATTTATTACCCAATATATGATATAAAACTATTTACATATATCACCTTGATGCAATTTGCAGTAGTCAGACTTTCTGCAATTTTCCCAACACAACTGGTGCAAGAAATGGCCACTTAAGTGTAATCTTTCCTCTGTCTTTACCCCATATAAGCTACAAATTCATTGAGACACATATCACAGCAAGGGAAGGTATGCTGCATCACTGCAGTTAATATCCCTTATTATCAAGCACAAGCACAATTTGGACTAGATGACCTTTAAAGGTCCCCTCCAACCCAAACCATTCTATGATTGTATGACAACATTATGATTAGCAAAAAGCCATAAGATCAGGGACACAAAAAATCCTCAGTAACACTGTACATCCTTTTGAAAAGACCTACTATTTTTCATGACCTCAATCTACTGGAAATAAAATGAAAATCCAGAGCTCAGTTTCACTCCAGAATAAAACCAGGACTAACCTGTTATCTATTCCTATCAGCATAACAGAAGATAGTGGGATTTAGAACCAAGAGCCTCAATGCACGTGACGAGTCAGCATTTGTAGATTTTTGTCTGCCTCCAGAAGTCTCTAATGCAGATTTTTAATTACCTTATTCTAGACACAGTTCTGCCAAGAAGGCAAGTATCCATCAGCAGGTGTTACCTGAGATCACCCTAAAGTACACTTTGAGCAGCAAGCAGTTTACTCAATATGTAGAAAAATGCACTGGGTTCTATATGCCTACAGGTTCTCTGTTGTGAAGAGCTAGTCCTGTGGATATGAGCAGGTGAGCTGGAGATTCAGTAGCAATATGTAGGAAGGTTGGTTGCAGCACTTGAAAAACAACCAACCAACCCTGCCCAGAACCACACCACTATTAACACAAGAACGCTTCAAACTTCCAGGAAAAGCCTAAAGATGACTCCTACACGGTAGGAAGCAAACAGAAGCCCTTGTTCAAAGGTGCTGGATAGTAGTATTGCAACTTAGCATGGGATTTCAGAAAGAAGATACAACTTCTAAGAGAAAGAAATTAAATCAATCACTGTAAGGCAGCTTACAAAAAGGAATATTACAAGTGAATAGGTGTAATGCAAAAGGCACAAGGATGTCTCTTCTTGTTTAGTCTTTTTTTCCTCATGTTCTTTCTCATTATGGCTACACTCATTTCCTTGTCCAAGCTCCTTTGCCTCTTCTGGGGAAAGTCAGTTGAACTACACTGGCAATTAAATCGAGGAGAGAGAAGCTAATTGCCTAATTATTAGAAATATGGAAGTTTAAGATCTGAGGCCAAGAGGAGGCAGCTAAAAATGGTCTCTAGAATAAAACAGTAGATCAGAGGAAACTGATAATGCTCAGACACAACCCACTAGCTTTTTTAGTTTTATGTTTGTTTGTGATTAAAATGTGAGGTGTGAATGTAGTGCAGCCATCTTACTGGAAGACAGCCTTTATAACACAAAATACACACAGAGTTTAAGTACAATGATATGACTGCTCCTAAATCAATTCTATCATATTTCTATCTCCCTCTCCCATGAGCCCTTTAGGATATAGATCACGTTACAATGAATCAACTCTGCTCAAAGGTAGGCAAAATATACTCTGCCTTTAGCAGTCCCCAACAACTTTCAAATAAGCCTAACTCGACCCATGGAGTTATTGCCTCCAGTGTAAGCAGACCCAGGCCACACCTCTACCCTAAATTTCCTATGAAGCTTTCACTGCACAGCCCTTCACTAAAACACTAATCAATGCAGTAAAATACTCATCGCAGAATATGGAAGAAAAACAGCATATTTACTATACCTAAGGTGCTTATTATCTCCTTAAAATCATATATTTTGGATATATAAACTGATGCTAAGACTTTCTACAGAAGATAAGGTAGGCAATCGATTAAGTCTTCTTAACTTCTTATGGAAGTTGATGTCAGATATTTTTAATGGATGAAAAATGTTAGTCACTGAGAACATTTTTTTTTATTCTTTAAATGGGTTGATAGCTTCCAGGGAAAAAAAGTAGAACTGGAATAAACTGCCCAAATTGTACGCCAGTTACATTGGAATTCCAGAAATAGTAACATCCTTTGTACTTGAGAACTTTGCTGGAAAATGTCTCAGAAGCAATGGCACAGAAACGATGCACAATTTTAAGAGCTCTAATTCAGATTTATTACTCTGGCAGAGTATTGTCAAAAGGCATATCTGAAGCGTCAAATACATGTGAGAAGCAGACAATAGTGCATCACTACAATTCAAACCACACAAAGCTTATACACCCAAGAGACACAGAAAGGAGAAAGTGGTAGAGGTGCAAGAGATACGGAGATACAAGAACACTCTACAGTTTTTCAAGGAAAAAAGCACTTCATTAAAAACAACACATTTGCATCCTTCAAATTAACATACAACCTGTTTCAAGAATCAATAAACCAAAACAATCTTCAATAAGATGTATGCTTTTTTTCCTGGTTGAGTTTTTGGTGTGGGGTTTTTCTGGAGAGGAGGGATGGAGGTGTCTGGGTTTGTTTTGGGTTTGAGTTTTTTTTATTGTTGGTGGGTTTTTTGTTTACATACGGAAGATGTACGATGCAAGAACAAGTCATGTACTTCAAGAGACACATCAGTTTAATGAAGTAATCCAAGGAAACTTGCATGTAATTCTTAATTGGGAATGATCTACACTGAACCTGACCCTTCTCTGCCTGCCAGAGCACCAACTCCTATGCAGAAGTCCCGCAGAAGAGTGCACTGTGTTCTTCTCTAATAACCATCCTGCCTAGATTAGCAGTTGAAACAGAACTTTAGATTAGCAGCAGGTCTCCCAAGTTCCTATGGTGCCACAGATTTACTAAATAGGATAAGCATGTTCTAAAAAACTCATGATCATACAAGGGGAAAAAGGTTCCACAGCATCAAACAGTGCAATGCTTGAAACCTCATAATCAAAGTGACAGTTTTTAAGTGCCATTTACAATGCCCTAATCTGGAAACATCCCAGCTAACCCATCTGATCAACTATTTCACAGATGGAAGCACTTGATGGCTAATTGGCAAGTCCATGATTCAAATAAAATAGCTATCTGCACTTCTATTTTTTATATTCCAAGTCAAGGTGTAAACACTCCTTAAAAGACACAGGTCAGTTCTCTGTCTCCCCCTCCCTTCCCATTTGGACTTTTTCCCTTCCCCTCTGTCATCAAATATGTTAATTCAAAAATACAGAACGAGTTTTATTTTTCATTTATTGTACTAGAACAGTTGTCTGCATGAAGAGAGCAGTGTAAATGAATATTTTCAAAAATCCATCAAGTAATGAAAAATTACTTCAACAGCATTTTTAAGAAGTGTCATTGTTTTGCTGCTTCCTATCACATCTGGATTCAATATGTGCTAGCATGGACAAGAACTTGTATTGCTTGGACTATTGTTCTGAAAATGTTGGGGAGAGAAAGCTCGGCTAAAAATGCACTTAATTTGCTCACACCCTTTAACAATACTCAGTAGGATTGCCTAATAGAGGCATATGTGGAACTGATTTCACTAGCAAACAATAGTTCAGCATACAAAATGAAGAGGAGTGTTGCTCCAAACTCCTGCCTGCTACATAAGTAGAATGCTTTTACGTACCCCACAAAGCCTGTTAATTTGTCTGCAGCAAATGTACAATGCAAAGTAAAGCACTAAATCACTGGTGAAATTCTGTGGTAGGCAATATTCCAGAGGGATGAACAGGGAGAGATGGAAATGAATCAGGAAAAGAAGATAACTGGAAAAACCCCCAACGTGATAAGGGGAAGGAGAAGAAAGAGAGACGACCATACAAGCAAAGAAAAACAAGGGCATTGCCAAAATCTTAATTTCCATTAACTACAGGGAGGGAAGTTGAAGTAATAAGCATTTTCTTTGGGACATCACAACACTTTTACAGTTCCCCTACATCTTTTTGAAAAAGCTTCCATGATTGGTTCATCTTATGCGTTTACCACAAGAGCAGAAATTCAAGACAATAAGAGGTTATTTCCCAGGTGTACAACACCAGTCATGTAAGACAAACAATTTCTGCATGAGAAAGTGTTCCAAAGAAATCATATTTTTGGCATCAAGTTCAAAACTAAATACCTTCCCATAAAAAGAACACATAGTCAATGACCAAGTGCACTGTCAGAAAACACTATGAATGGCTTATGTAATGCCAAAAACTATAAGGTTCTCTTCCCCTTTCCTCTCTTGTCCACCTGCTGCCCCACAAAGACAGTCCTTTGTCCATCTATGACTAAAAGAGAAGAAATGGCTCAAGATTTCTAAGCCACAAGCCACTGGAGGGAAAGCTTATTGTTGAAATATCACTCGAAGATTACTTCCTTAAAGATTTGTTTATTAGCCATATGACGACAGGCTTAGGGCAGATGCAATTTAGAACTGACCACCTCTGGACAAGTGAAGGCCAATCAGTGACTCAGTAGCATCCTGAAGGAGCAAATAGTAAGATAAGAGAAACACAAGTGCAGTGAAAGTAGTTCTAAAGTAGAATACAGTACACCAAAAAACTTAAATAGAATATTGCAAAAACATTAATTCAAAGAGCATTTGGGACAGTATATTTGAGTTTGGAAATGAAGAAAAAAAACAAAAAAACCCTAAACAAGATAATAATCAGAAGAGGTACTTTTACCAAGGGGAAAGAGCCGAGAAACTACTGCTAAAGCAAGTCAATGAGAAAGACTACCTTGGCAGAGACCAAGAAAGAACTGTGCTGACCAAGCAACTGCTGTTACTTTAACATCAGTTACAGAGAAATCAAACGGACTGACAGCAGACCTTATGTGATGCAGTCCTCTTGCTAAGCAGACCCCTAGCTACAAGCAAAAAGTAATGCCCAAATTATGTGATAAAACTACTTTGAAAATGCCTCTTTTTCTACCAGACTATACACACAGATGATTCTTATGCCAGCAAGAATGACTCACTCAGATGTTTTTACTATGTTCGACCTTTAAAGCAAGAGCTCAGAACAACTGTGACACAGCAATAAGAAAAACAAAAAGCTTTGTACAGTTGTTTAAAACACTTTAGTGAAAACAAATAGTAATAACTGTTTACTTTCTAGCACTACAAAGTTTATTCAAGAAGTATCCGCCTTCTCTCTTCTAACTCAAAGACAGCTGATTCCCTATGGACTAAATCTCAATTACTAATCAATTGATACTCAGAACAGAAGTGACCTTTGAAGGTCCACTGAAACACAGTACTTTAAGGACATAAAAATAATTTTTTTAAAAAGCTTTCCTGCTGATTCAATAAACCAAAAGACTATAAAAGTAGTCAAGACATCCAGTGCAAGTAGCAACTTGTATAAAGAGCAATTCAGTTTTCTGCCTTTTTTTTAATCCAACACATACTCATCAACTCATTTAAGAAACAATTCCATATTTAAACAAACACAGAGCAGCTTTGCAGGCCAAAGCTACCAGAGGAGTTCAGAGCTTCTTCTGGATGTTATATTCTATTGTCTGCCACAATTTTCTAGCAAGCTTTAAGTAAAAGATGAAAAATTCAGAAAACAGCAGAGAGTTAACTGTAAATTTGAAAAACAGCTTTAATATGCGTCAAGTTCAGAGAGGACTAAGAAGTGAAAGCTTGAGAGATTAGACTGCACAGATGTTAAAAAAATGAAGAGTCATGAAGCAGGCTGGCAGCTCAGAGGAACAAGAGAAATAACTGTTCAAGAAAATTAAACTAGAAATAACTGTGAGCGACTTGAAGATTCACTAAGAGAGCGTGAATAGAATTTTAGCTATAAAAAGGAAAAAAAATTATGCACCAAAAGTTACAGTTTATTTGGCAAAACACCTAGAGTTTGTAAATCAGTCTAGAATATTTCACCAAATGCTTCAGTATTAAACCCTCTTTGTAGTTATACTGGACACAAAGGCACTACACACAAAGAAGCTCCGGGTTTAGCAATTTCAGGCATTCCAGAAGCAACCTGGCACACACATCCTGAAGTCCAAGACACACAGAACTGATTTCTCCAGAAGAACAAGAGTCTGAATCTTGATTTAAAACAGAGCCCTGGAGGCAGATGAGGAAGGCAGAGAAAGGCCAGCTACTGCAGCCAGCCAAGACCTCAAAGAAAATAACACTGGAGCCCGTTCCTTAGGGAAATAACTCTTCCTACAAACCTCAAACAAAGAAGTTCCTAATTATTTTTTCCCCTGTATCCACAGTGATCAGCACAATGGAATAAGATGAGCTTGGTTTTATTTTTGAAGACTGCTGGCCATGCCACTTGACCAAGGCAAAAAGCACTAGGACTTGCTGTAGTGGCAGGAGAAGCCATATAATGTGAATAGGTCTCTCACTAAAACAGGACAGCTGGCAGGGAAGCCTTTTTACTGTGAGTAATGTTACAGCAGTGAGGACAACAGTCAACAGGAGAAGACACAATAAAACACACATACAGGTGCCTACAAGTATCTACAAGTGATAAATTCAGCTCAAATTACCTCTTGAAATTTACGTATACTTCAGTATCTTATAAGGCCCCATCACAAAGTGATCCAAGGACTGAAATATATCATTTAGGAAGGAGCAGTGGATACGTTCCGCCATTTAGAACACTCTTCATGTTCTGAAATTCTGTATTATTGCAAATTGATTTTTTTAAAATTTTATGTGTTTCCAATGCTTTTCAATTCAAACTTTAAAATGTTCAGACACCAAATGAAAGGCTTATAAATGTTATGTAAACTCAGTGCCAAAACAAGAATTCATACTGACAAAAAAAAAAATGTCAGGCTATAACAATGATTTGCATATACATAAACAATTCCTAGAGTCAAAGATCATTACTATGAACTCTGTCTTTTTTTTGATGCTGCTTTTAAATATAAGAAAAGAAATATTCCAGAATTGATTAATATTAAAGATTGACAAGCTCTATACTCACCTGTCCGAGTCCAGGCATACCTCCTCCCAGTCGCAGAAGTCTATCCATATTTCTAGAAAAACAGAAACAAAGGAAAAATGTTCCCAAGCTCTGAAATGTTTACTAAATTGCTATCTATATAATTCACCTTCAGTCACTGAGTATGTCAAAAATATTGGTGGTAATTACAACACAACATCAGACTTCCTGTTAATTAACACCACATATTAATTCAAGAAGCTGTCTTCCATGCTAATTAACAGACTTTGTTTTATTGCTTTGGTTTTGGGTTATCCCCAGTTCTAAGGATGAGCACTCTTGTCAAACTTCTGAAAACTTTCCTATCATTCAATTAATTGGGGGATTTTTGTTGCTTATGATCAGCACCTACAGCCAAAAAGTTCCTAGAACTTTATTCTAAAATTTCCTAAAACAAATTTACTTCAATTTGTTCAAAAATCATGAATAAAAATGTTAAAGTAAGGATTTTAGCATCCTCATTAGTAAGTTCTGTGCTAATTAACTTACAGCTTGTCAGTTATCATCAAAACTACATGTGAAAGACACTAAGCAGATTATGGATCTCTGAATTAGCATCAAAAGCTTTTTTTAATGAACTCATTATACTAAAAGAAATACTGTAAAGTAAACATTTAATGTGTATATAGTTAGAAGACTAGTGACAGTACAGTCACTTAATACATTTCCAGTGTTGCATGTGCCATTGCTTTAGCACAAGATTATTCCAATCAATGCAACTTGTTACTTAAAAAAAGAAAACGCAGTTTTTGTGTCTTGCAACTTTCAAAGGAGTGATCTCCAGGAATAAGAGCTGTTAAGGTCCCTCAGCTAAAAATATTACAGTGATGTTTCTTTCTCTGCAGTTTTTTCACTTTCTATTGTTGAAACGACAACAACCATTTCATTGTGGATACCTAAGTATCCACAGGTTCTGTCCCAGTTTTCACAGAGCTTTATCCTGCTTTTTTGTCTTTTTCAACTTCCTAGCTTTATACAACAAAACTCAGAGATAAAAAAAACCCCAAACCCCAAATATTACTTTTTAAACAGCTGTCTTCAGCAAATCAAGCCATTTCCAAGACGTACGGAAATTAGAAAATGTTACTGGTTTATTTTATTTGTGAAATAGAAGATACAAAGTAAAGCATCAGAAACTATGATCTTAATTGGACAAGATTTAATACAACACAACAAAGCCTGTTTAGGTGATAAAAGGAAGTATGATTTCTGAAATACATTCATCCTCCAAATGGATGTTACATTACAAATAAGAGGATTATATACATGATTTCAGACTACATTAGCAATACTAATTCAACAGCCTTCTTTTAAAAAGTAATTATGCAAAAGAACTTGAAAAATAAATTTGCTTTGTATATTAAAAATAAAAGTCTTCATGTTGAAGGTGAATATAATCTCATTTCTTCTGAAATTTGCTAATATTTTTACTGGCTAAAAACTAATAGGCTTTATTTCAGTATAAGTTTAAAACAAATAATTTAAGCTTCTAAGCACACAAAGAAGCAGCATTTTAATTCTTACTTTAATAATATCATAACAATATCAAAGATACATGGATCAATAATACTTGCTTTATTTGCTAATTTCACTTTCCCAGTCTAATGCATTACCAAGCTATTAGTTTAATTTGATTCACTCTCTTAATTTTGTAGGTACATGTGAACCTAACAACTGCAGCCTCAACTAACAGTAAGTGCTTTCTTAAAGCTCCATTGGAACTGTATGAATTAAAAAGGAGTTTATTAAAGGGTCAATGGTTATCCTTCTCTTTTTCACAGTCATTGAAACCAAGCTTCTTTATTAGAGGCAAAAGCTGCACACAGTGCATATACTTTTCTATCCTGAACTACAATAAATTCCAAATCAAGTTGTAGGATTTCCTGGGAAAGGTTAAATTGCTGTTTAAAGCTATTATGTAAGCATATGTTAAATGGCTTCAATGAAACAGTCACAATGTTACCATAAATTAACGCCAACTACATTTCATTTTACCCCGTGTGGTAGATACTCCTCCATTGAAACACACAATGATTCATCTTCTGTGACACTAATGAGGGCTGAAGAGTAACTGAGAAGTAAATTTAAACTACTAAAATTATTATTTTAATCCATCATGGTTGTACACTTATTTTAAGTAACTCTTGGTCTCTACAACTGATAACCATAAAACTGGGCGTTCCTACAACTACACAACTTCCAAAAACTGATGAGGTGTATTACCTATGTACATTCAAGAAATAATATTGAATAACAAATCTTTTAATGCAAGTGAAAAGCAATAGTTAGTACTAACTAGTTAATATTTTATTTACACAGTTTATTCCAGTTTCTAACTCAACAGAATAGTACATCATTTATAGAAGCATATTTTGCCATATTAAAGCTGGATTAGAATAATGCGTTAAACAAGCTGATTATTTATCAGCAAAACCTTACCAAAAAATCTCATTGCCTTATACAATTGGAGAGATGCAACATTTCCCACCTAACTATCACCGACTAATCACTGAACAGAGATATTTAGATTTTTAAGACAGCGGCACAAACACAAAGTCTCCAAAAAACAGTTCTAGATGCACTGCAAATTGTTTCACTAGCTCCATGAGTTGACTCTGGTTAGAGTTGTGGCAACCACTACTTTACTTGCCTATTTGTAACTGAATATGTTTTAGTAGGTTATAGCATATTTGGACCTAAACATATTTGTTTACTCTGTATAAACATCTGAAGAATTTAGGTTAGCGAACCAAATCAAAACTGCTTTTAATTTTTGTCAATCCACTGTATCTAAATATTATTTCAGCCATAAATTCCATTTATGAAACAATGTTTTTGTAAACCTTACAACAGTTTAGGCAAAATTTTTAGACCTTAATTAAGATAACTTTAGCCTTTACAAATAAAGCAAATATGCATTTCTAACCTGGTGCTTAGCAGGAGGTGATCACAGATCAAATGTGGCAGCAGCTCCCACTTTTTGACTGTAAAAATGATACCAGTAAGTCTCTTTCCTACACAAGGAAATAGAAAGAAGGGGAGAAAACCGGTAACATTCAGAAACACTAGCCCATGTAAAAAGAAATGTTACATGGATGACCCCCAAAAGGACAAAGCATCATTGAAGAATAGCCTAAAGAATGTTTGCTGGGTTTTCTTTTTCCTTTTACCATATAATCCCTTTAAGCGGTATATGTCACATCTTGCTCAAGTACAACACTGAAAGTAAGTTACAAGATTCTCAAAATGACATGTAAGAGTATTGTAATAATCCATTTAAGCAATTTAAAGCTAACTGATTGTTTAAAATGTTGTTAGAAAGTGAAACCATGGTCCTTTTTTACTATTTAGAAGACCTTGTCTAGCTAAGATGACCATAGCGCCAAGGTTAAGAGCAGTCTGCAGGTACAGGTAGTTTTGTTTATTTCTGCAGGAGCAGTTCGTGTGACTGGAAAAGTCAGAGTCCTTTAGGTTTGCCTGAATTCAGGTTGAGAAAGACTGCTTCACATTCAATTTAGGAATTAAAATTCATGTTATCCTCCTCTCAGAGAACACTGCCCACTAATTGCATCCACTCAATCATTTGTAGAGCAGTGTTTTAAAACAGATCTGTGAAATGATCTGTGGCCATGATTTGATAGACATTTTTTTCAATGTCAATGTTAACATAAGGAGCAGTGGGGAAGCTGCTGCTGCTTACCAACTTGATGCTGCTTTCTCAGTACTGCCAGGACAGCCATTTGTGCAGCCTTGCAGAAAACTGATAGGCTAACAAAAACGTTGGTTTTAACCCTGTTCACTTCTCTGAGACGATTCACACCGCATCCCAGAAAGAGTTGTCTTGGCGTAACAGAAAAAGAGGTCTTGGAAGAGCTGATTGCTTCTAACACTAATCCAGACTCCAGAAGACATTTATGTCAAATCATTCTTTAAGCTAAAGCTGCCCAAAGAATATGTGGGTTTGGGGGTTGGTTTTCAGGTTTTTGTTTGGGTGGAGTTTTCTGTTTTGCTTTGTTTATTAGTAATTGAGGTAATTTAACAGAGAGTCTTCTGAACCTTATCTCAAAGTAGTACAAGAGCAAAGAAAGATGTGTTCATCTTCCTGGAAAGTTAGAGGAGAAAGAACAAATCAGAGTTTCTCAGTGCTGACAGGTTGGGGTGGAATTCCACTAACAATTCAAATGAAAAGTTACTATACTTCTGACAGCTTTGCAGAAGGAAATGATCCTTTGCAGAAGGAGAGATCACATGAGCCGGGACCACAACAGCCAACAGCACAGGCTACAACAGAACCGGATCCAGTTCTTCAATTGGGCTTCACTTTTAACACGTTGACCACCCAGGCGACTTGCTTTCCCTTCCCCACTTACTACAAGGGTATTAAAGAAATAGATCTCTGTGAGCTTGGTCTGTTCCCCAGAGAAGCACACAGCATGGTCACCTATAGCTGAGAATTTTTCCTCCCTCTGCTAAAAAGTGCAAAAAGCTAGTTTTGATTATGCAACTTACCTATTGTTTTTTTTCCCTACATTTGCACACACATACACACACATATAAATAAAAGACAGAAAAGTAAATAAACAGTATACAGTAAATCTCACCTCCTTTCCTTCCAAAGTCAGCAAAGGTATTTTGATAAGGTTTCCTTCAATCTGCAAGGAAGAGTTAACAGTCTCTGTTTAAAGCAAGGCTTTAAGGAAGTGAGTAAATGTATCAAATAGTTCCATATCAGGAAAATGCAAAAGGACAGTTACAATCATAACAAACTTGCATTTTGGTGCAACCAGGATTTGGATGACATACACTCATCGCTGAGATAATTATGTTAACTAGTGGCTTTAAAAAATGAGTTAAGTAGCTTCTCTGCTTATGAATGTCTATGATTGAAACACCTTCACTAAAAAATCTTGGTCATAGGATAGTATTTAAAAAATCCATGCTTCCATTGTTGTAGTTTTCTTTTAACTGTCCTGGCCTCAAAAGGGAAAAGTCTGTGGATATTAATAATGCAGTGAACGTATACACAGAGCATCTCAAAACTGACCTGAAAACAGAAATTTTAAAACCCATGCCTAATATTTGCTCATAATACTACTGCTAGGTAACTAATAATTGGAAAGAGCTGCCCATTTGGAGAACTCTGGTTCATCAGTCAGTTGTTCATTGGTACTTTCAAGGTACTTAAATGGTGACTTTTAATAATGAAAACATTTTTCCTTAGGTAACATAGGGATGAAGTTATATAAAAGGATTATGCACAAATGTATATACACATGTAGGTATAAACCAAGAGCTACTGTGTTTATACTTGGCATGTTTCAGCATGTATTTTGAAATCAACTTGAAACACGATCTTAAATTACTGTATCTCTTTGCATGAGACACATGAGTTTCACACTACAGTGCACTATTTTTATCTAGCATTAACACTCCATGATGCAATCCCTCAATGAAAGATGGTTCTCCTGGGTTGGCAACTCTTGAGTTAGTAAAAAAACAAATATCAAAATCAGCTTCAACATACACAGAAAAGAAAACACTGCCTACTAACTGCCGTATTAGTGGAGAGAGTATCAGGCTTGACTCAGGTGACAGCAATTTACTTCACAATTTGTACACTGAGGGACTTGATGCAAATCATTTCATCTTCGAAAACTCAGTTTCTACACCTGAGACTACATAATAATCTTTGTACAAGCACTTCCAGGTCTCCTGTTGAGAAGTTATACATAGCAGATGATCAACAATTTTATTAACAGCAACTAAAAAAGTGGTTTAAGGTTTTTGCTGCAACTGTAACCATTTCAACTTCACTAGGGATGATAAACAGCTACAAGAGCAAATCAGTTGAGAAATTACATACTGCAGAAAAACATCATTTCACCAAGAAAAGAACAGGTAAAGTCATCAAACCAGAACAGATACTTCACACATGAAAAGGTAGAGAGGGGGTGGGGCTAGTCTACCTTCCTATACATTTTGTATGAAAAGAGAAAAAACAATATTGATGTTACCACCAACTGTCAGTCACCTGTTCATTAAAGCTAAAGATTAATTTCATGAATGAGTGTAGTCTCAGCAGTGCAAGTCCAGAATAACACAATTATTTTGCTTCTATAACGTGCTCAGTTCTATAAATCCAGATCCTATTTCAAGATCACATAGACCTGAATCTCAATAGACACGAACTGGACTGGAAGGTCTGCAGGTTCTGGACTCTGCTTTCTGACTTCTAGAAGTACAGCAAACGTAATTCTACTACGTTCATTGCTGAGCTGGAGTGACTGAAGTAACACAGACTGAAACAAACTACTCTAAAGCTACTAAAGTATATTCATACCAAACTTACAGGTAAGCAAAGATTCATTAACAAGTTGCATCACCACAGAAACCCACAAAATTAATTTTAATTTTATGCTACATATAAAATAATAGACTTCTCTGAAATCTGCAGAAAGGCAAGTAAACACACAACTATTGTGGAACCATCCCATCACCAACTCCAACAAATACTCATCATACCAGTTCTCTATTATTCAAGGTATTCTCAATACCTGTCCTTTCCTAAATCATTCTCTTCCATCATCCTAGATGTTTGTCCTGGTTAGAACGGCTGGGACCAATTCATCCCTGGATGGGTGTAACCCAAAACTGTGTATTCTATAGCCTCCATGCCATTTCCCAAAAACTGCTGTCAGTAGAGGCCTGCAAGGTGAGAAGATGTTCCTGTACCCTTTTATGGAATTCCCCGCTCTAATATCCTTATATGGAATTCCCCGCTCTGATAAGAGGGACTGAACATCCACATGCCCTTTTATGGAATTCCCTACTCTGAGGGAGGGACTGAGCACTCCCGCCTGAACTGGAGAGTATATAACTGGGAGTTTCAGAGCCTTGGGGCTCTCTCTCGTGGGACCCAGAGGAAGACAGCAGACCACCGCTGCTCCCAATCAGGCTGAGACCACCACCCTCGACTGGACTGCAATCACCACTTCTGACCAGACTGCAGCAGCTCTCCCACCAGCAGGTTTTTTTCCCCTCTCCCTTTGCTTTGGACTTGGGGGTGGGCCAAGGTACACCACTTTTGTTCATACCCCAGGGTGCTGGGTTGTACTTTTGGGTTTTGTGGGTTAAAACCAATTGTCTGTCTGTATAATTGTACTTATTGCATTATTTTAATAAATTGTTATTCTGACTTATAAATCTCTCTTTTGAATTGAGTTCATTTTCCCTTGCTGGTTAACTTTTAAACCAGCACAATGTTACAAGACAGTTTTAGTATATACTCCATAATGCTTGTCAGGAGTGAATCACTTCCAAGAAAGCTTACAAACTAATTTATACGTTGGTGTTATTTAATGCTAATTTTAAAGCATTCCCTAGTTTATAATTTTCTAAACCATAGATATCAAATGAATATCACTGACATGGCATGTTTTAACAGGTGATTTTCCATTAAGCTACAGGCTAAACTCAGTTGCTCAAAGTCACACAAAGTGATTCAGAAGCAATTCATATGCAAGCCAGTTTCTGAATTTCTTCACAAACACAGATATTTTTCCCTGTTTCATTAAGGTCACTAACAGAGGCAGATAGTACACCTCAGACTCACAGGTTGAAAGCTTTAAGATGAATACAAACCTGTCAGACTTTTCAGCTTACCTAGTGCCATTTCAGTTATATACAGCTTTCAAATACATTTACATAAAACTTCTCTTTAAAAAGTAAATCTCAAGCCTTGTGGTTTTCTGTTTTTCCACAGCATACCTAAAACAAGTGCAACTGTAAGAGATGACACCAGCATATACCCAAAATTGCCCAACTGTTTACAAGTATCCAATTATATTACATAAAGTTGTTCCAAATCCGATACTTAAGTCGGCTGCATACTAGAAACAGCGCTGTTAAATTTTGTTTATCGCTCCTTCTCTACTTAATTCTGCTTCTTTCTCCTTCGCGTATCCCAGCCAGTGCTCTGCCCTAACTTCCCCTCCCTCTCCGGCTCCAGCTGCAACACTGCCGGGGATCGCGGCACTGCTTCGCTCCGGGAGCAGCAGCGTTGCCGCCCGTGAGGTGTCTGTGACGGGGCCCAGAGCGCACACCAACCCCGCTCTCGGCGCTGCCGAACCACGACGGGCCGGGGCGGAGGCGGCCCGGCCGCGGGGCCCGTGCGGCGCCGAGGCCCGGCCGAGTCCAGCGGCGGGGCCCCTCCGCGCCGCTCCCCGGCCCCTCCCGCCGCCTTCCCCCTCCCGTTCGCAGCCGCCCTGGGGCCGCTGCTGCCCCGAAGCGCCCGGACCTCCCCGGGGCGCAGCCCGCACCAACACGAGCGGGCCCCGCCGAACCCCCCCGAGCCGGTGCCGCTCGCCAGACCCGCCCCGTCTCGCTCCCTCGGCACAGCCCGCGTCCCCGCCCGGCGCCCAAGCCACCCCCCCTGGGCCGCGGGCTCCCCGAACACCGCAGAGCGGGGGCCGCCGCCCCGGCAGGCCGGGCCCTCACCTGGGCCGGAGCCGCCCGGGCCGCGGTGAATCAGCCGGATCTCATTCAAACCGAGCCCTTCCCGGTTCACAGGGCACCCGGCGGCGGCTTCCGGCCCCGCGGCCCGCGGGGAGGAGCTTCCGAGAGCGGAGGCCTCTGAGAGGCGCAGGCTGAACCGAAGCGCCCAAAACTGCTGTGCTTAGAATGCTGTGGGGTCACTTCGTCCACAGTTCAGGGTCACGCTGCAGCCGAATGTCACCAGTGCTCAAACAACGAGACATCAGAGTAGCAGAAGAACTAACGAATGTGTCATCGAATCAATAAAAGGATGGGAACAGTGCATGTACTCTCTCAAAAACAGTGTTACAGAAAATAGGAGGATTTAGAGAAGAGCAATAAGAGTGGCCATATGCATAAAACTAGCAGAAGCAGAAATGGGAAAGAAGGGTTTTGCCAAACTAAGACAATTGGGAGATAGTCAGACAAAAGCATGCTGATGAATGATGCAAATTTCTCTGATGCAAACAGGGAAGCAAAATGGAATTTCTATTGTACTCATGTTAAGAGCGGAACAAAAACTCTTTTGTAAATTAAAAGAGGAAAATGCAAGGCCAAGGAAATACTTTTCCAGGCAGTATGTGAGCAAGTTGTGAATCTCAATGCCTCTTATGAAGGCTAAAACAATAATTCTTTTTAAAAGCTGATTGATATCTAGTTACTGTAATATTGCAAATATTTTAGGAAGTATTGGAACAACTTAACCTATAAAAGCAATTTATTAGGACTCTATAATTTAGTTTCTGCCGTGAATGACCATGAAGAGCCTTGTGGTTTGTTTGACAGCTCCTTTAAGAACTGAGAATGTAATATTAGAAAATGATCAGCATTTTCTGCTCACAGACTAACTACATGGAAGCAGGTGAAAAGACACTATATTATAAATTATACAGAAATAACATCAGATACAGATACGGTCACCACTTCTACGACACTTTAGCAGATGTGGAAGTTTTAGGTTTTTATATCAGGAAGTATAAAATTAATCAAAAGAAAGGGAATTGCCATGATACATGCTATTCTGTTTTTTAAGAGGGGCAACCTTTTTGGAAAGCAATATTCTTATAATGGTCTCTTCCATCTCTTTTCAGCTTTACTAGGCTGAGGGAATCACAAGAGTTAAAGTTTCCAAAAGATTCTTAAAAAGCTAAAGGGTTAAAATGTAGTTTACATTGTGGGTCAGTCATTACTTTTTCATGTTACTAATGCAAAACCTATTAGTGGAGTTTATTACTGCACCCACAGCCAAATTACTCAGAAACTAAGAGTAAAAAAAAAAAATCTATGTATGTCTGCCTCAAACAGAAGAAAACTTGCATCCTGCTTCAAACAGGCTGTTACATTCTTTGCTGTTTTAACCTGGCAAAACTTAGCTCCTGTCTTGAGGCTGTATTTTGAGACTTGTGCATGTCTTAATGTTCTCAGAAGTCATTATAATAATTATGTGGTCAAAGATTTTTGTTTTAGATTAAATTATTGAGGTAAAGAATTAATTTAGTGACCTGAAATGCTTTATGTATTTTGCTGGTTTGCACCATGATTTTAAGAGCAATCCTATTATTCCTCCATGTTCACTGGAATTCTAACTCCTTAATGAGAAATACTCATTATATTTCAATTCTCACTTTGCAGTCATGTGTCTTTAAGGAACTCTGCACTTCTGAAAAAAGAAACACAAATATTTATGAAAAGCGAGCATTCCTCTGGGTTAATATGTATTAGAAAGAAAAACAACATAGTTACATCTTTGTATTATGCCTGTACCCACTGACTTAAATGAGCAATGTCATTTCAACCCATTTGAAAATTTGGCCCTTCTCCTTTGAAATACGAAGTGTAACAGACTTTCATTGTTATTCCTAATTACATTTCAAATCATAGTATTGACTTTTTTAATATATACATTTATTGAAATTTTATAAATAAGTATAGTTACAGAAGAAGGAAAAAAGGAGAAAATAGGAGAAATATTTACATTAGAAAGTATAGTGAATTAATTGGATATATAAAGGCAGTATCATGCTTGGTACTTATGACAGATGGTATTTTATATTTTTATATAAAAAAGATATATTCTTAATTGTATATGTCAAAGGAAAGAGACCATATGTTGTTAAACACTTCCAAATCGTCATTTAATCTGAAGGGCACTCACTCGCTCGCATGCTACTGAATCCCTTATTGTTTTGGTCTAACCAGCGTTAATCGATAGAAGATTTTATTTATTGTTTTGCAGTAATGCAGTGCTAAATGAAAATGTTCAAGCTTTGTTCCCTTTTTAATTACTTGGATGGCTGTCATAAGTGATAAAAACTTCCTTTGGCTGGACACTTACGTTCTTTCTGTTTTCCCCATGCTAACCTATCCTTGCTTGTAGTGAAGTGATCAACAGGGATCAGACTTGATAAGAGATCACACCATTTTTTCCTAACTCCTGGTATATAATTTCCCCTCTGTCTGTTTGCAATTGGATTAAAGCAGCAATATTGCTGAAGAATCCATAATTAAAGAATTTAATTTTACAAAGCTGAGTGACAAAATTTAAGAGTTGTGTGTAGAATAAGAAGAATGCATGGAGAGATTGGCCACAATTTTCTTGCAAATCATATATATAGACAAATATAGTCCTAGTTTGTGCTAGGACAGGATGAAGTCTCCAGGACTGAGATATAATATATATTTAAAAAAAAAAGGGGGAAAAAAACCCCAAACCCCCAAGAAACCCAATAGAAGATACAGTTTTAGAAAGCCTGGTATTAGAACACAGGATGCACTGTGGATTGGACAAAATATTAGAGTTGTAGATCATTTTATTTCTATGTTTAAATGTAGAACAGAGTATAGGGAATGAATATACATCGGGGAATACAAGATCTGATGTCATTCTTGTGAGGGGATAATAGAGTCAGAAGCACACTTTTTTTTGCTTAGAACTATGTTTGGCTTAGAACTATTACTGAAAAAGTAATGGAGGAATAGTAGTTTCTTGAACTGCAGCCTTTCACCGCAGAAATGGACTGGAGTTCTGTCTTGGCAAACCTGTATATAGGGAAGTGGCTTCTTCTGTTATACTTGGCAAGCACTCACACAGTTAGAAGTGCTGATGGTGACCTCTGTGACATCCCCAACAGCTTGTACAATGTTTGATCAACTCCTTGCTGCATATAGAGTAGTAACAGGTCTTGTCACAAACAATGAATAAAATTTTACAGGATTAGTTAAAGATAGTGTATAAGAGTGAGATTACTTTTTTTAGTCTTCTCAACAGTTCTACAAATCAGCTGCAGAAGGCTGTTAGAGGCTTGAAAGAGGCTTCATTAATCATGAAACATATGATTATTGAAAACCTGCAAACAAAACTATTTGCATCTCTTCCAGAGCACAGACCTGCCCATTAAAGTATGACAAGTAAAAACTCATCTTAATTTGAGTGAGAAGAATGGTAACAATATATTTGGATATAATCCATCCCATTTTAGAAGGGAGAGGATATTAAGGAAGCAAACATTCCCTACAATGAGCCATAAACACAGCCCCACCCCACCTCCAGTTGGTGCCAAATGATCTTGTTTATATTGGAAGTTTCAGTATTCACCAGCCAATACAAGTTTCACATACAGTCCTAAAGGAAACTGGACTTTTGTTTTTTTATTTCTATTTAAAGTAATGTCTGTGTGAGAACTATCTACAAACCATCTGGAGAAGATAAGGCCAAGAAAAAATCAGTCTCACTGGAAATGCTTATGTTGGGGGTGTCTATGGAAAATTTTTATGAGGAAACAGAAGTGGGTTTGTGTCCCTGGCAATTGCAAAGGTGCTACTCTGTGAGAGACAGTTTATTTAAGTAACTGTGTAGAAGACTGTAAATTGAAGACTGTAAATTAAGAGAAAGGTGGCATGCAAAGTGGACATACTGTGGGTTTTTCTGGATTACTGTGGGATGGAACACCTAATTACTACACCTAATTTCTTTTTTTCTTTATTCAGTGAGAGATTTTCCCCTAATTTGTGACACAATAAAAATAATTTTAGACTTCCTTTAGTACTTAAGATATTTCTGATATTGGACTGAAACATTGCTTTTAAAAGCACTGTGTAACCAGTATAATGCTTTTCACCAGTTTCGGGTAGTGAGGGCCAAGAAATAAAGACAATTTACTCCTGTGGCTTTGTCTGTGTTAGGGAGTAGTACAGACTAGTAGGAACAAATGTGTAGGGCTAAACAGGAAACCATTCCATATTTATTTCAGCATTTTTTACTTTGGATAGCTGTAATTGAGTCTCATAGAGTGAACGCCCATTTGCAACCAAATTGTATTAAGCATGTTTCTGGTCTGCCATTTTTCATATGAGAGAATCCACTTCCAACACTCACAAATGGCAAATGAAAACACCAAAATGCTTTGATGGTTTCCCTTTAAGGCACACTCTGGATCCTGACTTAAACAATCATGTAGATGCGTGATATGTATCATCATTTTTTTTGTGACAGGAATTAACCAACAGTACGTAAAGACAAGATGGCAGAAAGCTGGAGAAGAGTGAAATAAAACTGAAGAAGGTGAAGTCGTCCATACTGCTACACATGGCATGCCCAAAGCACTGGGTATATACAATATGTTCTATGGAGGGCCTGAGGGACCTGTAAACTGCTAGATAAAAACCCATTCAGTGAATATTTTGATCCTCACAAGAGTGTCACTTGGGAAAGACACATTTTTTACAAGAAACCAGCTGCCAGATGAGACCATTGACCATTGTTAAGATCTTTAAAATAAAGCCAAGTAATGTGAATTGGAGCAGTTAACAGATGGATGAATTACTTGTGATATAAGTGATAACCAAGTCAAAGCAAGGTGAGAAAAGGACTTGACATTGCAAAGAACAGCGGATATTTGCAGGGCTAGTAAAGACTGCTTCCCAAATAAAAGTGTTAGCTAGTGGTGAAAGAACTGGAGTGTATCTAATTAAAAATGCATACCAAAGCATAAAGAGAGAATACTAGGGTAAACAAATGGCAGAGACCAGACTTGTTTTCAATAGATGTAAAATCAATCACAACATGGTGAAAAGGTCCTACTCAAGAGGATCGGTGTCCTGTATACAATGAAAGCAGCCATTTTGCAGAAAATAGATTGCTTTCAATTCAACTTGTACAGATATGCCTAAGAAAAGCTATCCATGACTATATGCTGCTGGAGGACATAGTGATGATGACAGCAGCGACTACAGTGACTTATTTAAAGGATGGTAGGGATGATACCGTTCTATGAAATCAGATTTTCTGCTCAGCCAGAACATTTTCCTTTGAAATTACCTCATAAACAGGGATGCAATTTTTAGATTCTGGAAATTCTCTGATGACACAGAAGTAATGAAAAATTCCTAAATAGCTTCATTCTACAGAGCTCTATATAAATGAAATAAATCTGTAGAGATTAAATTACTCTAATAATCACAGAGATATAGCAGTGAATTTACAGTCTTGGTGCCTCTAGAAAACAACGTTCTGATCATCATTTGTGATTTACCCTGTTACTCAGAACGTGAAAGAACCTGTACTTTCTAATTAAATAGAAACTGGAGCTAAATACAAAAAAATGTATGCAACTCATACATTAAATTTGTGACTTCCACATAGTCTTCAGACTTATGCAAGCTATTGATCAGATCACGTTGACTCATCTCTTTAGGATGGCCTCAGTTCTTGAGGCCCATCAAGATACACTCCATGGCAATTTTTCCTCTTCATTACTCTGACTCTTTCTTCCATGTCATCCTTTGTAGAAGTCTCTGCTATACTTATAAACATTAAAGCATGATGTCCTTGTTGTGTTCGGAAATTTTCTGAGGTAACACAAATTATAAATAACTAGCGAAGATAAACCTGGACATTTCTCCTCTTTGTTTGGTTTAGAAAAATAGCTATTTTGTCGATTAAACATGTACATCATACTTCAGTCAGCTCAATTTGTAACGTGAGACATTGGTAGAAGGAAAAGGAAACTAAAATATAGCATAATAGTTTCTTGACTGTACACAGTCTTTACAGTTTTGATCATACCTTGTTCTATGTTGATCACAGAAAAAATACTAGAAGTACATAGAGAAGGTTAGATTCATTCTTGTAGTACCTGAATTGTCAGAAATATAATTTTTCAGGATGTTATTACCCTAAATAGGCAAGCTTCTTACAAACATTGAGAGAAATGTAATTTGGGTAGGCAGGGTACTTGCAATTGGCAATAAACTATTCAGGTAAAGCAAGATCCTTATTTTAACTATATTGGCTATGTGCCATAAATAAATACAGTAGCAATTTATCTCACTAGCTATCTTGATTCAGTTGATTAAAGGCTATAAACTGACTTTAATTATATGTTGTAACAGTTGGTGTTTGGAGACCTAAATATTTGGGTCCATGTGGCAGCAGTTTGAGTCTCCATTGTAGAATGGATCTGAAGAAGCTCTTAGTACTGCCCAGATTTCTAATTTCAGCCTTTTTTTTTTTAAATTGATATGCCTCCAGATTTTTTTCTTCATTTAGAGAGTTGTGATTCTTTTAGCTTGACTATTAAACACTTTTTTTTTTCCTATCTTATTCCATGTCCAGAGTTCAGTACAAGCACCAATTGAACCTAAGCCTTTTCTCTGCAAAGGTAGGATGTAGAAATTGGGATACATTTCAGGTATTTTTTGCTAAGATAATGAAACAGTAAGGGGTTTTATCCTTGCAGAGAAGGTAGATGCAAATATTACACTTACACATGTTATTGTTTTATAAAATGATTTGTGCCTTTTTTTTTTTTTTTTTTAGTTCCTGGGAACTAATGAGGCAACCCTCAGTAGCAGGTACTTCAGGCATCATTGATCTGTTCTTTGAATAGTTTATGATAACTTTCAATTAAATTAATTTTAATTAAATTTAAACTTTATTCTTTTTTTTCATATTTAGTTACTCTGCTAAGAAGAGTAAATATTACTCCCTTGTCTATTCTTGTTATTTAAGTATTATTCTCCACAGCACCATCTAAGTTATTATATTTTGTTTTGCTGATAAAAATGAGTCTAAGTCCAGGTAAGAAGAATATTCAAGGCAAAAATAAATACCAAAGCTTGTTGTAATTAATTAAAAAATAGAAACCGGATAATGGAAAATGGATATTCATTAGGTTTTATAAATTGTTGTGTTGCTGGCATTTAACTTGCTGGGTGGTTAAAATGTGATACAATACACATTCTTTAATTCTGGTTTGGAGGCTTTTTAAGAAAATGGATTTGAATTATTATAGTAGAGAAACATCTTAAATTGTCTTGAGACCACAGATTTTTCTAGCTACCTGATTAAACCAATGTAACTGTTTTAATACCCTAGATAACTTAATGCACAGATCTAAATGACCAGTTATTGAAGTCCAAGAAAATACTTCAGAGACTGCTACTTACTTTTGATCATATTTGAACTTGATACTAGCCCAAACCTTAAAGTTTACTTTGGTTCTTGTTTTATTTCCAACTATTTGTGTCAGTATATGGCAGTAGTTTTCAATCTCTTTTGAGTTGTGAAGTCATAAAAAATGTCAGTGGACTAGGAATTGCATTAGAAACATAGTTTAAAGACAAGGAATTAGTCCATAGGTCACAAAGTTAACATCAATGCTTTAAAAATGTTTTAGAGTAATTGAGTAGTTTTCATATATGAGTTTAATATATCTGAAATATATTATGATGATTCATATGACATAGAGGCAATAAGAAATTTTGGGTGGAATAAATGCAATTGTTGATCTCAAGAGTCTTTTTCTTACAGCAATTATACTCCCTAGAAACTACCTCACCAGAGGCACCAGAGCCTTATGATAGTATTTTTGTGTATTTTAATAGCTTGAAGTTTTTGACTAGTGTTTATATACTTAAACTGTCCTTTCTGTGGTTCCCCCTCTCAGTATTTGTCCAAAAAGCTAATACATTTTTCCTCCTTTCAGCTTAGTTTTCTGCTCAGTATTGAGAACATTTCCCTTCTTCACAAAACTTGGGTATGAAAGTTAATTAAAATACATATTTCCAATTTACCTCAAAAATATGTTTAAGCAAGAGCGATAATATCCTTTAGCTAACAATTGCCTTTTATATTCAACATCCTTCACTTGTTATTTTCAGGAACTTGTTATTTTCAGGAACTGATAGCCTCTAAAAAATCAATCCTTTGTTGCATATTTCTTTATGAGCACAGATGCTTACAACGTCTATTGAGTGACTGTAAATAACATCATTTTTAATTAGAAATGTGCTGATTTAAAACTGCCTGCTCATCTTAGCTCCATCTTTTAGGTAACTGGAGCTGCTAATTACTTTCAAAAACCCAGGTCAAATGGTCAGTATCTGAATTCATTAACCACTCAGTAAAATATCTCTCTCCCTCTAAAAAAGAGGAAAACATTACAAATATTTTTAAAGGTCAAATTTTTTGCTGCACTATACCCATTGACTTTGTTCTTGGTGATGGAGCTGAGATTTTATAGTAGTAATAATACACAAAAAGTTAATATTCTTTAAATGAGTGGTTGGTAAACTAGCTCTGTTCTTTTGTGTTAGAAGACAGCAAAATGTATTCATAACTGTGTACATAATCTGTAACCTTAAGGACCTCCATCCCTCTGAAATACATTCAAAACCAGTTCATTCAGATTTTCTCCATACAGTCTTTTATGATTTTATTTTTCAAGTCTGTAAGAGAAAAATAAATATCAGTAATAATCATCTCATGTAGACTACCAATAATGTGTTCAAATAAGATAAAAATTGAGTATAAAGCCCAAGACTTTTAAACCACATCTTCTGATTGTCTGCGTGGGACACAACTTTTAAGGAGGTTTCTTCTGGTTTTAATTTTTGAGAAAACAATTTGAAGCTATTGTAACTTTTTGTCTTGCTGACAGTACAGAAGTTGTCCATTTTAGATCTGTATTTTTATGTGATTGATATTGTTATACACAGAAATACTTTAGTAACAATTTTGTAAATGCAAGCCACTCTATCTTGAAGCATAAGAATAGGCTGCCCAGTGTGTGAAAAGTAGTAGGCTTTTAATTCTTTGAAAATACTTTTGATATTGCAGTTAGTTTTCAAACAGCCATTTAAGTTGGTGAGCTATTTACATTATTAACATGGTCTAGGACTTTTAATTTTGTGGTACTTCTTTCAGCTCTTCTTCATTTCTTGAGCATTTGTTAAACTTTCTTCACTGCTTACCATTAAAGTTCTAGCTACTTTTGATACTTCTGTTGTACTTTAAACTTGGTTTCAGATATACTAGGCTGATAAGGATTATATTAATATAAACAATATGAACAATAAAGTAGTGTGAGGTTTTTCCTTACTCTGCTTGTGTGATGCTATAATTACGTGCTGTTGTAATGTAATTGTTTTGTTCCTTATTGGTTCTAGCATTATGCTTTACTATACAAATAGAAAAAATTCTTAATATCAAGTCTTTCTTATGACAGAGAAAGAAGCAATCCCTTATATTTTTTATATATTTAAGGAGGAAGAATACACTCTACCTAAATTTGAACATACAGATATATTGCTTCTTGAGGTCTTTGTCATTTTAGTAGTTGAAGAAACAGGGTGCTTTTTTTTTCAGAAGCTGAATGCTAAAGATGCTCTTTCATAAAGCTTCCTAAAGAGCAATGGTTTTATTTTATTTTACATTGACTGATGCCAGTAGGAGGGGAAGGTATGTATTATTATGTAGTATTGCACACAAACTTATTTCATGTTTGCTTGGAGTATATATTTATATTTCTTTAGGAAAAACTGGTTCAGATAGCTCTTCAAACACAAGGAAACACTGTGAATAATGCTGTCTTTCCCTTCTGAGTTACAAACATGTTCAATGTGACTCAAGCCATGGTTGTGCAAACCATTCTACAATGCCCAAGGAACAAGAATCATAGAATTATTTAAGTTGGAGAAGACCCCTAAGATCAAGTCCAACTGTTAACCTAACACCTTCACCACTAAACCATGTCCTCAAGTGCTACATCAACATGCTTTTTGAACAGTGATTCCACCGCTACCTCAAGTATCCTATTTCAATGCTTGACCACACTTTCAGTGAAGACATTTTTTCTAGTATTTTCCTAATATTGAATCTAAACCTCTCCTGGCATATCATAAGACCAGTGTTTGGTCTTATTGGTCTGTATAGACAATCCAGACTGGCATGATCAGCTCATTTGGCGGTCCTCTTATTTTAGACCAGAACTGCCACTGTATTTCAGCACAGCACATAGTAAAGGTCTTGGCTACAAATGGCCATCAGAATTCTGTGGTACTTTGTGTTAACAGCCAAATGCTAAATTCTGCTTTAGTTAATTCTTCATCTAATTGATTATATTGGGGATATTAAAATTCATATCAACTAAGAGCAAGAAGGTCTTTTTTGATACATTTTCCTTTTTGTGCATTAGACTATTGCAGATAATGGCTATTGAACAGGTGTACATCAGAATAAGCAAAATCATCCATCTATAGTGCAGTATGTAAAAAAACCAAAGCAATGGACTTTATTTTTGGTTCAGATGAAAAATGCAAATTCATTAGTATTTATTACCATTTATATTAAATATCTATGCTAGCTGCATGTGTTTGTTCTGCAAATGTTGGTGGAAAATAAGGCCATGCATATTCCTACAACAAAGCTGTTCATTGTATAATTTAGTTTTTAGCTGAGTCTGAACTTACTGCAGGTGAAAATAAGATGATCCAGATCTGTCAGCACTGATATACATGTAGGTGGTTCCATTATTATAATTTGTGAAATGCTCACAAGCTGTCTTTGTGAGGGTGCTTATATAGAGTAATGTATTAAAAAGAAGCAAGATGTTCTACCTTATGATGGCATTGCAGTTGTGCAGTTTGTGTAAAGTAATCAAATGTTTCTAAAAAAGACATGAAAAGTATTTGAAGAGGAAATTTGATTAGTATTGTTGTATGGTTTTGTGTGTATGGTAATACTAGGTACTTTAAGAAGAAATTTCCTGCTTTTTTTGTGACAGATATTTTTCAATCAAATGTACTGATAAGTATTTATAATCTAGATGCTCTTTTCATGAATTGTGAGTTACTATAACAATAACACCACTATTCTTATAGGGAACACTGGTACTAGTTACAGAACTGCTCCTCTCTTGAATAAAGAGTTGTTGCATTAATACCAGTAGAATTTCTGGACTTTTTTCCCTATTTTGAGAAGACCACTCTGCTTTTTTCAAGCTTTTCTTAAATTGTACTTCAATTGTTTACATTTTCAGTTATGAGCTTGTATAGTATGTGTAATAGGTGTTAGAACCAGTCTACAACTGATGAAAATAAATTATTTGGGAAAAAACAAAACAAAACAAAACAAAAACCACCAAAATTTTACTACAAATGTCCACATCTGATAAGCTTATTTAAAAAAAAAAAAGTATAATAATATAGTATAGCTGAATATAATCCGGTGCTTTATGAGCTGAATTTCAGTCCTCTCCTCCCCACCACGTTCAGAACCATAGCAAAACTATGTTTATATTATGAGGTTTTATTGAGAATGGCTGATATAGTTAGAAAGAAACAGGTGAGTTTTTGACTCATGGCCTTTTCATAAGGTCATTCTGCTTAATTTACTTCCAAAGAAGCAAAAAGGAAAAAAAACCCTGAAATTACACCAATTTAAATATGTGCTCTTGTGACTGTAAAGATATGTCATTTTGGAGCTCTCGTTGAGGTATGTGGTATGAATCCATGTTCAAGCCTGAATAATGGAAAATGACCAGCTTCATGATCCAGTAAATTCTTTATGAAAAGAGAATGAGCTGTAGTCACCTAAAATGTGATATAGAGCATTCCTGATGTGAAAAAAATTGCTTGATGGGTATCAAAACAAGCAAGGTATTCCTCATTATGTGAAATTAAGGGCAAAATATATTTTATCTATCCCTGAAAACAAAATTCCTGCCCTCAAGCGTAGTCAACTGTGTAAAAAATAAGGATTGAAAAATAACCTCCAATTGTGCAGCCCTTTTTATCTGTCTGAAGTGTGAGTATTGGAACCATCAAATTTTTGTATAAGTAGCAGCTCTGCTTTTCTCCTCTTTAGTTCTGGCCAGTGTGCCATTTTTGAGATATTCAAACAAAGAAACCACAAACCGCTAGTCACACCACAATACCAGCTTGTGTTTACATTTTCAGCTCTCCAGATCATGATCCTATTGAGTGCACATAGAGCGAGTGCGTGTACACGCGCCCATCCACCATCAGGAGAAACGAAACTGTAAACACAAGCTGGTATTTTGGTGAGGGCACACTAATATGGCGGTTGGTGGGGTCAGAAGGTGGAGGGTGAATTATGGATCCAGAATTTCCTTGTATTTTTAAGTCAGGCTGCTTGCACAGTATCTGCTTTTCAAAATGAAATGTTCAGTTGTTTTATAAGCCTAGGGCCTAGTTTCATTAATTTTAAACTATGCATTCAGACTTAAAAGATGATGGATGAAAGCACTAATGCTTGACAGACTTAAACTGGACAATCAATTATAGACTATATTATAGGGAGTTCTGCTTGCATGAGTGGAGGGTGGGCAAGAATGATCTCACAGTTATTACCATTTATGGAATTCTTTGCTGAACTATCTAGTGAATCATCTTGCTTAATATTAAGCTAAACACTAAAGACATTTTTAAAAATAATATGGTGAGACAAAAGTGACTATCTTTAAATTTACAGAATCTAAGATACACATTTGAATATAAACTCTTAAAATATAGAGCACTTGATGAGTATAGAGATGAAATGTATTTAATTAGACATCTCTAAGAACTTCTTTCTGTTATATGTTGCTTAATTTAAATATGCCTGCAAGTCCCTATACTTTTTTTTGTCAATGAAGTGGTGTTATTTAACTAAAGCTAGAGTACCTGAACAAAGCTTTTATCTCAAGGAGACTTGGTTTTGCTGCTTGCAGATCAGCTGTTGCCATTATGGTTTATGCAAATCTCATATTTTTGACTATGTGAACTTGATAAGTCTTCTTTACTGGCCCTTTGTAGCCATTTCATCCTGCCACCTCCTCCAAGAAGAAGAGTATTGCTGAAAGGGAAATTATATTGCTGTTTTGGAAAACAGGACACCGGAATGCATGATCAAGCCATGGCCCTAAGGAATGGCAGAGAGATAAGAACGAAAGGGAGACTGTTGTCTTCAGAAGGAAAATAGTCTCCCTCTAAAATCAAACTAGTCCGATAGCTTTTCCTACAGTGAGAACAGCATGTCTTAGTTTTCAGTCCTGCTATCATATTAGCACGTTGTGTTACCAACAGTATTTCTGAGCTCACTCCTTTAGGCGCTATATGCTGTTCTTTCTGACTTAGTAGACATTTTAAAGCACTACTAAATAAATAACAATCACAGATACTAAAATAGGTTTTTTATAAATTAATTGAAAATTTAAACCTTTAAAATAATAAAATGCAGATGTAATATTTTTTCTCAAAAGCCATAAATCCATTTTTTTAGTTGCAAGTTGGATTACTTAGCACACAATGTTCCTATTTATCTATCCTTAAAAAAAATTTTGTATGTTAGGGGGAGCACAGTACTGAAAAAACCCAAACCATAGGCTTTGTCGTGAACTGTGTACACTTTATAGAAATTACGTAACATCTTAGTTCTTAGTACAAGTCTGGTTAAACAGAGTGGAAGAAGGCTGTTTACCTGCACTAAAAAATTTGTGAAATTTGATATGTATATATTTTGAGCATTTAAAATTACTAACTAGAGGGGACTAAATAAAATAATTGCTTATCCTTATAATTAATGTGATTCTTTTGGAACAATAATATTCAGAAGAGTGTAATTCAACCACAAGATCTGAAAAGATACTACAAGGCTTTGAAAAAAGTAAAATATCAGGCTGTTTAATGCAATTAAGTAAGTCTGAAACTGAGATATTTTCATCTGCACCATTAGATAGTTCTTAGAACATTAGAGAGGTATTATAGAAAGAGCCAAAAAGGGATACATTTTCCTTCTTAAGGCTGTCACATTTATGATATTAAGTCACTGATTTTTTTACAGGTAAGTTTTAAGTTATTTGTGTGAAAAATTGTGTTTTGATTTGATTTAATAGAAGCTGAGATTCTCAGTGAAATCTATCACACAATATTGAGAAATTGTCAGTAAAATCATGAGAATTAGCAAACAACTGAAAGCTTAGTGAGTTAAAGCTGTACTAGAATGACTTGGTAGTTGGTGGGAGGTCTCATCTCACACTCTTGTCTAAATAAATGGTTGATAATCTTTTGTTTAAGCAAGTTTCTTTTCTGTCATTTTTTTTAAGTTTAGATCCCCTTTCTTTCATGCTGGAAGGCAACAAGGTATGCCCCATTTTAGGGCTGACTTCCATGCATCTAGACTTCCTACTTATTTCTGTGGACCTTTCATCTCTCTCTTACCTCTCTATTCCTAGCCAGGGAACCCATCCAACAGCAAGAAAGAACTCACCTTTGAAAAAAGTGACCTAGCCTCTAGGGTAAGAGGTTTCTTCTTAGCCAGGGCAGAGCAATAGAGGTGCACCAGGCAAACCATCAGTACTGCGAGGAGATGTAGTTGTGAGAAATCTGCTCAGCGTTTTGCCCAGAAATTATGAGAAAATTAGTTAGCAAGAAGTGATGACTGCAAATACTGCTAATGTTTCTCCCATACACGTGTTTTACAGTAGTAGGTTTTTTACTACATTTTTCTCTAAATTTTGTTACTGTGAAATCTTTTCCATCCAATCCATAGTATTTTGATTTATGGCTTCATAAATTTTACTTACAAAGTTCTTCAATTATTATGGTGTCATGTAAGTGAACATTAGACTAAAACATTAGAATACTAAAATAATAAAGCTACAGTAGTAACTATAACTGTATCATCATTAGTATTATACAGCTGCAGTCCTGATTTTTAATATAAATTCCTTCTTTAACATAGAGCAGAAAAAAATTAAATTGGGAAGGGTCTATTTATGAATGCCACATCTGAGGGAATTGGCAGAGATCAGTCACTCTTTAATTCCAGTTTAAAATGCACCAAAAATAAAAAGCCTAATGCTAAACTAATAGGGAGAAAATTCCTAGATCTGATACGCAATTGAATGATTGGTGTAAATAGGAACCACGAAGCCAAATCCCACCTGTACAAACTTTTGCCTTCTGCCAACATGCTGCTATGACAGTTTTTCTCTATTTATTAATAAAAAATATTTATTAGCATAATTTTTAACTGTCAAACTGTGGATTGTCTTTCATATTTGCTATGTATATGTTGCATATGTTTTAATGCAATATAAAGAAGAAAACTGTTTTGAAGTTTTATGTCTTTACATAATTTCAGATTTTATATTCAAATTTAGCAGTAGTACTGAAAATATTCACAAAGTATATAAATAGTATATAGTTAACATTTTTGTAATGTATAAACTGATTTTAACATCATAACACCCAATAGAAGATTACTTTCAGAACTATTTAAATGGAAAATTTATTCCAAAAGAGCTATTCTTTTAAAAGGCTTTTACTGATATTTCAAGGTAATGTGATGCATGTTTGCACATAGAAAACAGTAAAACATTTTTAAAATTCACAGCTTTGCATTTACAATTAAATGTTTTAAAACTATTCTTTGAAAGATCAGATTAAGTCTTGTATAGGTAAAACTCAGTTCAGCATCAAGTATAATCAACTGGTAGGCTCACATGAGGTATGCCAAGTGGCTGAAAATACACTAGATGAAGTAAGTTACTATTACTATTACTATCACTGTAACTGATGTGCTTGGGTTTCTTTTTCTTGGAGGAGGAGTATGGATTGACTTGCCTTATGTTTGTTTTGAGGAAGTTCCTTCAGAATTAGATCTTATTTACAGTAAATCCAAGCCTGTGGTTCCACTGAAGCTGAAGCCAATCTAAATGTTGATTGCTGCAAACCCTACTTTTGGCCATATGTTACCACCGCTTTTCCTTGAGCTCTCTTTACTGTGCTCATCTCCAGGATTTTCACTGGCACCTTCATTCATCTGACTTTAAACTGAATGTCTTGTGGCTCAATGGCCTATTACTAGTCCAGAGAAGTATATTTTATAGGATTTTTTTTCTGTCTCTTTGTCTCCTCCATGGGATCAGATCAATACCTATGCCAGGGAAGCATGCAACCAGGTTTGGGAACAAACCAGAAGCTGGATAATTTCTTTTGATAGGAGTTTGATTTTAGACCAGTCCAGTTGTATTGTCAGGCTGCCCCCTGAATAGTATTCTGCCATGAAACAGCTCATCTCTGTGGTAAGGTGATGGGGGGACAGTGGTGTCCAAACACTACTGCTGATGCAAGAGAGAAAGCAGAAACACTTAGCACAAAGCATACTGGCAGCTCTGATGTAGAGCAGTTCAAAGTGTTATGAAACTGCAGCTTTAACTAACGAAATTGGATAGTTGGCTACATGTTGCTTAGGTATTGTCAGAATATGTTAGCCTTTGATTAAAAACAATGTCATGTTTATAATTAAACAGAAATAGTGTAGTAATGGTTGAATGTGTAATTTAGGATGGCACATTAGAACAATTCAAAATTAGTCTTGTAACTTTTTGAAATTATCGTACAATGACTGTTGATAATTATTATTAATAATGTTTTAAAAATATTTAAAAATAGGAATCTGAACCTGATTTCTTTCATATCCATGACAGTTCTGTTTCTCAGTATTAGACATACTCACGAATTCCCTAAAACTCATGAGTGATGACGTCTTACTATAAAATTGGTCCCTTAGCTATGTGTTATAGCAAGAGACCCCAGCAGATTTTAAACATTCAGATCTGTCTTCCATCAGACTTTCTTCTTATTTAGGAATGTTCTGTTATTGCATCAATTGTTCCAAGACTACCAGTACTTCTAAAGTGGTACACAGAACCTTTACAAAAATTAACATATAAAGACTTACTTCCAAAGTATTTACAAAAAGAAACTCAGTAGCTTAATTTGTATCATATTAGATGTGCAGTATTGCATGATTTTAATTATCCTGAAGCATTGTATCTAAATAGTATTAATGAGGTTAATATCCATAAGAAAACAGATTTAGAATCTCATTGCTAAAACTGGTCAAATAATTCATAATGAATTATTCACCTTGTTTTTTCATGAACTCTTGGTGAACAGATTGTGATTTTCTCAGAAGGATTAATTATTCAAAGTTATTCACCAAAAACTTAATAATTCTTGGGCTCAGTTTCTTGGTGAGCAATATATTGTGAACATCTGACCAGCTCCAGTATTGCAGATCATACAAAAGCGTGATTTTTCCTACTGTGACCTTTCCCAATCAGTTCAGGTCTCTCTGAGGTGAAATGTTTATAATACTCTTTTTTTCTCATACCATCTAGAGAACTGCCCCTTTAAATCTGACAGAGACATACAGTAGCAGTCCTACAACTAATACAATATTGTTCTTGCCTTTCAGTTAGTAAGTACTTTATGCTGTATTTACCTAATTTCCCATTACTTACTCTTCAAGAGACGATTAATTGCCAGTTCTGTATGGATAATATCGCTTTATATGTTGAATTGTACATTCAAAATTTTCTTAGAACTATTGCTGAAAATGTTCTGTGTAATTGAATAATATTGCAAATTGCTTATCTAAACCAAGTGAATCAATTTTAATGTTTTAATATTATCTGTTTACTATTCTGCAGTGATTTATTAGTCTCTCAAATATGGAAGTTATCAATCTCCACTGTGATCTCTTTACTGTCTGCAAAAACGTCTTCAGTGAAATGACTACAGTTGCTGGAATAGCCAAGGACAAGCCACATTTTGCAAATGTTATCTAGAAATATTGGTTCTGTCCCACCTCAATTTCTCTTTTTCTTTCTTTCTTTCTTTCTTCCTGTCTTTCTTTCTTTCTTCCTTTCTTTCTTTTCTTTCTTTTTCTTTCTTTCCTTCTTTCCTTTCTTTCTTTCTTTCCTTCTTGATCTTTCTTTCCTTTCTTTTTCTTTCTTTTTCCTTTTTTCTTTTCTTTCCTTCTTTTCTTTCCTTCCTCTTTTTCTCTCTCTCTTTCTCTCTCTCTTTCTCTCAAAATCCAGTTCTGAAAGTTGACTCTCTCTCACTGAGCAGCAATTCTGTTTTCCAAGGAGGCAATATTCTAAAGAATATTCCCGTGGCTCTTCTTTTATGGAATTCTCCTTTTTTGTTGTTGTTGTTGTAATTGGTTTTTCATTTTCATTTTCATTTTAAATTTGATAGGTAATTTGGTCTACAGTGGTCAAATCACATCCTTCAAATGCAACAACATAGTATCACGTTTTAACATTGGGATACTCTATATTTCTAAAATGTTTAAACATTTTAAGGAAACAAAAGTAAGAAAACAGTCTTGTGCGTTGGTCTCTCAAATCAAATGGAAATAGCCAACATAGGTAGCCTACTGGCACTGTGACTCTTCTTTTACCATCACATTTAACTAATTTCTTTTCTTCTTTAACCTTTGCTGTTCACAGCTTCTCTTTAGTAATGCATGGAGAATGTACTTGTAAAAGTACATTCAATCATCTTCTGCCCTAATGAACTGCTGTAAAAGTTGAAGGATATATTTCTGCAACACAACACAAAAACTGGTACTGGTTTGGTGGACAAAACTCTGAAATTCACTGTGAATGATTTGTCTTTCTTACCTGTTGTCTCAGGACTATGGCAAAGAGTCCAATAATGAAATATTAGAATACTCAAAGTGACAAGCGGTTCAATTAACAGTAAAATTGATTTGTTATAGTTCTGCTTCCTGTATCCTCCTACCTACTCTCATCTTCTCAGTATCCCAAGTGATCCTGAGGTTACCGCTATATCTTAAAACCTCCAAGACATCCTCTGTTCCTCTAATGGGACATCCCCAGGATGTTTTTGGCTTTTCCCCTGACCTTTAGTTTTGAATTCTGGCCAGCTAGGTAAGAGATATCACATAGTGAGACTGGTCCAGGAGCTCATGTAGGTTTTTTGATCAACCAACTGTTGCCAAATAAAGCAAATAATGGTTGACTTCTTTGTGCCTTTCACATAATATTATTAGGCTTATTCTTATTTATAAAAATGGGGGGGAAAGTTAGTACCTTAATGTGTATTTCTCAGTCAAATTGATTGAACTTTGCCAACAGATTTAAAATTATGAGGAGATGCGCCGTAAACCCCACTTTTTCTTTATTTTATCTGCAGACCAGAATTTAAAAAAGCACTATGACATTGTCTCCTAAAGGGACATAAATGAACACATAAAAATGTCTAAGAGAAGAGTACTCAGAAAATAAAAAAATATTGCTGTTTGCACAGTTCTATGTGTACTTATATCTAATACAAATGTTCCCAGATAATAATTATGTGGAAACCATACCCAGTTGAGAGAGGTTGTGTTCTACAAGTCCAGATGTCACTGAATTCTCCAAGCGGTGCATGCAGTTGTATAGCACCACATGCTTTCCAGTACACAGTTTTAATCAAGTGAGCTCAGGATGAAGGCCCAAACCATGTTGTCCTAACGAAGAAAATAACCCCATTATTTTTGTTCTGAATTTCGTGGATACAGTTGATTTACATGAAATTGTAAACATCAGACTTATTTTGATTAGGTTATGCCTTACATGATTTGAAATTATATTTTCAATATTATCTAAGCCTGTTCTTTACATTTAGCTTATTAAGAAGAATTATGTCATCATTAAAAAAGAAGAAGCAAAGGAGTTGTATGAATGCAAAATATTTTATTTATATATACACGTGCATTCATGAGAAGGCTTGGAGGCCATTCTTTGTCCAAACTAAAACTTGAAAAGCAAATGATTTCATGGAAGAAATTATCAGATCCTATGATACTTTATATAAATTTTGGGATATTGATGTGGGTCAAAAGTACAAAGCTTTAAAACAAACTTAAACCACAGCACTTTTAAATAATGACCGTGTTCTATGTATTTGTGAGGCACTGGAGAAAATAAAGGGTTAGTCAACAAAGGTGTTGCAATCTGGAAAAAAGGCATCACAAATGATAATACAGACAGGCACTGAGATGGAAACCCATCTGAATGTAGATATGCTTGTTGAATATCCTACAAACAGATTTTCCTCTCTGCATCCAGTTGAATTGATACTTTGGTCAAACTAGTCTTCCTTTTGCTGTAGTCAACTTCAGGTGAGGATTTGTATCATTCTGCCTTTGGGATCCTGGTATTTCAAGAAAAATTGTCCCTCTCAAAGACTTTTTAAGAATCTGTGAAAATAAACGTGTATATGTTCCAGTTCCAACTGAAAACCAAAACGTATGGATGTTTATATCTCCGCTTTCCCCTAAGTTGTGTGCGATACTGATTTGATAATGGAACAGAACAGAGCAGAATTAGCCTCTGAATCTAAACGTACATTCCTTGCCTGTCAGAATTCCCGAGTGCTGTTTGGAAAGCCGCCGTTTGACTGGGATGGGGAGAGGGGAGGGAGGGGCTGGCCGGGCGCGGGGCTGTCGCGTGGCCGCGCTCCGGGCTGGAGCGGCGCCGGGAGCGGGTCCGCCCGCAGCGCCCGCGGAAACAGTGCCTAGTGCCGCCGGAGCGGAGCGGCCAGGCGGGAACAAGACGGTGTTCCAACTGAGAGCGCAATTACCGAGTCAGAAAATGGAAGGGGATTTGCACCGGAGTTTACGTGGCCGCGGAAAAAGACGGCATAAGTGGCGGTGGTCGGAGGCAGGTCCGGCCGCACGGCAGGCGCAGCACAAGCCGTGCCACGCAAATCCTTTCCTGAGGCGCCTGCCTCTGGAGAGGAGCAAACTTTCTGGCCTGCCTTCGTGGAGAATCCTAATCCTAAAAACTATTAGATATTTAATTGTGAAAATCACACTATTAAGAATTCACAGATTATCGAAAACATTAGTTAATCACCCCACGCCTGCCCTAGAAGAGACAGACATTGGGGAAAGCGCTGGGGACGGGCTGGTGTGAAATGCAGCAGCCTTGCAAAGCCTTTCCAGCTCCAGCCTCCTATTAAAAGAAAAGGATCATGTGAGGATCCTTTGAAAGGCAATGTTCTGACTAAAGCAAGCAACTGCATTAATTGGGATTCTTGTATTCATACATGCTGGGCTAAATAAAGCAAGCTGGTTTGCTGCGGAAGGCTGGGAAAAATATATAAACCTAATCCTTTCAATTACTTTGTCGGTGATTAGAGTATCCATAACAAATGCGCGGTCCTAAGAGTCCTATTTAGCACGGAACATCTTTTCAGGGAACAGAACAAGCGTCCTAAACAAAACCCAAAATGACCTAGTTCTTTTACTTTTTTTTTTTTCATTTTTACATTTTGTGGGGGGCGGAGGGAAGCGCGAATTGCCACGATTCCTTGCTTTCGAGAGTTGCAGCTACAAGGCATCCCCCTTTTTTTTTAAATCCCCTGAAGTTAACTTTCATGATGGAGACAAACTCGGCAGGAAAACAAAGCTTTGATCTTTGTGTGAAGGAAGATAGTGATAGAGTGAAAGTCTCTCCAGAGGGTAATTATTCTTTGGCCGCTCAGGCAAGAAGTTCCCTGTCACTGTTGAGGTTAATATTAAGGTAGATCTGCTATACTTTCCCATGTTAAAAAAAAAAAAACAACAACAACAAACAAACAAACAAAAAAACTCCAAAAAAACAACAACCCAAACCAACCAACCAAACAAAAAAGCAAAACACAAAAAATCCAAAACAAAACCTAAACCAAGGTGAAAAAAAAACACACCAAAAAACCCCTCAAACAAAACAAACAAACAAACAAAAAACCAAAACACAAAAAAACCCAAAACAAAACCCAAACCAAGGGGAAAAAAAAACCACACCAAAAACCCCCCAAAAACAAACAAAAACCAAAAAAACCCTCCCCAGAATGTTATACTATTAATTGCCAATTTGCATATGTGTGCAGCTGCTGTTTTGGCTCCGATCTTCCATCCGATAAGCTTGCTGGAGGTATCACAGAGCACTTGGCAGCTTTCCTATTTGAAAAGAAAGCCTTCCTAACTACAGAACAGCTGATAGTCTATCAGTGATAGACCCTGATGGCGTGAATTACAATTACACTACTTTTCACACTAAATCTGGGTGATAGCTACTTGGAAAGAAGTTTCATCATTTTTTACCACAAACTGGAAAAAGAATTACATGGTCATGCTGTGCTTTTAAAGGCAGTTTGGTTCACTTTTGTCTATTTAACACCTAATTCCGAGGAGTCCATAGGCATCTGGAGATCTGAACGTCGCGTAATGAATTCACTGTTTAGATGGGAGATTTTTTAAAACTACCTCAAATTACATTTATTAACAAGGCGAGCAGGAAGTGTTAGAGTTGTTAGACGCTTCATTTATTAAATAATTTGTGGATATTTTCAGTTGTCATATCCAGAGTCATGGGGGTTTACTTATTTTTTAATTAGCAATTCCAAAACAATGCTACTGCAATTTAACAATTCATCACATAATCTGGGGCTGTTCAGTTCAGCCACTAATGCTAGATAATTCAGATTGTTATTTTGATCTGTTGATAACTCATTTTGTTGTGATAAGAGAACTGCTGCCTTGAAATTAAATGGCATGATTTCCTATGGACCTTGTTGTGACCTAGAAGCTAACTATATCATCTTCGTCTACAACTTTATACCTGGTGTAGCAAAGCAATAGCAATTTTAAAATATCACTTATTTGTTTTCTCACTTCATGATTGGTCCTTATTTTGCATTAGTGTGTTTTGATACACCACTGCGGAGGAGGAGGTGGGGAGAAATGCAAGTGTCAAAGTAAATTTAATTGTACGAGTAAGTCACCCACATTGCTGCCGAGGTCACAATGTCTAAACTTTTTCCCTTGTATGTCAGAAAGTTAATTTAGCGAGATGTTGCCCTGATAGTTGAATGTAGCTGCTTAAATATCTTAAAAAGGCATGGTGGAAAGCCTGACTCCTGACGTAGCTAACCTAACAGAAAATAGACTTTGTTTTCCTTTTTTAGTTGCTTGCTTTATTAGATTTCTCACTCTCGCAGATTATCCAAAAACTACCCATTGATTGATCGCCCGTAGAGCTGCATTTGGTGTAAAGAAAAACTTCACAGCTTTATTGGCTCCCAGGAGACAAAACAAACATAACAAGATATTCGTATTAATACAAACAATGCAACAAATGAGAAAACCATCACATTTAAATAAGACGGTAAAGTCAGTCCAGTGTACATTTCAGCCTTTGATATAGCAGATATGGCAGTTCAACTACTCACCAGCGCTCTCAGGCATGGGTCCCCATGGGAGTTGCATTATTGCTCACAGCATCTCATCATTGTGAACAGTTAACCTAAGGAAATGCCACCGAATAAAACTTTAAGAAAGCAGTTTAACGGTATTTTACTGCAGCTTTGCAACTGCAAATGTAAAGGTTGAGATTAGTCTGTTTCTGAAAATATATTTTGAATGGGGTTTTTTCGTGTGTGTGCATGCTTGGACCTGGAAGCTGTTGCTCATTTTTTTAGGGCATCACACATGTGATCTTAATAAGGTGTTTCTTTTGTGAAGAGAAAACGAGAAGATTTGAACTTTCTGCCATTTCTTCTGAATAAAAAAAGGAGACCTGTCCCTTTAGCCTTTGTCAAAAAAAATCCAAGGAACAGTTTTATTTTTAAAGAAAGAAACTTTCCCTCCCAGCACAAACACACCCACGCACTCCACGAACATTTTGTTTAAAAGAAAGCTAATGCCCTCTTATCTTTGTCTCAGAAATGTCACAAAAGGAAACGTACTGGTTTTGAGGACAGCCAGCTAGCAAGTCCACTCTGTTATTTCTTACAAAGTCTTTAGCAAAAGACACAACCAGCCTGTTACATAGTAACATTTTCTTCACCAGCATTTTCTTATAATAACCATTTTCTTCACTCTTTAATGGAAAAGTCACTTAGGCCCAGTGGGAAATACAGACCTTCTGAAATGCTGTGAGAGTCTTATAATCCATATAATCTTGCTACCCTCACTCAAATGGCTAGGTAATTGCTCTTCTGCCATTCTGATGATACCTTTTTCTGGTGATCTCTGTGATAGACTGACTAAATCAAAGTGAAGCTAGATTTGGTGGCCATATGATTCCCTTGAATCCCCTAAGAGATCTGACAAGTCTGAGAATTGCATCACCTTCCAGGTCTTGCATCCATTTTCCACCGGAGGGTAAGGTCGAAAAACACTGAAGGGACTGCCTCTTCTTTCTGTGTTTGTAGTGTCAGCGGGCATTTCTTGGCATCTCTGCTATTCTACATGAAAGAAGGATCAAGCACACAATTAAGTAGTAATAATTTAAAAAGTAAAACTAAACAAACTTTATAAGAATTTGTAAAGCATACAGCATTTTCTTCTCTTAGAAGAGGCATTCACAGGTTACTACACATCTTCAAAGAGTTGCACTTGCAATCATGACATATAATGCCAAGTTATCACTACACAAAGTAAATTTTAAAATGACAACTCTTAATACCTTGCTAAGGTGTAGGAAGATATTTCATAACAAACTGATATAACATTTCATATTACTTTCCAGCTTTGTATTCTTTGCAAATTTTCTTGCCTGAAATGCATATGTGTGTACGCAAAATTATATGGAATAAAAACTTTGCAGAAATTCTGGGAGTAGCGTGGTCAAGGAGATTTTGGAAATCATATGTAAGAATGGAAGGAAGTATTAATGGTGGAAGTAAACCTGCTGTTGCTCTTCCCTGGACAGAAGGGGGGCTAAACCCGGTGGCTTTATGCTGTAAGACTTCTATCATTCTTTGAATACTTAGGGACACAAAACTCCCTGAATAAAGAAATCAGATAAATCTCTTCTAATTAGGGATATTCCTGTTGCTACTGTCTTGTATCACTTGAGGCAACTGGGAATCTATAAGTAACAAGCTTATTTGATCTGTATTAACTGCAGTTAAATGGACACATGGATGAGAACTCTATTAAAAAATCAGTGTATGTGATTTTGGCTGCTGAGCCTCCGTGGGCTTTCACATCTCTGATGGCATGGAGCCCGAGGTTTCTCTCCAGTGATCCTATTGAGCTTGGACGTGGCTTTTACTACGCCCCCACCCTTATGTCCAGAGTTATGTACATGTTTCCACATATTAAAAATGTAGTCTACACTGCTCAGATCTACAACACTATCAAAGCCTTTTCAGAGGTATCCATCACCAGGTCTATGCGAGCTCTGAACGGTATCACTCCAACCAGCTGGTTCCACTGGGCTGGTTCCGTACTGGCAGAGAACTTGCATAAGTCTACAGTGATTTTTTTCGTGCTCACTTTGCGTTCTGTACCTCCTCCTACAATTACTGTAATCCCTTTAACCCCATAGAAACCTCCAGCACTCGACTGTTGATAAATTGGTAGGTCGGATGGCCTTTCACCTGGTTGTCACCGCTGGAAAAAGTGCTAATGGACATTTGTAGAGAGGATTGTCACCCGACCAGAGGCTCAGTTTCTGCTGTGCAGGCAGGGGCTTGTCACACAGTGGCTCGACTCCACACCCCGTCTGTCCGTGTACACTTTTGCACGCGCACTGACCCCAGGAGCAGTTGCTGTGTTTTTCCAGGGCAACTGTTACAAGCAGATGTTCTAACAGTCTCACAGTCCGCAATCTCAAGGACTTGTTTCGTTCCATTATCCCGTGTAAGTGGAGTAACCCGTGCACAGGAAGCTTGTGATGGCGAGAAGGGCAGTTGATCAATTAAAACAAACAAGCAAACAAAAAACCCAACAAACCACCCCTCTCCCCAAACAGAAAAAAAAAAAACAAAACACCAAACCCCAACCATTATTTGTCACTTCTTTGCTGGTGGTCAATTATAAAGAGGAAACTTTGAATGACTGCATGTCGGCAATGTCAGGAGGGGCAGCAGTGCAACTGTACGGGCTGCCTTGTTTCATCCGTCATTACCTAGCAAATGAGCCGACTAGCTTGTGGGCAGGTACAGAAGCACTGGCAGGCAAGCAAGAGAAGAGATTATTTTTGCATATCTTCTGTGAATCTCCAGGGAATGCAGTGGCGTTCCTTATCTCAAGTGCTCGTAATTAAGAGGATGGCATCTTTGGGCTGGAGAATTCCGGAGAAAATCATTTTCACAGTACCTAGAGGGCTTGATGTCGCGCTTGATGACAGATGGGAAACCTTTATGAAGGCTCCGTAACCTTTTGCCCTGAGAGACTGTACTTTTGACACTGCAGAATTGGGAGGATATAGATGTTTTTACTCGGGCGACAGTGTGGTGATTTTTTAAAACAACGAGCCATTTATTAAAGTATTTTAATGAACTATACAAACAGCGAAAACCTAACAAAGCTTATGTCACTGCTGAAAGCGAAAACATAACTATTAACTATAAGAGTGTTTTGCTTATGGGCACTCTTATATTGCACAGAAATAAGACATAGGAAAAGACTAGCAGATAAGATTTCATGTTTCATCTTTTCAGCTCGTAACCGCACGAATGTCATGCCCCTTCCATTAATCCTTTTCTCAACTTAAAGATCCCTGTGAATATGAATAAAGTTGTATTTTAAAAACGAAAGAAAGAGAGAAAGAGAAAACAAGACTCATTCACATTCCGAGTCTGCTTTCTGTCTCACACGTATTACATTTCACAAAACAGATAGAAACAATAGAGCTTATTAAGAAAAACTTGTTTTGAATGGCAAATTAAGCATAATGAAAATACACACGTTTTTACAAGTAGTTATTTTTTCACCAATTGAATATTTTAAACCTTTCTAAACTATACACTTGTCTCTGCAAAACGTTTTTCTTTTAGCTTGTTTTCACCATATCACCTTGCTACATGTGTCTATTTAAAATCTTTAATTTGGTCAGCTCAGAGACCTCTATAAGCATAGCACCTTTTCTGTGGCCGGGCAGTAACCAATAGGGGTGGCCTACCTACCCTGGCTATTTATGAGCAATTTCAGTGTTGGTTTCCAGGCTGAACAGGCTGATACACAGATCAGTCCACACTAGGGCTTCTTGGGCAGGAAGAAAAGTTATTATACGTGAGAAGATATCTCGGCATTCATCTTTGATGCAAATACCTTTGCAGTGCAGCATAAATCATCAAAATAGATATAATACTTTGTGGCCAGTTTGGAAAATTATGTGAAAACAAGAAATAATCCAAGAATCTTTTAATGAAAAGTAAACTTGACCTAATGAAAACTCACTTCCTCCTTTCATCCTTATGTACAGTTAAAAAAAAATACAGATAATAGCAAATGCAAGTCTTTATCTCCATTCCCCGTATCTCTAAATTCAGAAGCACATAAAAAAGGGCACAGAGTTTTTCTCAAATTTTGCTTTATACTATAAATCCATTAAATCAGTCTTTCTGATATGCACCAACTTGTGTATCTAGTATATAAAATCTCTTTAAACATAAAGCACTCAAATTTCAAGCATTAAGGTGGACTACATTTTTCTATTTCTTAGGTATTGCAGCGATCTGGGAATTTATTTTTACAGCCTGAAATGTCAGTATGCCACAGAAGCATGAAAATCTCACCATCTGTATGCTCATGGACAATCTCATCAAGTACACTCAACGACAGACTTAGAATAACAAAATTTAAATGCTATTACTACCACCTAGCCGTACATGCACTCAAATCTATTTTAAATAACATTCAACCTGAGTTATCATGCTGCCTACCTCAGGCCTCAGTCAGTTCATTTCCTTTCAGTGTTTGCTCATCCCTGTGAATCCTGCTATAAACCAGGCACATGCTATTTGAAATAACATTTGTTAAATTAAATGTGGCGTTACACATAGATGCATATAATTTAATTTGGCCCAGTGCTGATCCACAACCCAGTGAAGGTTCAAGAGTTGAGCAATGGCTTCACCTGGCACCTTACCTAATGTGCTGGGCAATGTCCTTCTGGATATGTGTTACTTGTCAGTGCCAGGAAACAAAGATATGTTTCAGTTGGAACTCTGTTATAGCAGACACTACATAGTTTAGATTAACTCCTTTCAGTAGTACAGCATCAATGTGTTATTGCCTTAACATAAAACATACAGATTATGTAAATCTGTAATAAATACTATTTTGAAGTGTATAGTAATCAAAAATCTTTCAGGGCAGGATGGAATGGAAACTGAGAAATATTGGAGAGTAAACATTCCAACGCTCATTCCTCTGCTTCTCCCTGGTAGAGTGGAACACTCGCTGTAGCTGGGCTGCTAATGCTTCAGCCCTAGGGTTTGCCCTGTGAGTCCTGCGAAACATATACTTTCTGGGAAAACTAGGGCCAAAATGATCCCACACAAAGCATTTTTAGTGTCTCTGCAGACCTTGTTGCACTGTTTGTGAAAGGGAATGGTTTTTCCTGGTCTGAGGGAAGGCTAGCCCTTTTTGTACCTCCTCACAAGGTGCACGCTGTGTACGTGAAGACATTCAGGCTTGCAAGGCCAAGCAATCCAAGAGGCAAAAGGCAGTGGCGGAAGAGAGGCCGTACCACTTGCTTACTACATGTTTAGCATTTCGGACTCAAGTGCCCGTGCAGAGGTAAGAGGGCAACGGAGCCCCTGGAGTCCATCAGTAACTGGCACAGCTCTGCATTTCCCTCACCTTTGTGAGCCTGGTCTGCGGTGCGGCAATAGATTGTCTCTTACCGGGCAACCTGCTGCGCTGCCGGCTATCGTTTGTCCTCTGTCGGGGATCAGGGCTCCAGGAGGGCAGCCCAAAGAACCCGCAAGACTTGTACAAAATGCTCCTCGCCTCTGCCCCTTGCGGGGACTCATACTGACGGGCTCCTGGCAGCCTGGGCGCCGAGGGCGAGGTCTGAAATCTGCCACTGATACCCAGCAGCCTGCCAGGTCCCCCCGGGTGCCGCCAGCCCCGCTGAGCGGTCCCGCTGGAACTCTCTCTGGGTTACCACCCATGCCGGGTGCGGTGCCGCCTGCTGCGGAGGGGCCGGATCGCGTAGGGCTTGCCACGCGGCCAGCGAGAAGGAGGGATCGCGGCAGGCAGGCAGGCGGAGGGAAGGAAGGAAGGAGGCCGGGCTGATTAGCATGCAGCAGCGCTCGCAAGCCCGGCTCCATTGTTTTAACACCTCCCCTCTCCTCCGCGCCAATCTGTCACCGTTCAGCAGGCGAACGCTGCTGCCTCGAATGCTGCTCTTCTCAAATGAGACGGATAATTAGCTGCCCCGCACGAATGGCGCACTCTTCTCACCCCTGATTGCTATCACCTTCTTGCTCCTGGCAGTTTTGACACCTCGTAATCAGCCTGCTGCTTTTTCTCTTTTCTTTCCCTATTTCTGATTTTTTCTCCCCCTTCCCTTTTTTTTTTTTTTTTTTTTTTTTTAAATGCAATCCCAGTTGCCATTTGGATTGAGACTCCTCTGTTGAGTTAACCTTGTACGATTGCGGGGGAAAGGGGAATGTACGGTAGGGAGGGAAAGAAATCGCCTCCTCTGAGTCTCATCTGCTGAGTGAACCATGGGTGGGGGGAGAAGCATCTCGGCTTGATCCTCCAGTGCTTTTGTTCGTAAGGGGGAATAGCCTCTCCTGAGCATCCTCTGAATTAATATTATCTCGGATGGGGAAAGACCGTGTGTTGAACGACTCCTCCACTCAGGCTGGAGAAAAGACTGCATTTCTGTTATCTGGTTAAATACAGCCATATGAGGAAGAGATTTTAGAAGTAAGTTCACAGGCCAGGAAGTTCCCTCTTCCTCCCGCTTAGGCAGGGAAGGAAGGTAACTCCTTGAGCCTCTTAGAGTGAATTCACTGTTTCATGGGAGTTGAAAGAGAGATCTGATTGGAGTGCGAGATGGCAGAGGGAACTTCTTCCCTTTTGATTCTAGAGAAATAAGAGATCTCAATTAATGCTCTGGTGATTTCTGCGAGATCTTACAAAACAGAGGACTCGTGGAATCTGTCATAGGAGCGTTTTCCTCTCCTCTAACAAGCACTGACAGTCTAATTACTGGAGCTACGAGCAGCTGTCGAGTTAGCCGGAGAGACAGAGGAGCTACATGTGTTCTACCCGGCCGCCGGCACTGAGCCTTCGCAGCAGGCTGAGGCAGCCGTACCGCCGCAGCATCCCTCAGAGACTTCCCGATAGGAAACGGGAGCGGTTTTTCCTCGCCAGCGCTCGCGCGAACGCTGGCTGTAAGCAGGGGGGGTTCACGCGTCGCGCACCGTCAGCGCGGGGCGGGGTGACAACTCAACTCGTACGGGAGCCCTGAAACTGCTCCAGCCCCGGGGCTGCTCCGGTAGGGGCTCCGCTGGTCCCGAGAGAGGAGGCATTCGGTAGTGCACCTTGGCACGAGTTTCCTGCTCTTCCTTTCCTCTCGAGCTCCTTCCACCATATTTAATATTTTTAATGAAATTCTACTTCCCATTTGGATTCAACCTCCTCTTGTGTGGAAGAGGGAGTGGAGGGGAGGAATACTGAGCCTCCTCTGGTGAGTGTAATAAAGCAGATGTCCGTGCTGGCAGCAACAGCCTCCTCCAGCAAAGCTGTATAAATGGGGCCTACTCAGGGACGGCACTTGCCTCCCACTTCGAGTCGCTCACAACTGCTTAGCGTGAGATTTATTTATTTATTTATTTAAAAACTAGACTGGTGCCCCTCGCAGTGGTCTGATCGGTGAGCCTATCTGGATGCCCTCAGGCAGCAACAGTTTTACGCACGCAGGATTAAACAGCTTCCTAAGACGCCCGCACTAGGCAGGAGCTCTCACAGTGGGAGATGGATTGGGTTCTGCTGGTTGTCGAGACTTTGGTCAACCGTGTTCCCCCCACTTCCTCCCGCCCTCTCCGCTCTATCCCGGGCTGCAGGGGACCCCAGGCTGCCTCCAGCAACAAAAGCCGTGGCCCCGCGCGGGGACTCGGGCTCGGCGCAGGACTCCCTGCTCTGCCAGCACAAGGGCTCTTGGGGAAAACGCATCCACGCTTGGAGGGCGGGGGAGAAAAATAGATGACTTTATTTTCTTCAAAGGTGATTCGCAGTTTGTTCATCTCTTAACAACGTGAGCTTCTGAGCTCGAATTTCACGGTTGAGAAGACGAGTCAGTGTTGTGTGTCGGGCTGGACGGAGATGTGCGAATCCCCTTCTCTCCTCCCAAGCCTGGAACTTCTGCCTCTCCCGGGAACCACCCCCAGCCGTGCTCTCTGGGGAGGAACTTCACACGCCGCGCGGCGAGTCCAGGCCCGAACATCGCCTCTTCACCGCTGGCGAGCAGCGGGGGTATACAGCTCTGAACAGTAACAAACTCTTTCTCCAGGTCATGTAGCAGACATGCACTGTTTATTACAGCACACTCTGTTGACAGCCCGTCACAAACATGACATGTTTAAAATAGAGAAAATAATTGCAGAAAAATCCATTTCTAAAAATTATGCAGGTGTTAATTCTTCCAGAAATTTATCACCTGCGAACGAATCTTTAAAAAGAGAAAATGTTGTGCTTTGCTGCTATGAAAATCTTAATGCTAATTATCAAATATCAGGACTAAACCCTATCTTCAGTTCAAATGCAAAAAGCAAGCACCCTTTATCATTAATTTAAAATACTTGGTACCCCCCTACTTTTTAATTTGATATCAAGAAATCCAGAAAATGTGCAAACTTTATCAGGCTGCAATGTTTCAGCTAAACACAAATTTTAATTGCATTGAGAAAGCTGCTAAGCATATTCAGGTTAAAAATGAAGTCACTGAGATTTGGGTGATTAGGTTTTTGCCTTTGCTTTCTAGTCTGTACCAGACTTGAGCGATCCTTCAATCCTTCGTAGCAGACCAGAAGAAAAGGCAAATAATCTTTGGTACTATTAATTTTAGGGAAAGTTTTACCTTTTCTATCCTTCATACTAATATAATCTTTTTCCTGAAAGCATTTTTAGTAATTATTAATGCTAAAAAGGTACACAAACAAATATTTTTTTTAATAACATGTAACAGATATTCATAAAATCATTACTGTTACATTTTGGCAAAAGGATCATTTATGTGCTGTTTTTGATTACTCTCTCTAGTAAACAGTTCTTCTGGGAAAGTCAACCATTCATTTAGGTTACCAGTGAACAAGCCCATTCTAATTTTGGCACGCCTGGCATTAGGTTACCATGATAATTTTATAAGAATCTGAATTAAGAAGTTCACTATTTTAAGTTAAATTTGGAAATTTTATAATAGAAATGAAAAATGAGAGCCTACTTCTCTTCCTGTTTACTTCAAGGAGAATATAATCACATTGTTGGATACTGTGAAAAAAATCCTAGCATTACATCAATTTTGCCAGTCATATTAAGGCATTAATCCTGCAAGTCTACACTCATAAATATAATCATGACTTTGGGCCTATCAGGCAAAGATTAATTGGGAAAAAAAAGTGTTTGACATCACTCTTGAAGTTAACAGTGAGGCATAGCAAGCAATAATGTGAATTACAGTACTGAGTGACTTAGTTTCATTTTACCTTGTCAAAAGACAACTAAAAATGTGCTTATCTGACAAAAATTTCAGTCATGAGTTCTTGTTACAAGAAGTCTTAATTCTTAAATTCTTAGCGTATCTATTGAATAAAAAAAAAGTATGCAAAACCAGTGAACCATTGAATTCTCATACATTAAGACTGTACTTTAAAGTGGGAATTCAGATGACGAAGAAAATCTTCCTTAGATGTTGGAGATGGTGGGAAAACTTCTCGACAGAATTCACATATTCTACACTGATTCAGTTCAGAGTCTGCATATGCTTGTGCCAGCAAATCATTGTCTTGAGGCTGCCAAATGATCTAAAAGAAACAGAAAATTATTATTGCTGTGGTTTACAATGTGGTTTACATTATGCTGTAGCTTATATTTATATAAAAAAAAATATCTGTCTCTTTAAACTAGGTATCCTTTACACCTGCCTCACCAGGGATGTTAGCTAGAGAGTTCTCATTTAAAAAAAACAAGACAGAACTTAGGTTTTTTTAAGTTCTGTAAACACACTATCCTTGCAAATACTTAAAATACCTTGGTATCTATTAATGATAAATACTGCTATAAGCAATAGTCTGTAATACCAGTTTGATATGTAATAAAGCTTTTCTTTAACTCTGCATTTGAGTATTTTACTGTAGAAGTCATAGTACACAATAGCCATTCAACAGAAATAAGAAAATACATTTTTACCTTAGAATAAAATGTTTCTTGTACAGAGTTAATATCTCCATTCTTATTGACACATAACTAGCTTTCAGTTTACTTACAAAATTATTAAAGCAATATCATGTGGCTTAAGGTACTTATTTGCTCTGACTGTCTTTTACTGTAAATGTGTCTCAAATAATCTGGTTTGGGATTCCTTCGGCCACGACAGCATCAAACTTGCTGGGACCATCTGAATACATACCCATGGACTCAGGCAATTCTGTGAACTGTGCTGTATTGGGTTCAGCAGCTGCATTGCTCTTGGTCCCTGAGCTAGTTAGCTTAAAGCCAGCAACTCTGTTTATCTGACATTGGAATTCAAGGCACTTAAGTTCTGGAGACTACGTGTGCACTATTTAGAATCATACCAACTAGGAACCAAAAAGTCTTCTATCAGTTTTCAAAGCAAAGTTAAAAATTCAATTTCATTACTTTAATATTAGCAACACAAGATCAAATAAATAGTTATGTTATATGGCCAGGACAATCAGGTTTTGAGTAAATTGAAAACCAAATGCATACTGCTGTGACTGCAAAGTAGACAGAATGGCAGCAAGCTGGTATGAGCTCTATGTGGGGATGGAACCTAGAAGAGAAGAGCGCCCTACAGGGGTTTTTTTGGCTCAGTTTTCTTCCCTCTTGCTTCACTCGCACATGAAAAGGCAAGCAAGAATACTCTAGAAAGTAGTTTCTTTAGAAGTTTTAAATTTCTTGCTACTGATACTTACCCAAGATTTTTAATTTTCAGCTCTTCCAATTTCATCATGTCAAATAGTTAGAATCTATTGTTTATTCCTGCCATGGTAACCCACTGTACAACTAACCTGGCTTTCACTGCGGTTAAACCTTCTTTTTAAACCACCCTAAACTTCTTGGGAGTCAATTTCCTGCCTATTTGGTATTTAAACAGTGTTTAGCTTATCACATAGCAATAGCAGATTTACTGTCTTTCATTATGGTCAGCAATCCATATAATTAAATTGACTAATTAGTAATTAAGTGCAATCACACCACTTCTTTTCAGCTCAAAGAGTCTACTTATTGTATATTGCTGGTGTAAATTGCATATTAAATCTATCTAGACACTGACACGCTTAAACATAAGTTAACACACTTAAACACACCACATAATTGTGTTTAGAATTACTTGTTTCTGATACCTTATGATGTAAAGCATAATTTGAAAAAGAGATAAAATAATATTGTAAAAATACTATATCTCATCTTGGAAGCACAACGAGGGGAGGTACTCATCCAGCAACCCACAGATGCAGGCACTTAACTTCCATTTCTTTGAGTGCTAAGCATGCACTTAATATCGTTTTCAGAATAGGAGAACTATTTAAGCAGGTGTTCCATTTCAAAAACATCAATATTCGGATTAAGATTAATAGACTGTTGATTTGCTTTTAAAATCATGAACATACTTAGAAATATTTCTGGTGGAAACAACCCCCTCAAACTGCAGATAAATACAGATAAACACGTGCATCTATATGAAAGTCTCAGTTAAATGTAGTCTGTAAAATCCTAGGTTCACTAATATCCATGTTTATTTTAATCTGCTGCTCTTTTCAGTCACGTTTTTTTTTTTTAAATTACATCCTAAGAAAACAGTACTGAGTTTTTAGATTTAGTATCCACATAGAAGGAAAGAGCTAAATTTATTACACCAACTGAGAACAGTTCCAAGAACTTACTGTTGCCAAATCTACTGCATTTATGGGGTTTTCCATTTTATAAGTTAACATATGTAGTAAATACTTGAAAGTTTTATCTACGCTAGGGAAAAAATGAGGTATGTTATTCCTTCCTATTGGAGCTTCACCACTGGAAGGGATGATAGAAGCCGTATGCAGGATAACTACCTTTAGAAAGGTGGTAAAAATACTAAGAACAAGTTTATACATAAATTTTGCTAAGGTTAACACAATGGAAAGGGCATGTATACAAGTAACTTCTAAAAAAAATTAGTGTTTTAATCTACATATATATTATCTGTGAATCAACTCATTAGCACAATTAACAGTCAGAAAAAATCTCTAGAGCTGAGTCCAATTCACTGGGAAAAATATTTAAAAACCTATTTTGAATGCTGCTGAATAAAGGTGATGGATCTTTAAATACTGATATACACAGATATACATTTAACGGATTCTAAAGTAATATTGGCTTGTTTCAAATAAGCTTGTAGATAAGATGTAACATTTTAATCAATGCAGTGCTATTGTAGATATGACTTACAAATACTGAAACAGTTCACCATTAGCTTTCTTTTTCTCTGAGTGTTAGCATTAGTACATTTTTCTCCAAAGTAGATAATTCACATTTTAAATGATAGCTCCAAATTAATTTCCTTATTTTGCAGAAATACCAATGATCAAAGGCTTATTGCTATTCAACCACTGTTCTGTACTTTTTAAGCTGCACACTCCCCTATCAATTTATAACCACACACCAGCTGTTTCACTTGCTGTAATGTACAATGCAGGGTGCCATCTATTGAAAAATGAATACACATACTAACTACTAAAAGGACAAGCTGGAGAGGGAATTCAGGAAAAGAGGATAGTAACAAGCAATGGAGTGAATGCTTCACAGCTCCACAGCAATTCTGCTGGCAAAAAAAAAATGTTTTAGTTTGTTTAACTCAATCGCAACTTGAACTGAGGACCCAATGAAAAATAAAGAACAATAAAAGTTGTGATTAATAAGTTAGTATAGAATTGAGATCTCCTATATTACAAATAGATATTTAAATACCTTTTGAAAAATCAGGCTTATAGTTTAAAATACAATGATGAAGAACAGCAAACTTTCCATGCTTTAAGATTTTCATGCAAAACTTGTTCGTGATAGAAAATTAAACTAGACTGGGTAAATTTTAGGAGAAGAAAACATCAAAGTTATCACGTCCTACAGACACTTTCCACATGCTAGTTTTGCATGTCATGCAGTGGCCAAATGGAGATGTAAAGCTCTTCTGCTGCACGCACCTTGTCATTAGAAAAGAACACAAAACTACATCAATGTAAATAGTAAAAATATGTGAAATCTAGGCTCAGAGAATTCCTAAATATCACTATTGTTTATTCTTGAAAATCTGTTCTTTCACAAGGTGCGAGCAAAGCCACAGAAAAAAACAACCAACCAACCAACCATATCAGTCTATAAAGCTCCATAATTTTGCCAGCTTTCAGATGAGACAGGATGTTACACAAAAGAAGCAAAGTATTCAAGAGTTGTGTGCCAGAACCTGCCAAAATGTTTTTCTGCATTACAGCAACTGGGTCTTGTTTTCAGAAGCTCCCATGGACTTCAAGCTACAACTGAAATTCAAGCCGAAATTACCTACATAAACCTAAAATAAAGTATTTTAGTGAACTTTCCTTCATTTGAAAAAATGCTTTCCTCCTACGATTAAATAATTTAAGTTTTCTTAGAGGGGAGGAATAGGGTGTTGTTTATACTTCAGATTGACATAAAAAGTAGCATAGTGGAAGTATTTATCTGTTCAGCTTTTTAATTAGTCCATTTTTCATATTTTCTGCTGTACATGAAAAACAATTAAAACAAATTTGTGTCCTATTCAACCGAGAGCAAGGGTAGAAGGAAAGCAATCTAGGGGGCAACTTAGGATTAATGATAGCTTTGAAATAGATATAGAAGCAATTAATATCGAGATGAACTGAAATTTGTACAAGAATCCAGTGCCTACGTCTGCTTAAATTCCTGTCCTTTCACTGGAAAAGTGACTTGTATACATATACCAGTATTAGGAAGAAGAACTGATGAGAGATATTATCTTAAAAAATTAAGACTGATGAATATAGAATATATTAATCCTGTCTCAAAGCTCTTTGCAAAGTGTGTGTCTGAACCATTTTTTGAAATGTACACTATTTATGGATAGATACCTGATGAGGACCTCTGACGGTTGTTCCAGCAGCTTCTAAAGAAAAAATTGCTTCAGGTACACCCTGGTTTGTGTGCTTAGGTACAAATGTGAAACCACTGTCTGTTGTTTTTAAACACGGTTTGTCACGGATATTTTCTATAGGCACGTTTGCATGATCTGAGGGGTTTGTTTTGTCAACAGTAGTTAAGCTTTGTAAAGCTGAGGTCATGAGATCAATGCCATGAGCTTCAAATGAGTTAGGTTCCAATTTACTGAGGTTAGCAGCACGGTCTCTGTGCTCCAGGTTAAAATGATGATCTTGAAGCATGTTTTCAGCTATACCGGTACAAGAAACTGTTGGTTTTTCCTGAGTGCTCTGCAAGAAAGCAGAGTCATTGTCTGTAGGTGGAAACTTGACATTAAATTTAGAAAGTGATTCTACAGAGTTGTTGTCCTCATCTTGGCCCACTCCTCTTGGTGTGATAGATGTGATGCATGATGCACCTCTATTTATATCCTTTATAACCCGAGGCTTAAAAAGCTCTTCTGCTTGTTCATCAGTTTTATCAGTACACTGTATCGGCATGGAAAACTGTATTTCTGTGAAGAAAGAATGAAGAAAACATTAAATAGTCCACTGAAATACAATTATTAAAGATGTGGTGTTGGAGGTATTTTTCCTGCGGGGCTTTTGATCTTCCTTCTTGGTTTTTTTTAATTGTTACTTTTTTATCCTTAAAATCAGATTGAATTCTCTATCACAAACATGAGATCTGACACAAAAACTATCAGAACAGAATAAAAGGAAATAATTATGTTCTAGTAATTCTATTTCTGTTTGATTTATGGCTATAAACATTTTCATTTTATTGAAAATTATGTTGTCCCATACCCTTAACACATACTTGCATATATTTACTGAAGTGTTCTGACAGAAATAGAAGCTGGAACCCAAACCATTTCACACAGTGCCAAGAACATGCTAGGCACCATGAGCACGATTTTAGAAGGTATTCAGGTACCAAACTCCCACTGGTTTCCAAATTAGTTAAATATTTAAACTGAATAACTATTCAGAAATGGGACCACATTTTCACTTGTTTTGAGAATTCTCCCTTCATTTTCAGCACTTTATTAACAAAAATGATAATAATGTACATGGTTAATCCTAATCAGGTGAGAGAATAAATTCAGTACACATTGATTGTACAGCACTCTTCTGGCATCACTCAGCTATTGCAGTAAAGTGGAACACAGAAGTAACAGAAATCAAACAGATTAAATCCATATCATGTATAGCTTTTCACACTGTTGAGTTAGGCACTTCTTCAGGGAAACCAAAACCATCCTCCAAAATTTCCACCCCCAAATAAGAAAGCCGTTAACATATATAACAATACAGTTCAGACATAGCAATTTGAAACCACAAGATACACATTAGCACGTCATGTAACAAAACTTCAGTAATGGATGACCTAAATTAAAAGAAAGCGCTGAAATCAGCATATTTTGCATCAACTGCGTGAGTTTGGCAGGTGTTTATTGAAATCACTTAAGAGTCTGATCCTACTATTCGAAAAGCTAGTAGAGAATATCTACAGTAGCTTACGTTATATTAAACTTAAGCATTAGGAGAACTGGATATCCAGAATCTCTTACAGCTGCAACAAAAATTAAGCCTTTCTTTTGTTTTCAGGAAGTGTCGGATGAAGTTCTTGTCCCATATAACAAAACAGTATTCAAAAGTCTGCACAAGGAAGTCTAGAAAATAAGTTCTCTGACTGTCCTCAGTCCGGCAGTTTTCCTCTAACAGATATGGGGCCAGAGACATTCATAGCAGACATCTTTTGAACTGACAGCTAAATTAAAAGCAAGCAAGTGCTGTCATTCACACAGTATGATGGAATATCACATGTAGTAAGTACCTGCCCCTCACTCCAAGGGGCAAAACAATTACAAGAGCCATTGATGTGATGACTGTCTTTTATAGCATGTGATTTGGAGCATTCGTCATAGAATGCCAAAACTGGCGGTGCTTTTTCTTGGTGAAATACTGAGCACCATGTGAACAGACTTGAAAAAGGCAGATGGTAAACAGTGGAAATACTTCTATGTATGTGTAATTTGCAGTATTTTCAAATATAAAGCAAAGCTTTCAAACAGTTGAATCACAATAAGAGCTTAAGTATATTACCAGTTTCAGGTTCTGGCTTTATCTTAAATTTAATCAGTTGGTCTGTTTGTTCTTCAGCTAGCATACATATTCGATGACATTCTTCTTTCATGTCCTGGAAAATAGTCTCCAGATTCTCTCTGGAAGATCAAATTGTAAATTAAAGAGTCAACCAATTCAGCTTGTTGTGACCTTTAATCTAGTCATACCCAGAACCCAGAGAAAAGCAATAGTATAAGCTACTTTTCTTGCAGATCTTGTTCCTCAACATATGTATACATATTTTTGTTCTCCTCATAAAAGCAAGCAGAAAAAGGAAAAGAAAATGTTATCAAAGAGCTGTTTAGTCATATCATACACACATGTATTTGAACTCAAGAACTTAAGTCCTCTGCAAGGACTGCCCCCAGAAATCCAGCCATTATATTTCTTTCAGTTCCCTCAGGTATTTTGTGGAACAGTTTATCTTTCCCATGGGTACTGTTTCCACCTCATTCTTGGGAAAATATGATTCTGCCACTATGAACATTGTCTTCTGTTGTTGTCTGTGCACTTCAGACTTTGCAGAAGAAGGAACACATAAGCCTTTGTTACTGTTCTTTCCATTTCTGTCCACTTCTCATTTTGGAGAGGGGCTTGTGAACTCATTCCCTCTCTGTTTCATACAATATCATATGAATTTTCCTTTTATTTTGAGGGATTTTTTAATTATATCTTTTCCAGAGTATCACATGGGCATCTGATATTTAGTTATCTGCACTGAGAATGGTAAAAATAGTTCATGCTGGAGTGAGTTTATTTGCCCAAAGGCATTATGTTATTCAGTTATTGATGCATCCATAGAATTCCATTGGGAAATTTTGATAACTTTGCTGAGTAATTTACATTTCTAAGCAAAACATAATGGATTTTATATAATTAACTTCAAGGATGAAAAAGTGAAGTTCGAATTGTGTTCTCTTTTGCATCTTTGTATCAAAAGACCTCAAAAGGGATTTTGCTTTAATTCACTGAATTGTTTTCCTTTTTTATTGCTTATTCGTATAGCAATCGGGCTGTGTTCCTACTTCTGCCGTGCTTCTCTTTTTGAAGAGAATGTCTTACAAATGTCTATTTGTATCTCTTTGGAAAATAAGATTGGCAGAAGGAGTTAAAGTTGCTATTTTTAACATTCTCATTCTGACAATTTGTTCAGATGTTTTAATACATAACAAATTATAAAAGACTCAAGTCTGTAATCAGAGCTTTCAAATATACATAGTATTAGATGAAGCAATCTTAATTTGCTAGACATTTGTGATACTATAATCTTACTAGTGTAAGATTACCAGTAATCTTACCAATCACATACCTCTTTCCAAGAAAACAGTAAAGTAAGCGAGCTATTTGAGAGCAGGGAGACAGAAGACAGGTAAAGGTTTTTCATTTTTTAGATATAAATCAATAAAGACAAACAAGTCTTTCTCACATCACATTCTTATTTCCTCTCCTTCTTATTCTAAAGGAGTAGTGAGCCAGACTAAAGATCCATGCACTTCACCTAGCCTATGTCTGGGAGTGGTCAAGAGAACATCGGGGCAAGAGAATAAGGAGACAGCAAGAATTTACCATACTTTCCCTTAACACTCCCCTAACCTCACCTTACAGAATCTTCTACCTAACTTCAGTAAAATTGTTAAAAGTGGCATTACTGCCTATCCTAGGAAAAATGCAAACCTAAGACTTTGGTCAATACTCTTCCGAAATCACTGGCAGAAGAGGGAATACTTCCTTAGGAAATCTACTGCTTTTGGTCCCTTGGTCATAGCAGGGGCTGACTGGCTTCACTTTACAGATAAATCTAGTTTCAAACTCTCTCATTTAGGATGGATCAGGCCAAGAATTATTTCTTCATACTGACTATCAGACTCCCTCCTGGCAGCACAGCAGCCTTCTCTGCTGTGCTGCCATCAGTTAATCCATTATGGTTGTACATTCCTGTCCTGAAGAGAGTTAATGCAAGGGAGTCAATGCTTATCCAAACTCCAGCATTAACATCCACTGCTGATTCCCAGAGTTTAACCTTCTGCTGAACCAAGTGGCTATTTTTCTTCCTCCCAACTTATCCCTACATACTTGTAAAGCCCCAGCTATGATTCCACATAGTTGCTGTCTTTATTACCTTCCCACATGAGCTCTTTGACCTCTGATGCTCCCCACTTCCCACTTCTCCCCATCCTTTTGTTAAGGTACTGTGTAGAAAAGAGGGCCTTATTTAATGACAGAAAAGACAAAAGCAAATTTTAGAAATGCTGCAAAAGTATTTACCTTTCAGCCATAGGTGAAATACCAGAGATCCCTAGAGATAATTCAGGCTTATCTGGAACAACTTTCCTACTTTTCACCTTGAAGTAAAATATGAAAATATTGAGCACATGTTAGCATATTAATTTTGCGCTTCACCTTGATATGAATAAAAATGTCATGGGGTCCTTCACCTAAGTCCTGCTGGAAGCTATCAAAATATTCACAAAATGACAAAACCAGTTTTTTAATGTTTGTGTGAAATTCCTATTTTTAGTTTAACAGTTTTTAGTTTAATGCAGTATGGCATTCCTCTGCTCATACTCCCTTGAAAGTGAACTGATCCTAAGAATATTGCTTGACTGTAATTCTTTTTCAGTCATGTATAAGGTAAGATTATGTATTTTGTATAAGCTTGTTAGTGAAGTGTCCAGCTATTTTAGCTCTTAAAAATCAATTTATTCACTGAGCATATCACAAGCTAATATGTCAGAAGTTCTAGCAGGTTTTTAAATAAGTTATTAACTTTGACTACCACCGTGTGGTTCACTCCAGTATTACACAGTTTTAAATTTGCCAGGCATTAAGGAAAGTTTTTGTAACAACCAGTCATTAAGCTGCAGTTCCACTAGAGCTGGATTACCAGATGGCCTGGGTAGTTCATATGTGCTCCAAATCAGACATGAACTTGATCACACCTGCCAAATCAGCTGATTTCTAAACTGTATAAGATTAGAAATCTGTATAAGCTGATACATTGCTTATAACCACAGATCCATAGCCTACAGGTGTGTCTTACCTTGCACTGAAGGGCAATTGCAGCTCCTGTAGACACATTTGAGCTGCCTTATACTTAGTAACATGTTTTACAAGTGCTTGCCATAGTAAGTTAACCAATGCCTGCGAAGTCTAATAGCAACAACTTATGCGGTGCTGTACTCCCACCCTTACCTGTGTTCACTTTAAATTAGCTAGCTAAAATATGTATACATGGTTAGATTCACATCAATGACTGCACTCCAGCTATCCCACAAGGACAGAATAGCACTCTGGATGCTATTCTGTAACAAAAATAGGGTGGCAAAAAATGAAAAAAATCAACTCGGTGTTGGTGAAAACTTTCAACTGAAATTTATAAACCAGAAATTATAATCTGGAGTTTCCACAAATATGAACATTTTAAAGACATAACATAAAATAATTAACATACAAACCAACTAATATGCATTTAATGGTATTCCCTGTGTGTTTTATATACTTTGACAATTTCCTAGTAATTATACAGTGCTGAAATTTAAAATGTGCTTATTAGAATAATTAGTATAAATTCCAAACATTTCCTGTTTGAAAGAAGTAATAATTTACAAATGTTTGTCTTTTTCATTTTATCTCCACTTGGTTTCTTATCTTACCTCCCTTTTATATATTGGCATCTGTATACTCTTTTGTGCTTCATTTAATTCTTTCAATTTGCTTTTCAGATTTCTTATTTTATCTTCTTGGTTGGAAATAACAGATAAAAGCTTCCTTTCCTTTTGATCGCTTTTGTCCTCAAGTTGCTTCAATTTCATGCTCTCACTTTCTAACTGTTCCTAAAAAATAATTTTAGAAACACCAGTACAATTAATAGAACTGAGACTCGTGGACTACCACTATTCAGCAGTCTGGAATAAGCTAAATTAAGGTTTTGCAACATAAGTAAGGGTCAGTCTTATTTATTACATTATTGCTTTTAAATTGATAGTAAAAACCTTCTACCACTACACATAGATGTAACTTATCACAAATTATTATTCAAAGCAACTGTATCTTCTGGATTTCTGAAAGTCATATCAGTGTTTATAAAAAAATAAAGACACTTGGTTCAATTACTGTATAATTTACATTAAAAAATTATATATTTTGCATGTACAATACATAAAATAATAATTCATGAATTTCAATCTTAAACCATTTTGAAGATGGTGATAATTCTGCAGCCACCTTAATTTTTGAGCAAACCCAAAAACTCAATAATAGACTCACAGTATATCTCAAATTGGAAGGGACCCATAAGGATAAAGTCCAACTCCCTGGTCTTTGCAGGACTACCTAAAACTAAACTACTAAGAGTGTTGTCCAGACACTCTTTGAATTCTGACAGGCTTGGTGCCATGACCAGCTTCCATGGAGAGCCTGTTCCAGCAATCAACAATCCTCTCAGTGAAGAACCTTTTCCTAATGTCCGACCTGAACTTCCCCTGACGTAACTTCATTCCATTCATTCCTTATGTCCTATTACTGGTCACCAGAGAGAGATCAGCACCTCCCCATCTGCTGCCCCCCTTGTAGAAGTTGTAGACTGGGGTGAGGTCACCCCCCCGGTTCTCTTTTCCAAGCTCAACAAACAAGTGACATCAGCTGTTCCTTGTAAGTTTTGCCCTTTAAACCTTTCACCATCTTGGTCACCCTCCTCTGGACACTCTCTGATAGTTTGATGTCCTTCTTGTTTTGTGGAACCCAAAACTCATCACAGTGCTCGAGGTGAGGCCACACCAGTGCAGAGCAGAGCAGGACAAACACCTCCCTTGACCAGCTGGCAATGCTTTGCCTGATGCACCCCAGGACACAGCTGGCCCTTTTGGCTGCCAGGGCACATTGTTGACTCATATCAACCTGCCCTCAACCCAAATCTCAGATCTCTTTCTGCATGGCTGCTCTCCAGCCTCTCATCCTCCATGAGGATTGTATTGCAAATATTTCAATCCCATAAAGATTTGTGAAATAAAAAGCACTGGCTGTCCTGACTTTAATGATCCATCTAGTAATTAATGGAATTTTTATGTATGTTGGTTTTTTGGTAGAATAGCAAAAAATTTTTTTAATATGCTCAATTTTTTAATATGCTTGAAAATTGCAAACAATTGCAAACAGTTAAAAACTGCTGCTATGAAAACCTTATAGTTGTCAGTTTATGAAATCTATAGAAACACTAATCTTGAGCTGTCTCAAGTGTCACAAAAAGTGTCCTGAAGCCCCATGATTGTCTCTGTGAGAGAAGTACGCCCAAAAGTTAACTCTTCCAGAAGAATGTCAGTGAAATGCAGTGAGAGAGTCTGTAGGTAGGTCGGGCAAGGTTAAGAGGAAAGAAGCAGCTAAGTGCTTTTCCAAGACCATGTTTTATTTTCAAATGGAACCTAAATAGGGTAAGGCTGTGCATTTGGAGATTAGGTAGGTAGGTAGGGCTACTCTACTTGACAATGACAGCAATGCAAGGGTGGGTCCAGAGCTGCTTCACCAAGACATCAGCTTGTTAAGCATGGATGTGTGTACATGTAGCTGACACAACTGTTTAGCCTCTGGATTAAAAAGAAAACAAACCACAAACAAAAACCTGCAGAAAAATACCTTTGAATCATTGGTTTTTAGTCTCAATTGTGACTTTGAATAGTAAACCTGCAGTAAGAGCTTCAATGCAACTCCAGACCTGGGTGGTATCTCAGAGATCCAGATTAAGCCTCTTCTGCTCAGTGACTTCAAAACATTACCTAAAAATGGCATGTTTCTATCACAGCAAAACTCCTTAATCCTAGCCTTTCTTCCACACTTTGCATTTCTGGCAGGTCAAATTCCATTTCTCATTTAAAAAAAGCCAGGGGACACAGTTTCTCCTGTATTTTCTTTTGATACTAATGGAAAATCCAAAAATGTAGGAAAAAGCTTTCCTCAAAGATAACGCCCTTGAAGAACAATTGTATCTTAAGGACAGTAAAAGAACTCTTTCACTGAGCATGTGATACAGCATAATTTACGTTTGGGACTATTACAGCTCCAATTCCCATGTGGGCTTTCAAAAGCCTTTGGATAACTGGAACCACTGCAGCAATGGCCAGTAGTTCTCTTCCATTTCTCCTATATCTCCTGCAGAAAGTGAGGACAAGATTTAAGTAAGCAGGGAGAAAAGCCACATGAGAAGAACCATTGCAACATGTTGCAATGAGGACATATCAGTACATACTGATGGAAATCATTCTTGCGCCCCATCAGGATACCAGGAAAAGCACTGGAGAAACCTTTCAGGATGTTTCAATAATACAACTGTTCATAACTTGATGATCTTACAGTTTCCAATACTGAGTTTGGTGGTTTGCAATGATTTGGTAACACTTATAAACTGGTGGAAGTTTTATAAACTTTATAAGTATGTCACACAGGTCATACCTGCTCAGTTAAGTACTTTGCAACACATTGGATCTTTTAAGCATGCTGGTATTAGCTGCCAGCAGAGTAGTTACATATGTATTGTGAACACAGCAGTACATTTTCTTTTGGAGAGGCTTTATAGGATCAGAGGATAATTGAACTTGGAAGGGACCTCAAGGGTTCTCTACCTTCTAATCAAATCAGGATCAGTTATGATGTTTGATCGGGTTACCCAGTTTGGTCTTGAATTCCCCAAAGATGGAGACTGCACAATCTCTCTGGGTAACCTTTTTCAATGTCTGGCTGTCCTTATGGTGAAATATTTTCCCCTATGTCCAGTTTGAACCTTTACTGTTTCAATTACCCATTGTATCTTATCCTCTTGCCATGCACCATTGTTAAGAGCCTGGGTCCATCTGCCTGCTAACCTCAATGTAGGTATTGGAAAACTATTGGCTTTCCCTGAATCCGTCTCTTCTCCAGGCTGGACAAGTTCAGTTTCTACAGCCTGTTCTCATGGGATATGTACTCAAGCCTCCAGTTATCTCAGTGGAGCCTCTGCTGAACTCTAGTTTGTCCAAGTCTTTGCGGTACTAGAGGTCCCCAAACTGGATGTAGTATTCTAGATGCAGTCCGTGAACACTGAATAGAGGGAGATACTCACTTCCCTGGGTGTGTTAGCTGTGCTCCTGTTAATACAACCCAGGAAGCTGTTGCCCTTCTTTTCTGTCAGGATATGCTGCTGGCTCATGCTCAGCTTGCTGTTTAACAAGATCCCAGCTCCTTTTCAGCAGAGCTGCTTCACAACCACTCAGTCACCAGTACTGCAGTAAAAGCAGGTCCTTTTATTTTTCCCTGAAGTGTGCTATAATGGCCTATTTCAGTGGCTTCCTACAACAAACAAATGGTCATACGGTTTCAAGGGAAACCACTATTCAACTCATGTGAACTGTAAGTGGTCTTAAGGAATATTAAGCGTAACTTCTAACAGTTTATCCGCAAACTCCTCGTTATTATTGAGTAGAGATAGATTAAACAGATGAAGCAATAGGAGAAAAGGCTACCGATACCAGAATTTTTTACGTCTGGTTGCAGGGCCTAATCCTACTGCATACATCATACCAGCAACAGACAACAGTTAAATGTATAAAATTATCAGCTAGCATAAAATCAAGTACAGCTTTCTTTGCATTAAAGATAGGAAACAAACTGACACTAGAGAAGCTGGTATTGGCTGGAACATGCTACTCTGCAAGACTGTTGCAATAGCTGCTCTTAGTTATGTAAGTCATTTTAGGACCCTTATTTAGAATATAAAGATGACTACCATACATCTGCCATTCCTCTGTTTACGTCCTGCACAAAAAAGAAGACCTAAACATTTATTGCAGGATGAACAATTTTGTATAACATATGCATCACTCATTCCTGACACACAGTTTCCTCCTCTTTTTCATGGCACAAAACACTCTGACGAACAAATTAAACAAATCAGTGTTTAATACTGAAATTCTTGAACCAGGAAAATGTGATCATGAGCATGTTGTCTTGTCACAGGTGTTGACTTCAGCTTCATGTTTTATTGAATTTATAAGAATTCTGATGTCTGACTGTTCTAAAAAGTAGAAGCTTGACATTGTCTCATCTCTAAGGTTTTCTGTTTGCTGGGCAGCTTTGGCTCTGAGAGAGTAACTGGATCCAAATTTTTCCTGCTGAACAAAGTCTAGCCAGGGTCTCAAAACCAGGCAGCAATATAGGGCCCTTTAGTCTTCTCAGGCAGGTGACTGAAAAAATCTCTTAATCTTGTATATATTTGGTACTGACCAACAAGCTAATCTGGTCCACTCACCTCTTTCAGTGAAGAAAAATGTGAGCAAAAAAATTATTACAACGTTTTATGACACATAGGCAACAGAACATACAAAATACATAAGTATGACCAACTACTAGAAAACACAGAAAAGACAGCCCCTCCCTCATTTTAAACCTCTGAAATTTAAGCTCTAATCATGCACCTATTACAATCATTTTGGGATTCCTATTCATTTTACTGCAGGACAGAATACAATCCACTGGAAAATCCCACTGAACTTAGCAAAAGACAGTTTCAGAAAGTATCTATAAATCCAGGCACCTCCAGCCATGGGAGAGACTCTGAGGAGGCTGTAAAGGACAATGACTGTAGGCATAATTTATTTGGTTTAGAGCATACTGTGGATGGAGTATGACTAGAAAAATACAGACTTTCAAACAGAATATTTGAACTTCCAAATTTCAATACCTGAAAAAGCCAATACTTTATTGAATTAGGTATAAGACAACCATATTAGGCCAGTGAGAGCATGATGGATTTTTGATCTAACAGACGTCAAAATATGATGTCTAGGGGGGAAAAAAGTACAAGAAAACAGGAGACATGCATGATACATCCTTTAATAAATTCCCAGATCTTCTTAGTAATAGTTTCTATGTATTTACTAACTCTCAACAGATTTTTTGTGCATGAAGTTGTCCAATTTTCCCTTGAAGCACGAACTTCCACTGGCTGACTACCTATTCTGTGGGGTTTTTTTACTTTTACTTCATTTATTGAGAAAGACAGAGAAATAGGAACTCTTGGGTTTTCCCCAACTTGTTTCACACATTCATTCCATGCAGTTTATCCATCATACATCAAAAGTTCTACATTTAAGAAGTACAAAAATTGGCAGCTGTCACAAAGGTATATAAAGCATTTAACACAACACAATTAATTTTCCATCATCTTCAACAGGAAGTTGGGGTTATATGGTTCTTCTCCCTTGAGTTTATTCAATAAAATGAGAACTTCTGTAGAGAGACTGCTGTGTATCTTACTTGTAGCCAGTTCATGAATGGCATGGCCAAGACACAGCCAGAGCTAGTAGAAGCGTGTGTGCCCCTGCTGTGCTGTCTGGACAACTTTGTATCCTTTTGCCAGGTTAGTGAAAGTTTATCAGACACAATATCAAACATTAGGGTCCTTGCATCAGAAGGATAGTGCAAAGATATCGTGTGCCTCTGCAGAAGCCAGCTTTTGTCCAGTCAACATTCTTCCTCAAGCTCCATGCTCTCAACACAGAGTAAGAGAGCTACTACATTCCCCTGAACAGGAACATAGAGTAGGCTGGGTCAACCTGACTTTGCATGGGTTTGACTCCCTACACATCCCCTCTGAAAAGACCTTATTTATATAGCACTATGCTTGGGTTTAAATGCAGACAGACGGTCTAGTTGATTCTGCACTGAGTTATATCAGCAATATTTCTGTTCGTGGCACAGAAAGAGAAGAATCACGATGAAATACCTATTGCTGAGAGGTAGCTGCAGTAAGTGACTACACACAAAAGTATGTAGATAAAGACAAATAAAGTACATTCCATTAAGAAAATAGCTCCTGAAATAACGATTCCAGCTTCTCATGCACTGCCTAAAATCTCCTGTACAGCTCACATAATCTCAGTGTTTGTTCATGACAAAAGCAGATAACACAGCTTCTCCTTTCTCCTACTCATTATATGACTAAGTTACTTTAAACTATTGTTCTTTAGCAAGCATTCAGAAACAACAGTATGAAATATTAGACTTGATCAGGTCTTCATGCATAAGCGTAAGGCATAATTTTTATCCAACTCAAGACAGCGAAATGCAAAAATATGCAAAGATGTTCCATCGAAGAATTAACCCTTCAGCTGTGTTCTAATCCAAATAAATGCAAAGAATAGGAAAGAAATGACATCTTGTGATTACAGATTCTAGTGCAGAAAAATTATATAGAGACCTTTTTAAATAGAAAAGGAGTGTATATATAAATATTTTCTAACAGTACATTTAAAATGTTTGCAAAGGCTTAGTCTCAAATGAGATTCCTTCAGGATAATTAAGCAAGCATCAACAATCCAATGAAATTACTTTTCAATTAACATTTCTGATAAAAAATGCATTTCTGTGCATTAATTAATTTGTTTAATTAATTAATTAATTAATTTGTTTCTAGCTCAGGTTTATGAAATAAATCCTGAAATAGATTCTTTTTAAATATAATGCTTGATTTCACACAAGGATCTTTTTATGACCCTTACAGGGTCCTGCTATGGAGCTATGGAGATTCATATTCAAAAATAAGAGATTTTATGCTACAAGACTGTTCTCAAAAAACATGAAATGACAGGATAAGAATAACGCAACTTTGTGCATCTCTGTCACTGTCTTTTCTTAATACGTAAAATTAAGTCATATTCTGCACTATTGCTTTACTCTTATTCCTGTTACTCTCAATAGGCTGTAGTAAAAATCTCAGTGTTACTTCAGCAAAGAGAGGCAGAAGAGACATTGTCTTAAACCTGGCTATTCAAATCAGCAGCTTATCCAGAGCAATGTATGGTTCACTTTCTACTCCATCACTTTTTGAGAGCAGATTCTTCATTTCTTGCAAAAATACAGAGACTGGTTGCAATGTGAAATGATGTTGTAAGAAAGAAAAAGCCCTTTTCTGACCACTGATTTTGGCAAATTAATAAATAAATAAGCAAGTAAGTTCCTACTTACTTATGATCAAAACTATTCTAGGGAGCTTGATGGCCAAACAGAAATTTCATTGCTAAGGATCAAAGGTAGATGCTTAGTTCACCTAAACAGACCTCAGTGTCACAACACTCACGCACTTCAGGTGTAGCTCAAATGAACCAGTAAAAATCTCACTTACCTCTTAGGGTCTCATAGTATAATTACAGCACAAATGTGAACTTATGTTAAACATACTGCAGGTGACCGTACCTTTAAGAGTTTTTCTCTTTGCTTTGCTATGTTCAGTTTTTCAGAGAGCTGGCTGAAAGGTAAGTTGAATGTTTCAATGTCTTCATGCATCATAATGTAGGGATGTGCACTACCTTAAATTAAAAAAAAAAAGGCGACTATCACTGCATTTTTCACAGCAAGTTTATAAATACAAGCAAAATTACATGAAGCATTAACTCCTTTATTTTCTTTCAGCAAGCCTTCATATTAAACAAGCAAGAGAAGGCAAATTCAGTGCTTGGAGACAATGCAAGACAAATCAGCAATAAAGGATGTACATGTACCCTAAAAATAAAAGTCAGCCACTTTGCTAGTATTTATGAAAACCAGGAGTGTTAGGCTAGTGTGAATAAATATTTAATGAGCATGGCAGATTAACACATGGTTACTTTGACTCTTTTCTCTTATTTGTGTAATACAGTCAAACAGTGAAAAATTATCCATCAATGACTATTTGATTTGAACAAGAATTACCTGCTTATAAAATCTGGTTATCCAATAAGATTAGCATCACAAGAGTCATCTAACACAAAAAACATATAATCATAGCACTCACATCTAGAAGAACCTGAGATAAACTTATTAACAGATAAGTGTAAAATTAATATGAAACATATTTTTATAATTCTAGTGAATGATTTGAACCATATTTTCATAACTTTTATTGGCTTCAGTGTAAGCAGGTTCTACCTCTAAAGAAAATCTCACCATTTCTTGAAGAGGATAAAGAGAGACCCCAGAAGTGTTGCATTTTATAAATAGATCTCGAAACGGCACATTTGTGTTAACTCTCACATTCACAGAAAAGTATGATACTCATTTCAGATATGTATATTGTAAAAACTGAAGAAACAAAGTCAGAACTATTCATCAGAGCAACACAGCATGAAAAGCAATAACGTGCAAACTGGAGTACATACCTCTATTAGCATTCAGAGCAGCCAACTGTGATTTCAGTTTTGCAATAATGCTGTTTTGAAGCTCTATCTTTTCCTGCTGTTCACGTATTTGCTGCATGTAGTTTTCTGTCTGCAAATACAATATAATTAGCATTAATCTTATACTGTTTTGACTAGGGGTCTCCTACTTGGCATATAAAAAGCAGCTCTGATTTTTAAAGATAAGCGTAGTTGTGGTCCTCTACATGAGTCCATATTTTTGGGACTGCACTGATTAGAAAAGGTATTATAGGAAATAAATCCTGAGCTTCAGTAACTGTTTCAACTGTGGGAGTGGTAAAAGGTAACTTTTAAGTTAGGATTCTTAAGTCAGGCTTAAAATTAAAATTTTAGTATGCTTCAGAATGCTGGTCAGTTAGTTTAACTATAGAACGGAGTAATTTTCTTCCTCCATATTTGCTAACAAATTGAACAAAAAAAAGGCTTTTAAAAAGATAGATTTTAAATGCAAAACAACAACATTGCTTATTCCATACAACAGATATTCTGTAAATCATTTTGACTGCCAATGAACAGTTTTGTCCGTTTTTTTAAAAATAGTGGACTTGTTTTTCTACCCCACATGAATGGGACAGGGAGAGAAGGCAAGCAAACAGTCCCATCCTGTATCTCCTATACTCCATCTCCTGCTATAAACAGGCCATAGAGCCTCTAATAATACTGCCCATATTTCACCAAAGTGTATAAATATTGCTAGACAGTCTGTTAATTGAACAACTGGCCAGGTGGTAGGAAGATGCTAATATTCAAAACCATTCTTTCATTAGCACATGCCTAATGCTGAAGTTAGAGCAGTGCTAAAAACAAGCAAGAAAACTTGCAAAATCACAACAAAAAAACACTCAGATTTTTTTCTGAAATTAAGAATGTGTCAATTACTGAACAGGTCAGCACCTGTCACTGCCTGGGAGAAGATGGGGTATTATTCTCATGTCTTTCATAGTTTATCCATATTGCTATCTAATTCTCGAATCTCAGCCACATTTAAATTCCATACTCTCCTACTGTCCAGTGTGTTTGTCTGTAAAGCAGGCAGGAAAAAAATCTAAAAGCAAAATTTATTTTAAAAGGCCAGGTAGTAGTTGTTCTATGAGAGTTTATTAAAAGAAAAAAAAAGTGATCAAAGAGCAGTACACTCCAGCAGCTAGAAGAGACCTCATGAAGCAGAAAAATCACTGAGAACCAAATTGAAAATGTACAACAGCAATGTCTTGTCAACACTTCTGTACAGAGCACAGACATGACAGCTAAAACAGACAGAAGAGAAGATGCTTTTGACAGCCAGTGTGCACAAATTATTCCTTGAGTCAGATGGCAGCAACAAGTTACCAACTAGAAGATCTGCATGACAACCAACCATCCATCTGTATCAAACACCATCTGGCCGAGATGACTCTGGCTTCTGTGTGCTTGACATGGCTCCCAGCTCTAGAGACTGGCAAAACAAGTGGCCTATCGGTAACTTAAGTAGTAAACTGTTAACAACAGCATGGTGGACAATCCAACAGTGTGTGGAGGCCACACAATGAACAGAGGAAGTTGCTAGAGTAAAGCACTGTACAAAGGTCATTCCAAAGCCAGGAGTTTTGCTAAAAAAACCCAAAACCAACACAAACAAAAAACCCCCAAGTAATTACAGTATCAATTCTTCTTGAAAAAATACTTTTGTTCTTTTTTGAAGTCACAAAATTCATCTCTTGAAAGTTCGATTAGGACAAAGATTTAAACTGGTAGTAATCCTTTATCAAAGGCTTTAATTTTTAATTTGTGAAGGAGCAAAAGTGCAGAGAGAAATCTTGCAAGCATTTAGTTCACTTAACACTTATGATCCCACACTTCTCTGGTTTTCCTGCAAAGATTTTAGAAGGGCTATCAGATCTTGTACTTGATGTCTTGTTTCTTGGGCAGAAGTTTCTTTCATGTACTGTTAGACGACTCAGGAGTATTAACTTTAATAGTTTTTCTTCAAATAGTTAATTGTTCATCATATGAGACAGAACTTAAAAGATCCCTTAACACTTTAAAATGTCTTGCCTTTTGTTAAGTTAGTTGCAATTTCAGCACAAAAATCACACTACTTTTGCCTGTTATGTATAGAAATCTCTACAGATTTACAGCAGCACTGCTGCAAGACTATGAATAGAGACAGACTGCACAGTGGATGATTGCACACATGACTGATTTGTTATGTGTTCTGCAATGCCTCAGCTAGTTTATTTTGTCGTGCAAGGAGATGGCAAGATTGGGCCCAGATATCAGAATATTCTCTAGCAGACCTTTCCCTGCTCCCAGTTCTACTACTGCTTCCATAACTTGACACTGAATATGGTTCATCTGCCCCTAAACAAAGTCCCAGCCTACCAGTTCTACAAAGTATCAGAAAGTCCTGTAGCACCAAAACCATTCAAGGCTCCCTGTAACAGAGGTTCCATTGCTGGGAAGAATATGAATGATAAAACTACTATGACAAAGCCAACCCCAACAGCTTTGCAATATGTTGTCCTACTTGATGAGAAGTTCAAGAGGAGTTTTGACTGAACTAATGTTTTCTGCAAATTAAATTTCAAAAAGGTAGGTAAATTTTATATATATCTTTGTTGTTTACATTAGAAGACTTCATTAATGCTCCAAAACAGACAACAATTTTCCCACCTTTAAAATGAAAAAAATTAAATTAATTCAAGGTCAAAACCCAGAACCCACCTACTAAATTCACAGCTTAATGAGTTACTCTGCAGTGTACTAGCCTGGTTTCATAATGGCAATTTCCAACTTTAACAGATGCACTGAAGTGTACATAGCTAAAGTGAAACTGAAATCTATATGTACTACCATCCTCCGTGGGAAGGATGGCTGTAAAGATAGAATTCAGAAACCAACACATACTTTTTGCTGTAGTTCTTTCACAGCATGGTCCCTATCCATGCATGCTTGTCGATAGGCTTCATAAGCTTTGTTTAGCTGCTCTCCAATGTTTTTGTCCATAATTCCCAACGTTGTTTCATCACTGGAAGGATGGTGGAATTAACAGACCTGAAAAGTAATCAGAAAGAAAAAGACAGAATGTTAAGAAACAGAAGTACATGACTAAAAACATAGATCGCATGACTTGTACTAATATCATATTCAAGTAATACGTGCAGTATGTTTGACCGTTAACTCACATAATAGCTTGAATTATAGCTCTGCTCACCTCAACATTTAATTTTATGTCCAGGGATAGTTTTAAACAAAAGCCAAACAAAAGCAGGTTAACTCTGGATCAAATTCTGGATGTACAGAATGTGGAAATATATGTGTAGTTACAGTGTTTAGGACTGAGATATAAAACTGGTGCAGATCACCAGTTACCTGATTTTATGTGATCTCCAAAAATTTCAGGCTTACATAATTGTGAAAAAACAGACAGTATTAATAAACAAAACTAAACTCAGCTTTTGGCATTCTATGCAATATTTGAAAATGGCAACACAAGCTACACTACAAGGTGAATTAAAACATCTTTTATCTAAAAATCAGCTATACCAACCAGTAAGAATTAGCAAGACTTGGACCTTTTCACACAATATTATAAACTTTTTACACATTGTGTACAACTTCAGTAAAACTCCCGAAACTACAGCTCATGAACTTCAACACATGAGTCTACAACACTAGTAAACGTCACAGACTCCAATTTCAAGAACTTTGCAAACACAGGTCCTTTGCTTCTATAGTAATATATGACATTAATTTTAAGATCAAAATTTATTATAACATAAGCACAGTAAAGAATAAGTTAGTGAAGTCTCAAAAAAAACCACCAAAAAACCAATGTACCAGCATTAAGGAAAAAAAACTAATAATTTCATCCCTCCTGGTATTTAAAGCATGGTTATCTCACAGTAAATGGTGTGCCACTACCATCTCTCACTATCTTCTGGGATTATGCATAAACCACAGATACTGTTAAGGAAAGTGGTGCAGTCAGATGAGGATAAACCAAGCAAGAAGGGTACGAGGATAATTTGTCTTGGACCCTGGTCTAAATTCTGAGGATTGCAGCTTGAAGATTTTGTTCATGTTTTCTGGCTTTTGAATATCTTCCCTATCATAGGGCTTGAATACAGAAATGTGGTTTGACTTTCCTAGAAGGTGCAACAGACTACTGTAGAGATATCACACTTTTTCATCCTGCAAATTTTAGTTTAATAGTGTACTGCAAAAGCAATTGTATCTCAACTCTGGCATGGCTGTCCTTTAATAGTGGCAAAGTGAATTCTTTAACAACTTGGAATCATTTGGGGATCCTTTGAAGTAACAAGCATTACTGAAATCCAAGTTTGTAAGTTTCACATAAAACGCCTACATTGTTTCATATGAAAGTTCTGTTTGTTTTGACTTGTTGGGTTTTTTGTTTGTTTGTTTTCCTTAACACCAGTACAGTAGTTTATAATCTTGGGTCCTTGCATACTATCTCAGAGTGTTTTTTGTAACACAGGCTACTTCATCCACCCCCTTCCTCCCCCAAAGGGTATCCCTTCACTAAATGGAATATTCATTCTAATACCTGAGGTACATCTTTAACTAAACAGGTAGGCTTTCTTTCAATTTCAAATGAAGGACTGTTTTATGTAGTTCAGTGAATAAAATCCTGCTTTCAAGGACAGGTGCTAACCCTCAGAAGGCATTGTTATGGCTGAAAGTGTGCTCTCACTTTCTTTAAAACCTTGCAAAGTTTGCATCAATGTTGACTTTGTACTTTTCTGAAATTCTCCACTGACACTTGTAACAATTTACCTAGTAAATGGCATGTCTTGTACATATAAAACATAACTTCAAAAAATGAGTCCAATGGGATTGAAAACACTGTTCAGATACTAAGAGAGAGAACAGGGCTCAAAGTTCATAGATAATGAAGGTATTCATTTCATTCATGCAAATTCAAATCTCCATCTGAAAAACAGTATTTAAAATTTATACCTAATTTCCAGTCTTATACTTACTCACTGACTGAGACTGGGAGCATTAACAAAGAGTTCTGCAGTCATCTGGACTGCTGGTAATTGATCCAACAGGCAGAATTGTAGCACTGCACCTGATTTTCTACTCGGTAGGGAAAAATAAGGAGAATGGTTGCTACTTTACTGGTAGCTCCCTAGAATTCAGACTCCATGCAGTAAGAAAGGGTCAATGAAAGTCATTACTAGCAACATTTTAAGATAGAACGGTAACTAGAAGAATTGGTTCAATATTTGCTCCATACCCCCTAGACACTCATTTCTGCTTCCACCTCACCCTTCCCTTTCTTCCAGCATAAGCAACCTTACAGGAAACCGTATCAGCAAACCGATCCAGTTTAAAACTAAATACTAAAGGTGTTTCTGCTGTGTTAGTTTTAATCAGATCAGATCCACAGAGCACTTCAAATGACATGATAACACAAGGAATCCTGCACAGGAGCAGAAAACATCAGCAAAAGGCAGATGAACCCCTGTGTTCAGCAGCAGCATTGGCTTTGAAACTGTAACGTGAGGTCACAGTTATGTAACAGTGATGTAAGACTGTCCTGCCACAGAGAAGGATACCTGGACCTTACCCGATCTCTGGCCATGTATTTTTGCCACTTACTTGTACCAGTATTAGCATTTCTATGCTACACAGCTGAGTATGCCAAAGTAGCTCCCTACTTCCTCAAAAAAGCAACAACAACCCCCGTAAAAAAACCAACTTCGAAATTAAAACTGGAGCTAGCTCACTGCAAGGCTGCTGGAGCACTACTACCAGCACAAGAAGGCAGTGGGAACATGAGACTAGCCGTGGGCAGGACTGCCGCAGTCTAGATTTAGATTGGATTAAACTACTCTGTAGTCACACCCTGGATTGCCTGTTGCTGGAATAAATAACTGCTTCTTATGTTATATATCTCATATCCAGAACTCCTTGCAGTTAGAAAAGCTGGCTTCTTTTCCTGCTTCTCCTCCATAGGCATCAATATTTATCAGGGAATTTGCCAACTGTTCCTTGTCATTTACCCTTCTCCCTACATCCAGCTAAGAGGAAAAAACCCCTCCCAACAACCCTAAAATAAAAAAACCCAAAACAACCCCCAAACCAAGTATCCCACTATTTTAACCAATCTTAGTTATGCTATGTTCCAGTTGCTGTATTCCATACGTAATTCAGCCCAAAACTGACAACCTTGATCTTTAGCAACTGACATTCTAGATATTCGTTAGATCCTAAAGACTTCCACAATCATTAACAGCAATATGTAGTCAGCGGAGATGCAGCAATCCAAACTGCTGAATTTATTCTAACAGGGTCAGAATTAGAGGAAGAGATTAGCTCCAGAGCTCAGCCTGCAAATGTGAATACCTGTGAGTGCTGTGTTGCTGAAGCTATGGCAATGAGAACTAGAATTTCATATCTGGGTAAAGACTTGAACACCGGAAAACAACTGGGCATAGTAAACATTGTAAGACAAACTTTTAAGTAAACAAACCAAATAAAACCTGCAGATTATCTTAAAATACTTCCCTCAAATGAGAAACATTTTGCTGATATAGGTGGGAAAAAAAAGAAACAGTAATATGAATATTCTGAGTCAAATGCCAAAAAAGCTCCAACACAAAGATTAGCAGCATATTGCTGCTGCAGTCTCAGCTCCACAGCTCACTAGAGAGGCATACGACTTTCCTTAGTGCCTCAGAAAACACCTTTAATTCTGAAAAAAGATTTTAGCTAACCATGTGCATATATATACATTAATTCGTAATACACATGCCTACCTCTCATAGGTTCATATGAGAGATGAGAACATAGGTGCCATCCAGCAACAAGTAATTCTTTACATAATTCTGCCTTCAAAACAGCTTTTTCAATGGAAATATTTTGTAAGTTACACTGCCATCATCTTGGGAACTGGAAACCTGTTGAGGTAATAATTTGTGAGAGAATGTGAGCTCACTGCACTTTCTTTCGATTTTTTTTCTTTTTATCCCCCCTTATTTTTTCTTAGTGGACACAGTTCCTGCTTTGCCCGACTGCGGAATGCGTCGGGAACACGGCAGCAGCCCCTCCTGCCACACCAGCGCTACAGCTGGGCCGCCCCTCAGCGCTCAGGGAGCGGGACGGTGATTCCCGGAGCGCGGGGGTTCTCTCCCCCCGCCGCGCCGCCGCTGCCCGCGGGGACAGCGAGCGCCTCTTCCTGCTCCTGCCATCGCCGCCCGGGCCACGCCGCCCGACACTGATCCCGCTGACCCCGCTCCCGCCGCTCCGGGAGCTCCTCCTCGCGCCAGCGCTGCGCCCCCGGCCCCGCTCGCTGAGCCGGGCCGAGGGGGACCCGGCGCCCCCGGGAGCGGGGGGCGGAAGCGCGGCCCGGGAGCGCCCGGCCCGCACCGCGTTCCCGGGCCGAGCGCCCGCCGCCCCCCGCGGGACGGCGAGCAGCGCTTCCCAAAGCCACTCAGACTTACGAGCGCCTGGCGGAGCCCGCGGCCGCTCCCGGCACAAGGCGCTCGCTCCTGCCCGAGCGCCTTAACCCAGGAACCAGAACCGACTTCCTGCCGTGCCTCTCCCCGCCCTGTGACGGGGCGCTGCCCGCCGGGTCGGGGCAGGGCAGCGGCCGCCTGAGTTCGCCACCCCGGGAGCGCCCAGCTGCCCTCTCCGCAAGGATGGGAATATTTCTGCTTTCCTCTGCCTTGCAGTGCCTCTGCCTGGCCGCAGCCAAGCACCCGCCTCAAGCAGGATCTGTGGCGCTCCCGACTTCCACTGTCCTTCCCTATTTCTGTCTTTCCGTGTTTCAGGGTGATTTGTAAATAACAATATTTACATTTGTAATATACTTTTCATGCTCAGAGGAGTTTCTGTCTGAAGTGGTTTTTTTTAGGTTACTACGCTGGCATTTTCCCCCTCTGCACTTATTTCATGCAGACAATCAATTTTATACGTAAGAATATAATGGAAACATACAGTTTTAATTTTGCTACTGCTACAAGCCCTTCTCTCTTTAGGTCACATGTATAAGTACAACTTTTTTCCCTGAAGGTGTGTAGGAGAGTGGGACCTGATGGGAAAACTTGAGGCGTTTGTTACATACTTGCCCAGGATAGTCACGGAGCCAGCAGCAGAGAAGCATTACAGATTTTGATTTAATCTCGGCCAGCTCTGAACCCCAGTGAACATATCCACGCAGCCAGGCTGTAGTGTTTCTTCTGCTAGAGTGGAACTTTCCCCTTTGGCCCCTCACAGATCAGAACCTGCATTCCAGCTATTGCAACCTTACCTTCCCTGTGTGCATGCACTTGGAAGCCTGAGGACTGAGTTCAAACATAGCCACAGGAAAACTGGCCAGGTGTTTTTCTCTGTGCTCCTCTGAAGGCTGTTTCTACTGTAATTTACCTTTTCTAACAGATCTGTAACAACTCTTTTATTCTGTTTTGGTCTGTGCTAAAGCTAAAGAGACTTATAGGCAGATGGCTTAATAAGCCTATAAATATACTTCCTATTTGGACACTTTTAGTAACTTCAGGTGAGGTTCTAATGAACTATTAAGGTGCAGAGAGGGCTTGCTCTGTTAACATAGTTCCAAGAAATGGGAATGAAATCTCTTTCAGAGACAGTGTTGGAGACATCCTAGTTAAGGTTTCTTTCAACCAGGTCTTAAAAAAAAAAAAAAAAAGGTGGGTGGGTGGGCAAAAAAGACTATGGTTGGTTGTTGTTTGGTTTTTTAAAATTTAATTTCTACATGTTAAATTTTTTTCAGTTTTGGCAAGTAGTTATACACTTAAAATTGTAATGGTTATCTCAGTAACTGAAATAAAACATGCGATTTTTAAATTCAGATCAATGTATGTAAATATACTTTAACAGACACTATATATAAACAGGGATAATGTGCAGAAAAGTACAAGTGGGTGTTATCTGATATAAACATGTATCAACTAAGTTTATGACTACCTGAATTCATATGGAACCAAAACATATACACCATCATAGCATGTTAGTTGTTACAGGGAAAAAAATTGTAAATTCTAGAAATGTGCTTAATTTGTTGTGAAGGTCTCAAACTCAGCAAAGCAAAAGTGACAACCATCTACAATTGTGTTTATTATTTTTGTCTTTGTCTTTAGACACAGAGAAAGTCATATTTTGACTACTTACACTTAGAAACTTTTTTTATTTTGGGGGGGGAAACAAGTTGATACTTTTTTCATAGTGAAAATTCAAATTTGCTCTGAGTGGGTAAATCAGCCTATTTAAGTACCTCACATCATCTATATGCAGTTTGCTCTTTTACATTACTTCCGAAATGGCATTTTAACAGGAATTTTACTTAGTCTGTGCTGGTATGTTAACAATGTTGGTTACACTGTGCTGAGGTCTTGGAAGGAACTGACTGCTCTCAGCAGAGGCTGGTGCTGCAGCAGCTGACAAAAGGCTGTAGTTCATCCAAGGTTTCATCTGATTGCTTTATACAACTCTATAAGCTTATAAATACAAGTTGGCTACTACCAGAAAGAGGTTAAAATGTTTCTTGCAAGTTGTTAATGTAGCCATTTGTTCAGACACTAGATGGCTCACGTCAGATGTTAAACCTTTTCCAGAATTTATAAAACTATGGTCCCAAAGCAGTGTGCTGGGTGCTGAAGGAGTCTCTGCTACTCTATGGTGTTTCTCCATTCTTGCAGTCGGTTGTTGTTGCTTTAACAAAATAAAAAGTGAGTTCTGAACTTGAAATGCCTTTCCTGGTCAGAAAAAGAGAATTGTGGCTTAATTTAGACCAAATGTTGTCATATCATAGTATGAAGGAAGATGAGGCTGATTTTTTTTCCCCAACATCAAAAGTTGATGAGCCTGTGGAAACCCTAGTATGTATTTTGCCAATGGGTGGTAACAGACAAAGCCTGAGTTCAGGAAACTAACTAAATGTTATTAGTCAAAGTGCAGACATAAAGATTTGGTGAATTATAAGCAACATAAACATGGTGCTTTATACTTTTTCTATACATCCAAATGCTGAAGTTGCTAAGTATAATTTACTCATTGTCTTTATGAAGTGTAGGAACCAAAGGTTTGCATTTTCTTTTCTAATCTCTTTGGTAAGAGTACAGAAAATTTTTATGTTGCCCAGGAGGTGTGTAAACAGGATTATGAAATGTGGTTTTGTACTTCAGTACTGCTTATGACTAATATTAGCTGGGAACTTCCACTGAGAAATACCCAACTGAAGAACTTCCTTAAACATAACTGCAAGCAGACAGTCATTCTCTAAAACGGAGACTTTAGCAGAAACAACCTGCAAACTGGCTTTGGACCCAGTGCAACATTGCTGATTTCCATAATTAAGGTCAATGGGTTCTGGAGGCTCACTACCTTGGAATAAGTTTAGCCTTCATGAAAAGGGAACAGTGCAACTATGCATGCGTGGGAACAGTTAACATACATAGCAACTGTTGTACCAAATATAATGCATGTTTTTTAATGTATTGTGAAGAAAAAGCCAGTGATGATAATGACACCAAAAGAAAGTAGCAACAGCTTTGCAAGACAAATGCTATTCCTCTATATAGAGTATAACCTGTGTTACAAACACAGAGTACAAGATGGAGAGTGAAATACTTCTCTGAGAAGACTAGCCAATGCACTGATTCTTAGTTAAGATCCAAAGAAACTTAATTATGCAAACCCTTGAGTTCTGTTTTAGTTTTATCATACTTGTGTCTTTCCTCCCCTTCCTCCTCAAACCACTGTACAGTGAAACTGAGTTCTGTAGAACAGTGTAGGGAAAACACTTAGCTTGGAAAATTTGTTTTCTCTAGCACAAGTGCCTTTTTGCCAGAGAAACAAATATTCAGGAAATTTAACATATAAACATTAATTCCTTAGATCTGTCAATGTGAAAAAGTGAGATATTTTGATATCAACTACATTACATAGGCCTTCTCCCTCTGTTCCTTGTTAAAATTTCATAAATCTTGGTACCTGATTTAGATAGAACTACATTATATTCAGTATCTAATTTAAGAAAATAGTTGATATATGGAGCCTTTGCATTATTTATTGAATGTTATTTGATCCCAAACCTCTGTTTAGGTCATTAGTGTGGAGTAAGAGTGGAAGAAGTCAAGAAAGATGTATTTGAAATACCACATTCCATTTCTGGAATCTCTTTTCCTCTTCTGCAAAAAGGAGAGCCATGTCGTGCAGCAAGATCACAGGTTCCATGGTATTATTTTTGTTTCTGTAGTGTCATAAAATTCCAAAGTTTGGGGAAAAGGAAGAGACAGGTGTTGATGCAAAGTCATTAAGTTAATGGACCTGCATTAGTATACCTATGGAACTTGTACAAACTGTTCGGGATGTGAAAATTTTGGATGTGTTCAAGGGGAGATTGGACAAGTAAATACTTGAGAGATTCACTGTGGGAAACTAAAGAGACGGGCAGCATCAGTCTCAGGAAGTTCTCTGACCTGAAAATAGCTGGCAGCTGGAAGAAGACTCTGAGGAAGTATTACATATGCTTGCCCTGTTCTTATTCTTCCTAGGGCGTTGATTTCTAGCCACTGCTGAAGAGAAGATGGGTCTGAACCAATGTGACATATGTTCTTATGTTAATGACTTCATGCTGATACAAATGTGTAGGAATTTCTCTACATTAAACAATCTCCTGTAAAAGATAGGATTCTCTAGAAGGATAGGGAACATTGCAATTGCAGAAGCTCCAAGAGATATTAGAATCCATTCAGAATTATTTTTTATTATTTTAAAATATCCATTTTAAATATAAAGCCTTTGAGCAGGTTTATTAAAGATAACCAGTGAGGTTTATCTGGTTTCTCAAAGATGCTGTTTATAGTTTGAGTATGTTTCTAGTTAAATTGTGATGACCAACAGATCAACTGCATAATATCATTCTAACTGCTCACAAAGCTTAACAGAAGGTACGTCTATGTAAATACACAGCAAGGTGACCTTCTTGATTGGTGGATTGAAAACAGATCTTGAGAAAAAGACCTCACAAAGAATAGTAGTTAGAGAGATTTTTTTTCCATTCTTTAAGTGGAGGCAGCATCTAACCATTTAATGCAGTTTATTTAGTGCAGGGGGTTTGTGTCTCCATATACACCAGTTAATGTTGTCCTAGTTAAAACTGTACAATGGAATAAACTTCCCAGGTTTCCTCCTAAAGTAAAATTTAGAGGAACAGGTAGTAAAATGGTTCAATCATGTTTAATCTTTTAACAAAACCACAAGTCCTTCTTAAGTATTTTTACAAGATAGAGCAACTGAAACCATATCTATAATATCCCTGATACATGGAATTGGTATACATTTCCACATTTTTCTTTCAACATTATTTGATTGTATGTTATAGCAGCGTTTGAAAATAAATAGTTCTGTTTATCTGCATAGCAAAAAAGTATTTTGGAATTATTCATCTCTGTCTTGTGATACAGTTGTTCGAACTCCTCATGTTAATTTTTAAATAATTTTATAAATGAAAAGCTAGTTTTGTGACTTCAACAAAGTGCTTTTCTTGATTTTTACTCCTAGTCTTCCTATGAGAGTTTGGTGGGTCTAAGCTTGACTAATTAGAGTGGGCAAGACAAAATAAGATGGTCAAATGAGTGTTTCTGTAAATCTTAAAATATATCATTGCAGTGAAGTTCTATAACCAAGTAAACCAAAAAGATTTGAGCAGTCAGGCTGCTCAGGTTTTGACTAAAATTTCTTGATATCTGCATACACCAAAGATAAATCAGCAGCTGTGCCTGATGAATTTTATGGTAAATCTTTCCCAACTTGAAGCAAAGAAAACTTGAAGCCATGTGCTGTGTAGTGGCTCACTGTGTGTTGACACTGTCCTTGGTTGAATACAGCCTCATTGTCTGTGAAGATAAGTGGAGTAAATGACAATAAAAGTTCAGACCAGTTTCTTGCAAATAACATTTGTTCTTACCATGCAGTAAACAGGAACATGTGCACAAAGCATAAAGAAAAAAAGAGGATGATTCATTGTATGTTCTCAGTTCTAATACAGAAAATGCATCACTGGTAATAACTCCAACTTTCTGAAAGAGCTGTCACACTTCAAGATTTATTCCTGGTGAAATAGGGAGAGAAACACATGATCAATGGGTTTGGGCCTTTTTGCATAATTAGTGGCAAAACACGCGTGCACACACACATGCACACACACTCGCTTACTTCGTCTGGCACAGCTTCAGTCTTCTTATTCACCAGCTGCTAAGACATTTTCATATCTATAGCTGCTTCCTCTAACTGAAAACACACCTGCTCTTCCAGCATTGTATCCATTTATTGTTGACTTTCTGGAAGAAAAAGATGCAAGAGAATTTGGGCTTGTATCAGAGATCTGAATAAGAACGGGATAACTCAAACCAATCTTGTAAAAGCTTTTATACATTAATTTCTCTGTATTAATTAGCAGTTTACATAAGCAGATACACACCCAGGGTCTAGAATGAAATGTTCTAAGTGACATTTTGCTCTTATTTTCTGTCTCTATGACATTTGGAAATAATCTTATTTGACCAGGTTTTGACTATTGCTATAGTGTCATCATATAACTGCCAGTGCTCCTTGATTGCACTGCATATGTATTAAATCAAATGGTAGAATTTTAGACAGAACTGAAAAATCATTCCCTGCAACAGTGAGTATCAACTGCATTTTAGATCACAAAAGGAGGTCAGGCAAAAAGAATATCAAAGAAAGGCAACTCTTAATATGAAGAGGAAAACCAGGAAAGATAAAGTCATAGATGTCAGGTTAGTTGGGAGTAAGCAAATGAAGCACCAGAGGCCCTCCTTCCCTAGTACTCGGCTTTACCTTTCCATTCATACTCTGAAGTACAACCTAATTGACATCTGTCTTCAAATCCCTGTTTTAAAATATTTGATCTAAACTATGGTCTGGAACTAACAGAGGTGATCTTACTTTTTTTCTCCAAATTCTTCAGAGGTAATAGACTAATAAAGTACTGTTCTATCAGTCCAACCCGTGATACACTTGTATCTTCCAGCCTATCACTTCCTACTTTGTTGACAGATGGTAGAGTAGCTAAAGACAAGAATCACAAAAACATTTAGGGTTATGGTACCAGTGGCTTCATGGAGGCTGCTACAGCCTCTGGTACAAAACTTTGCTGCACAGAGTAATGGGGCTTGCTGAAAAGCCATGTTTTAAGCATAGCTGCTGTCTCTGGGTAATACTCTCTAGTCCTCAATCCTTTCTAGTCACATCTCCTGGAGATGAAAATTAGATTTTGCATGGACTGATTGGGGCAGATAACAGAGATTACAGTCCTCCAGTCTCATGGCTAAAACAATCTTTGTGTTCCAGTCTCCTTCTAACAATATTTACATGTTTTATGGCATGGTAGGCAGTAGGTCATTCCCACTTTGCTGCTTTTGACAATCAGTTTTACTGATTGGTTTTCTACTTCACTGGTGCCTAGAACAGCCCTCTGAAGATACCATCCTTGCCAAAGGCAGCATCAGCTTTACCTAAACCATTTCGAACATATGTTTGCCTGTTTTGAAGATCTATATTGGTGATAAAGATTTCACAGCCTCCCGAGGGACCTTCTGTTCTTTCTTACAGATTTTTTTTCTAAATCTCTAATTATTCTTCAGTTGAACCACATTTTCCACAAGGTATACTGAACAAACTGGACAATATGATCCAGCTGAGACTTTCCACTGTAGTTTTCAACAAACACATGCTGGCTGTTTTAAATCCTTAAAACAGAACAAAAACTTAAGCTTTTAAGCAAACTTGTTCAATTATTTGCTCCAGTATTTTTTTCAGAATGAAAATAAAGAAGAACGGTATGTAATTTCCTGATTTCCTCTGTTCTCTGCTCTTAAAGATAAACATGACATCTGTCCTTTTTCTTTCTTTTAGAAGCTCATCTGTTCTTGAAGATTGTTGCTAATGGCTCCAAAACATCTTTATTCTGTTCTCTAAATATTCTGAGAGGAATTTCTTCAAGCTTATCTGATTTGAAAGTATTTTATCTAAGCCTGTATTCCGTCCCCTTGTCTCTGATACTGATGATTTTAGCCAGATGATTGAGGCTGACCCTTCTAGTGAAGAAAAGTAAAAAAGGTATCACCTTTTTGATACCATTCCTAATCATACTTTTTCTCCACTGACTAGCAGATCTCTCTTTCCTTTGTCTTTATCTTGCTACAGATGTATTACCAGAGTAGATATTTATCCCATTTTGACTTTTCTGATTTTGGCATCTTTTTTACATTGTTGCATTATTCTTTTACTCCTCGGTGACTTTGTTGAGCTTAAGGTAGCTAAAAAAGCCTTCCCACTGTTATTTAGCATTTTGGGATTTTTCAAAGCAAATTTCTTATTTTGTCACTAGCAGCGGGGTGGTTTGTGTTATCTCCTTTTTTTCTAAAGGAGATGGAAAATCTCAAAAACTCCATTTTTTGAGGATCAAAATGATGCCTGCACACTGGATTTAGGACCTAAAATGTCTGTCAGATCTAGTCCTGACTGACTCATCAGAAGTCAAACTGTATGTTTCTGTTAGAGATAGGTCTGAAGCATAGAAATGTCTTGCTTAAGTCAGTGGCTTCTGATTCCTGCTTAAGTTTTGATCTGATTAAAGCAGGATTATTTGGTTACTATCTGATTGGTGTAGGTTTATTTTATGCTAGCAAATTTCCTTACTTACCAGTTCTTCTTTGCATGGCCTTCATTGTCCTTGATTATTTCTGCATTGTCTTGTGGGAATAAAAAAAAGTAACGAATTAAAAAAAAGTTTCAGTATGTATTTTTCCCATCTGGTTAGTCCAGCACTCTTCTTAATTAGTAAAATGCCATCCTGTCAGATTCTCTCCTGCCAGGAAGGCACTCAGCTACGAAATCACTTCTTCACCTCCATTGTATATTTTAACATTTGAAAACAGCAAAACTCTAAGATATTGTATTCTTTCTTACAACAGAAAAAGCAAAATCAGCTACAGCATTGCTAATTAAGTGTAGTTTAGGATTAATTTGTATTTAAACAAGGCCTCATGGGATTTCAGAACATGTACCCAGAGTGTCATAAAATGTGTAACAACACTTCTCAATTAATATTCATTCACTTGGGAACAATGCAAAGCAGTCAAATAACTACAACCTCTTCCTTACTCTTTCCCTGAAGTTTATGTGATGTCCAGATTGCTTTCCCAAGTCCAAAGGTCAGCTCCTTCTTATTTTTGAGCAATACCACTCTATTTCCTTTCTTGAGTATTAAGCCTCTTTTTCCACTATAAAGATACTTAAAGATGATGTATTGTCTATTAAATAATAAGTCTACTGTTTGAATACATCAATTGTGTTGCAAAAACATAATTATTGTGTTTCTTTTCCATTGTGCCAAATGGAATGCCAGCCATTTTAAAATTAGTGTATGGTTTAACTATTTTATTTTTGAAATTGTCATATCAATAAAAATATTTAGATCAGTTCAATACCATCTTACTGATTACAGATGAGAAACTTAATAAATGGTAAAATTAAATGTTCTTTCAAAAAGAGAGGACAATCTCAAGCAGAAACCTAAACTATATCTGTATTCAGAAAAATTAAACATATAACTAATAATTTTTGAATAGTTTGTAAGCAATTAGGAAACATAGGAAAAACACAGTTACAAGCCTTCATGTACAATTTTATGTAGAATTTGCTGTAGAGGAATTAAATAGAAGAGAATTCTGTATATTCATTTAATTTCAAGGTAGGTTTTTTCTTTCTTTGTTAATTTTTTGGTAACTGCTACAGAATATGTAACAAAAATCTGTTTCTTTTAAGATCTGTAGGAATTTTTGCTTTTACATGGAAGTAGTCTGAAAATAAATATTATCAGTAATTACACTAACCGTGTATTTCTACCAAAATATTCTGACTCCTCTGTGGTGTGGGCTTTTTTCTATTTTCTGGATGGCTAGAAGGTGTGTTAAGTGAGTTTTAAATAAAATGGAGCAGAAGTAGGAAAGGTGAAGTACACTACTGAGAGAATCTTCCGTGCATAGAACTCACTTCCCTAGGCATCCATTCCTAGTTACTGTTGGGGGTCTCTGAATCAATAAGGGCATTCTTATGCGGGAACTTGTACTTCCATGGAAGAAAACAAGGGAAGACTATGTGACTGTGGCTTAGTAAAAGGTACCATTGCTTCTGCAGATGTGACTGATCCAAGGTGTGAGAAAGCTGGGAGGGATCCTTGTATAGACCTATTAGGTTTTAGGTTTTAACACTAGTATCCCAGCAAAGAATGAGAGAAATTATGGTTTTTGTTCCGCAGTGTAGCTTGTGAAAAGTGGTGCTAATTGAATGATACAAATTCTCTTCAAGTAAAAGTCATGTCCATAGTGTGGAGCCAGTTGGCCTGGCTCCACACCATGTTATATGAATGAAATGCAAAATCTAATGCTAGTTCAGCATAATGCTTATTTTTGCTTCAACCCCAGCTAAAGAAACTGAAGATGCATAGGCACCACTTTAGTAACTAAGCAAATCTTTCTTCTTGTTTCCAGCAACAGAGCCATGTAAGACATCGGCGTTTCAGCCAGTAGGCAGAGACCCAGTGATTATTCCTTGGTTTCCTGAAGCTCTCCCTAGCATACTTACACTGTTTCCTCATACTGGATTCACTCCAAAAAATAAGTATGGCAAAGCCAGTATTTTAGAACATGGAAACGACCCCCCCCAACAGGTCTTTATTAATCACTGTCTCTTTGGATAGCATTTTGCTTCCCTAAGTGTTTGTCAGATTTGTACCCCAGGCATGCATACTCAAGAAATAGTGTTTTATTTGAGTATTAAATAACATAATACACCTCATTAGTAATAAGCTGCTTTTTTCTGACAGAACATAACACTTATTAAACATGACTGTTGGGTTCATTCAATGTCTAAACAGGACCTTGCTGCAAATCCAAATCTACTTGAGCAGACATACAGTAAAATGCCATGGGTAATATCATATCATTAGGAATAATGATAATAAACAGCAATAATGAATCTCTTGGCCTCTTTTATATTAAAAGAAATGAGTATAATATACGACAGGAAAAAACCCAGCAGTTGATGAGAGGTTAAGATGGGTATACAGTATAACGAAAAAGGTTAATTATAGAGAGATGTCAGACAGCAATTATTTAATCTATAATAGTAGTGTTCAGTTAGATTATAAATATAGCTTTCACTCCTATTCCTACCTTAGGTGACCAACTAATGTGCAAAGCATCCTAGAAATTGTCCTCTATATTTGGAATTTTTTGCCAACAAAGCTGAGCAATGCTAGGTAAAGCTTCTTTTCTTTCAGTATGCATTGATATTTCTGTTTGGTCTTTTTCCATTCCTTCTAGGTCCTCCCGTCTTCATCTTCTGTTGCTTATGGCAAAGAGTTTCTCAGTTTTTGCTCTGCTTTTCCCCTGACTCCACCAACCCTCTCTAACTCAGCTGCTCCTTCCTATTCTGCTATACCTTAGAAACCTCCCAGCTTTTTAATTCTATGGCCATCACTACTTTTCCTGGTTAAATACTTCACAATGTATGTTTACAATGTATGTGTATGTTTCTAGCACACGTACTCTTGCATGACAAACACCAGTCCCATGGACTGGAAGCATTAAGAAGCTTCCCCGGTGCTTGAGATGAGGAGACAAGAAGATTTTCTTCTTTTGCTGCCTGAATAGTTTAGTAGAAAAATACATGAAGTGGAAAAGTGGTGCAAAAGTAGTATGTAAAACAGGAATTTACCTGCCCTTAAAGAGATGACCAAAGAGGAAGAAAAATAATGAGATGAAGAAAACTTCATTGTAACAAGGGATTCACAGGTACAGACTGGGGTATATGTGGCAAGATCAACCTATATGATTATGCTGGTTTAAAGGTAAACCAGAAGGAGAAATGAACCCAACTCAAAAGAGATTACACAGAGTTACAATTTAATAAAAATAATACAATAATACAATTATATGGACAAACAATTGGTTTTAACCCACAAAACCTAGATGTATAACCCAGCACCCTGGGGCACGAACAGTTTGTTGGTCCCTGTGCTGAGCCCCACGTGGTCCCCCTGAGTCCAAAGTAAAAGGAAAGGAAAAACCTGTTGGTGAGAGCGCTGGTTGCAGTCCAGTCGAGGTTCTGATCCTCCTCTGGATCCAATGAGTGGGCCCAGAAGTTCCAAGACCCTAAGATTATAAATACTCCGGTTAGAGTGGGAATGCCCAGTACCTCCCCCAGAGCTGGGAGTTCCACAATGGGTGATTGTGAGTTGTGAGATATTTTTGGAACCCTTGGTGGCCCTTAGCAGACATAACCCCTCAGGCTGGGTGGGGAGGTACTAATGACTCCCTGGAAGGAAATCATCACACCTGAGTCATTGATGTGAGGATAGGAACATCCTACTATCTCACAGGCTTCTTAACACCCATCTTATAGCCTGAGGGGTCAGGTGTGCTTTGGGCAGCTGCTGCAAATGGTCTATTGTTAACAGTTCCTGGGAAATTACATAGAGGGTGTAGAATACACAGTTTGGGTTACACCCACACAGTGATGAACTGGTCCCAGCTGCTCTAACTAGGACAATGATGAATCTGATTTTTCAACCAGGAACCTGAAGGAGCCATGGCTGTTGCCAGCTTTAAGTCCTTTCCAAAGAGTGGCTACAGTTGTAAAAAGACAAATCCCATTTCCAAGATGCAGGCTTGCTCTTGACTGCAAGAGTAACAAAGGACACTGAAATGTGGAAGATTAAAAACGAAGAGTCTTGAAGCAGATTTTAGCAGTGATAGAAGGTAAAGAAAGGATTTCTTGGGTTCTAACCTGCATAGCGCTTGTTACCTCTCTGGTCATCCTTACCTTTCCCTGTCACGCGAATTTTGCACTATCCTATTTCTTCCCCTCCACAACATTCAGGGTAATGTTCGGACTAAATCTTTAAATCCACTCAGTATCTAGAATATATGAGATGGGGTTTTTAGCCAAATTATTGTTGTTTAAACCTATAAGTTTTCAAAATAATTTGACTTGAAAGCAAACTTCTATTTACGCTGTCTGGATGTCTGACAGCCCTAGAAATGTCGGCTTGGCAACCAGGGTAATGAATATACAATTATTATTATTTATTTTACCAGATTTATTTCTCTTCCTTATCTCCACCCCTATTTCATTCTGACTTCTGAATGTATTTGGCACTAGGGTATTGTTAAAAATAACCCTAAAAACACCTTGGCTAAGATTGATTGAACGGCTTCTGAGTAAACAAGATCTGACTTGAAGTTTGGGGAAGATTTTGATTTAAAAAAAATGCCACTTACCTTAAGCTTATCCAGTTCTTTTGGGATTTTTCCTCTGTGCTGCAGGTCCCGTTTCCCTATTATTTTAACTTTTTCTTGCTAATGCTTGGAGATGAGCATGCATACATTGCTAGTAAGCATATCTCAGCTTACGTCTACATGAATAATACAAAAGGTAAAAATAGGTTACTGGAAAATACAAAAGCACTAAAAGATTTGAAATGCTGTCAAATACAAAAGGTATTTTTGGAAATTATTTAAAATGCTGCCCTCTTATGACATTCATTTTCATATTTTTATATGTGTATAATAAAACAATACGATTCATTAGATACATAATTTGTCATTTGGGCTCACCATAAGTTTTTGAGTATCAAAAAGACAGAGATACCACCTCAAAAGTATTTTTAGAACATGCGTTGAACAAAACATTACAGATGGTGCTTATTTATTGCTGACAAAATTTCAGGTTTGTAGTTTTCCCAACAATGCTCTTAAGTGATCTAATTGATTTCAAGACTTTGTGGGTCATTGGACAGGGATGAAACCCAGAGTTATTAAAGTGTAAGGAATAATATAGAGCACTGTAAATTTCATATGTGGAAAATATTCTCAGGTTAATCAGATTTTGCATCAACACTGTCTTGTAACTTGGTCTGTCTCTTGCCCATTCATAATTTCATAATTACCAATTGACAATCCCATAACTTCCTTTTGGCAACTCAAGCACAAAAAGATAGTGTATAGGAGACATAAGCATGGACAGGGTATCAAGGAGGAATATGGAAACATTGCTTGGGCATGCAAGGATGGAATTCCAGCTAGATGTTGAGCTGAAACAGAAAGGAATATGAGCAGAAAAAAAAAAAAAAGCCAAACAAACTTGTGTGGGTACACTGGCAGCAGATGGAAGACCTGGGAAAATGTTGCCACCTGAAGAACAGGGTGAACAATCTAATAATGAGGATGAAGGCTGACACCAATGATGCCTTTTTTTCTGTCTTCATTGGCAAGGTCTGCCCTCAGGCCTTGCAGGTTTCTTCCCAGCAGCAAAGTTCGTGGTAGAAAGTTACTGTCCACAATAGGCAACTGAGTCAGAATCAGTTTGAGTAAACTGGGCATATGTAAATCCATGGAACAGATGGGATTTATCTGGTGTTGCTAATGGACTTAGTTGTTGTCGTCAGTGTGAGGCCTCTCAAAATCTTTTAAAATGTTGTGATGATTAGGGAAAGTTCCTGCTAACTAGCAAAAGGACAAATACTGTACCTATCTTCTGAAAAGACAAGGAGGAGAATCTGGTGAACTACAGACCGGTATTCCTATCCAAAGTATAGGAACAAGGTATTTACAAACATGTAATTTCTAAAGCGATAGGATGGTGTGTTCTAAACAATAAATGTTCATAACTCTTTCTTATTGCATTTGCATAAATAGATTTGGGCTCTTGATTTTCTTTCTGTCATAGTTCTTCCTGCAAAAATTCCTTTGAAAATATCTCCACGCGACAGCTGGGTTTCACACTGAGTCTTTTCCACAGAATATTGATGGCCAAGGACTATAAACTGAAGACTTGTAGGTGGGCATCAGCTTGGATATAACTTGCCCTTGGAACTATGGATTCGTCTCCTGGCATTGTTCAGTAATCACTTGCCTGGTCTAGAAGAAAGTTAAACAATTTAATTTTGGTATTTGGCTTAATGTTAACAAAGCAGTGCTAGCCAGGAGAGAGAGTGGGTTCTATTTTGTTTTTAAATGAGTTACAGTTTACCTTCTGCTTAAGAGATGACAGGCTCTTGTCTCCTTTATCTCCTTTTCTGCATTCCTCTTTTTCACCAGTGATGGATGGATAGAGCAGCACTTGCAACCTCCGTTTATCTTTCCTTTCTTTTGGCAATAGTCTGTGTGATTTTTCTTAAGAGCTAAGACAGCCTCAGGCTTGCTAGGGTGCTTTACGGTAGTTCTTAGCAAAAGGCTATACTATTGCTCCCTGACTGAAGCAGTGAGCCAGCATTTGAGACCTTGTGTGACTGGTTGTTACATGAAGATATTAATTAATGTTTGAGAATGTTTTGGAGTTCTTTGTTTTGTTTTCTGGTCAGGTAATACAAAGTCTTTTTTGTAGTGAATATGAATAAACAACAACAGACAGTTTGCTAACAGCTTCTGCATCTGACTTCTCAGTTACTCCTGCTCCCCTTTGACTCCCTTCTAAGGTCTAGCACATGACTGTCCCACACTTTGCTGAACCTTTTTTTGCCCTGTTTAAAAATTGCAGCCAGTCCAAAGAGGAGCCTTGGCTTATAGCATCACTGTTTATCTGACCTGTGTACAATCTAGTGCCATTTGTTTCCATGATAGCTTCTAGCTGCCTCATTAAAATGCTTCTTTCAATTAGGATAATCAAGAAATACCTGACTCTAATTAGGTTTCTGTTTGCTTGCAGATCAAACACAGGTTTGACGGCTTTATGATTTCCAGTATAAATATATGCTAAACATTTCTAGCTCCCAGAAATGTGCATAGATTCCACTTCCTCCCAACTAAAACAGAATTTCTCGATTCCTCTTCACTTCTTCTGGTTTCTTTTTTTCTACTCCTGTAACTTAATATGCAACTTTAGATGGGTATAATCCTTGTTTTGTACCAGACTCTCTCTTGATGCTTGCTACATTCTCTGCTCTCTTTGTCTATACCCAGTGTACCAGTATTGACGATGGTAACTTCTTTTCTTGGGCACACTGTGAAAGGGAGATTTGTAGTTTATTCACAAGGGAATAACAACATTCTGAAGATGCCTTAAGATTCTTCAAGTTTTTTGGTTTTTCTAATTTTTGTAAGCTTTATAAGTAGTTATATAAGTAGAAGTAGATTTTAGAAGCAGCAGCCCTTATTCCTTTGCCCTTTAGCACAGTAGTTTACACATTCCTCAACCCCTACATGCCCCATTCCATGTTCCCATATAATATCCCCTGAATTCCAGTAGAAAATGTTTAGTCTCTCTTTAAGAGTAGGCCCTTTTGTTTAAGGACATTTTTGCTTTGGCCTGAACCGCAAAAGTACAGTCAAGAACTGGGTGACTGTGTAGCCTTTGTGCTCTGAAGAAGATGATGAAGAAGAAAAGCCCTCAACCCCAATTCCAAGAGGGTGGGACGGAGGTGGACCAGGGCAAAAGCTACGGGGTGGAAACACTTGGGATTGGACAAGCAATATTATAAATTGTAATATCTGTACGGGGGGGGTGCGTGTCATGTAATCTCTATGCCTCAAAGGCACGAATTAAAATCCTTTCCTTATCTCACCTCCAAAACTAAATTGCCTTGGAGTTTTTTTCTCCCTGCATTTTCTTTAGGCATCATTGGGCACATGGTGTGACTCTTGGGGACAGTCCTGTGCAGGTCTAAGGGTTGGACTTGATCCTTTTGGGTCCCTCCCAACTCGGCATATTCTGTGATTCTATGAACGTCATTAGCATTGCAAAATTACCTTTTTTTCATCACAAGTAACACAGAGGATGGGTGAGTACACTGGGAAGTCAGGGTTGAAGTTATATGCTGAAAAGAACTTCTGCAGGAAGAGGTGTGATAGAAAGAAAACCTATAATCCAAATGTATTTGCACAAAGGTAATAGTTAATAGAGAAAGACTCTATTATGAACCATGGATTTTCATAAGAAGCTGACCTATTCCTTGAGAAATGACATGTCTCTAGGTGCCTCTGTTTCTATACTTTGAGTGGAAAAAGAAAGCTAAATCTTGAATACATAAAACCCCAAACAAACAAACAAACAAAACCCCAAACAAAACAAAACAAAAAACCCCAAAACAACAACAACAGCAAAAAAAAAACCAAAAAAACCCCCCAACAACCAACCAACGAAACAAAAAAACAAACAAACAAAAAAAACCCCCAAAAAGCCCCAGAAAGAGCAAAAAGAACTGCAGTCTCATAAGATATAAGAAAGAAAAGAATCCATGTCTGACAAAAAGAGTGAAGAGAAAAAAGTGATACATGCTTTGGTGAAAATCAAGTTTCATATGGTTAGGGTCCCTTTTTTCCCAGTGATGTGTTCAGGTCATGCCAAAATAGCTACATTTTCTGGCATTTCACTTGGCATAATAAAACATTACAGGATCTCCCCCCATTTCTCCCATAGCACACTTACTAGATTAGTCCAAACTCCTTTACTCAAATCTGGTAGTTCTGGCCTATGGACCACCAGCTGCCCATAAAACAGTGGTTATCTTCATTTTACAACAGGAAGAAAGCCTTTTTAGTGAAGCATTATACATATATATACATATATATATATGTACATAATCAGCGTGCCTATTTGTATTTGAGTTTCTGTCTTATCACTCAAAATATCTAGATTTTAGATCATGAGTTTTGAATTGTTTTGAACTAAGCAAAATCAAAAAGACTTTTCAGCAGTGTGCTTCAGCTTAAGATATCATGGGCTGACCTATGAGAGACAAAGGAGAGCATCATACCTATCCCATAGCATTCATCTCAGGCAACCAAGGGATGTTTCTCAAATACTGAGTGAGGAGAGGTAAATTCAGGAAAAGCTGTCTGACCAGAAGTATTGGTAGAAGCTGAAGAATACTGGTTACTGCTACTATTTGCACAATGTTTTAAAGCCAAGTAGCCAGGAGAGTTTTAAAATACCAATGTTTTTGCTATTTCTGGCTAATGTGGTTCTTCTCTGACTTCTTCAGTAGACCATTCATGGAGTCACTCAGAAGACTGTAACATTTCTAAAATATACCAAAAATAATGAATAATTCTAATACATTTTCTTTCTTCTATGACTGCAGAAATCACTGACTGCAGATATTAAACTGTAGAGCTTTGTTTTCTTTGGTACTGTGATGCTATCATTTGTGCTACTGGATATAAAACTTTTAGCTACATTTCCTGTTCAGAGACTGTCAGAAGTTTCAGAATGGCAGATGGGTAGTTTTTTAGCCTACAATGAGAAGTAAAAAGCAGCAGTACAACACTCACAGGTTTCTGTATTTTTTTACTGATATAGCAACTATTGAAATGTCATTATCTATTCATTAGATTTATTTATCTGCACCTCCATAGGTCATGGATGTCCTTGGCCTCTTTATTTTTTTTTATCAGATGGCAGTCTCAACTGCTTTTTCATCTACTTGTTCTGTATTTATATATTTTAATCAGATTTTTAAATGGATGTCATGGCCTAGTGTGATCATTCAAAACACTTACATCAAAAACATTTTCCTCCCATATGTTAAGAAAGTAGAAATAAAAGATTCTTCCTTAGCTATTGCATTCTTATATTTTTTCTCTGAAATTCTGTGAGATAGACTTCACAGGAAATTATTCTCTGGATATCATATCTTTAGAGATACATAGTTTGAAAATCAAGAACAGAAATGAGTGAATCAACTCTCAGGCTCATATTTTCGTCCCTGGGGGTGGGAATATTAACAAAGCAGACCTAGGCAAAAAGATGAGATACGATGAAGAAAAATAATGCACCTCTGTAGCATTATACTTACAATCACGAAATTTTTTAAGTTGGAAGAGACCTCTGAAGGTCATTTAGTGCAACCTCATGCTGAAAACTGAGTCAACTTCAAAGTTAGATTGATTTTCCAAGGAACTCATCCATTAGAGTTTCAAATATGTCTAAGTGGCAATTCCACAACTTCTTCCAGCAACCTGTTCCAGTGCTACACTACTTTTCTAAATGTCCTAATTATGCCCTTCCTAATACAGGCTTTGTCACCATAAATGCACAACTGATGACTCATGTTGAACTTGTTCAGCAGGATCCCAGGTCCTTTTCTGCATGGATGCTGTCTAGCTGGTTGTCTCCTGTCCTTTTCTGCCCTCCACTCCTCCTTTCCCAATAACATTTCACTCATTTGCTTTTTTGTTGCTGTTGTTGTTTTTGTTTTGGTAAGGTCTACTGGTTCTGTAAATATAAACTTATCGTGCATGCCTTTTCTTTGTTATAAAACTTCCTGTTCAGCCTGTGGGATTGTGAAGGATTGTAAGGGCTATGCATTTAGTTTTCCCTTGGTGAATCTTCCAAAAGCTGCTGGTCTGAAGGATCTCAACCACCTCCCCGGAGATGAAATGGAGGCCTCACGTCCTCATGAAGAAATACATAAAAGTTCTGCAGGTGTAAAAATTATTTTTGATTTGAGATGCAAGAACTAATTAATTAGATTCTAGAAATAGTCCTTGGTTTCATCTCGCACAATTCACCATGTATGTATTTTGTATAGGTAACTTCTAGAAGTGTTTAGGCGATTCACCTTAGAAACTATGTAGGAAATACATTCAGTATAACCACTAAAACTTTCAAAACAGATTTACCTATGGATAGTATAATGCGGACAGTGAAAACATTATAGGAACACATGCAGTAGTAGCAAAAGAGTAGAAAAGCTATTGAACTAATTGTATAATAAGTTATTAAAAGAACTGCTATGGTGACAGATGGAAATAAACACTGCTGCATGAATAATAATCATGTTTTTTCCTAACCAAAGATCAACTCTAGACATTCTGTCTGAATTAATTTTGCTTTAAATTAAGAGAAAAAAACCAAACAAAACCAAAGAATGAATTAAATCCCTGCATATGTCTCCTCTGTAATACAGTGTATTAACTATGCTTCAAAAATGGAAGCTACCCTTGTGTACAAGACATTTAGAAATATACATGTATATGACATGAAAAGCAGGGAGCAATAATATACCTCATTACACCAATAAGAATTCAGACAATAATTGCAGCTAAAAAACCCCAAACTGTATCAAAACCACCCAAACAAAAAACAACCCCAAAACCTGTCCAAAAAATATATTAAACACAAGAAATAATTACAGGAAACAGAAGTACACTCTGTATAGAAATCATGATCATAGGAAAATAGAGGACACATACCTTTATGTATACTAGTACTTCCCCTCTCTCTGTATAAATAAATGACCCTCACTTTCTTATTTTCTTCCTCTCTTCACATTTTCTTTAAATCAAATTAAAATTTTTATGATACTCAGTATTGTTTTCTGTGTATTTGTACAGTATATGAACTCTCAAAGTCTGAGACCTCTAGTGTGCTGTCATAACAGAGATAAGAATTGAAGTAGTAATCATGTAACAGAGCAGAGGGGTAATTATGTAATTTTTATGTAAGTGTAATTCACATTGAATTTGAAATAAGTTCTGCCAAAACATTAAGAATACAGGATTAGACGAGTGGTACTTCAATTTTTTCTGTGTCAGTTCTGTTTTCCAGCAGCCAAGGTTAATGTGTTGCCTATTTCAAAGTAGGAATTTTTTTATTTTCCATTTTGTAAATCACTAAGCATATTCTTTGGCATAAATAAATAATGAGTCCTAAAATAGATGTGTCCCCCAGACCTTGGCTCTCAGGAGTATGTACTGGTCTTGTTTGTATTGTTAGATGGTTCAACTGTGATTTGTTGTATTGTTAGGTCTTTAAGTGTGTGGGGTTAAACACCTGAAACTGTTTTAGTTTCTGAATCTTGCAAAGCTAGTCCTATTGCAAAAAACAGGTATTTTTTATACCTAGAGGTCTGAAAAAATTCTATGTCTTTGCAAAGTAATTAGCATGATTTTCCCTAAATGTAGCATATGGCAGGTGTACTTGTAAACATAACTTAAGATGCCCTTTTTATTGCTGAATTCTGAAGTGAGCTGCTATTCCTTATATTTATACTGTTTTTATATGATAGTCATTACAATTACATTCATATTTTAATATTACTTATGACAACACCAGCTCTTTTCTCTAAAAGTTTTGTCACAACTATAACTTGCATTCAGCTGTAGGTTCTGAAAGCACAGCAAACACAAGGCTTCCCTGATCGGTCTGTCCTGAGGTAAAGATTAACATGGGCTCCACTTTCAGGGTCAGTATAGCAAGTGAGTGAGGGTCTTTCAGAGATATGGCTGAAGAACAGTCATGTATTAAAGCATGAGAATAGCTCTGGGGACAGACTAAATGAGAACTGAATCCAGTATGTGTAACTGACCCTCAGGAGAAATTTAGCACTGTGCTGAATCCCAGCTGGGACTGGGGCATGAAACTGTGTAAATTAGGTACTGAATAAATATAAGTTGCTTACTCATCTTGCACAAGTCTCCCTCTCTAATGCATGTTTCACTCGGAAAGCAGTAGGGAAGTCTCACACTGCTTTTGTTCATTGCAGGTTTCAAATGCTGTGTTTGTTCCTTGGTAACTCTTACTTCAGTGAGATTTTTGGAAGAAAAAAGTAGGCTGTCTGTAACAAGATTCAGTTAGATAGTCCAACAGAGTTTTATGGGTACTTTTTATAGATATTTAGACATGCTAGAGATGTAATTTTGAGAAACCAAGAATTTAGATAGTCATACTGTCACCACAGGCTATAAATTATCTCCTTTTTTTTTAATAGGAGAAGTCTTCATTGCTATCTAATACTAGAATAAACTTTTCACGTGACCCTGTAAAAACTCTTTTTTCCTCTTGATATTCTCCTTCTCCTGATTTTCCTCTGGCTGATGCTTCATGCTTAAGCTCTTAATTTAATTTAGATAGATAATTCTTCAGTACCAAAGAATTAACTCTGTACTGCAATGTTCTTTATACATTTGCAGCACATAAAAATGACGAATAATACCATAATCTTTCAATGAATAGCAGACTTCTACATACATAGAACAATTAAACTTTTATCTAGATTTTATGTTAAAATCAAACGGGAGAAATAGACTTTTACATAGCTACTTTACACAGTAAAGAGAGAAACCTCTTGCACCTGCATTAACTTTAGAACAGAAAATGTTCTGGCTTGGCTCCAACTACTGTGAGCAAACCCTTGACTACAACTTTGAATGGTGGGAAACCAGTTTACTTCAGAACTGATGTACTTTGTCTCTCCCTTTGGAAAATCCCAAATTACAATCTCCCTTCAAAATACAATCTAAGAAAAACGTATATTTCAAACGTAGTTCTGATAATCTTCAGACACATAGAAACTCAAGAGAAGGTTGAACTTAAAGCAATTAATCAATTTGTTGGGGCTATTTTGTTTGTTTTATTTTAAGTGTCTGTGAGAGTAAACTCCATGGGGGAAGAAATCCAGCAGAAAAGAACAATTTAGTGACCACCATGATTTCTGTTAAAAAATTGTAATCCCTTGACATCATATAGACACACTTGACACCCACCCATTTTAGGATTATCCCACATTTAGCACTGCTAGTTTCTGCAGTTTCTTAAGCCTCCAATTGCTATTTTCTGCACAATAAAAAATTGTGTGTCTGTAAAGGTGCCGTGACTTGAATGATCCATTTGCAATTAAAGTAGAACTATAATGCAATTTCCCCACCTCCCACATACCTATTTTTACCACTTTCCTTGTTCTGACTCACAGAAGATGTGAAAAGAAGTGCTGAGGCCTTGCCTAACATTCAGTGTCCCAGGAAACCACTGCCCTCCCACTCTGTTTGCCTCTGCACAGGAGGTACTGTGAGAGCAAGTTACTGCCATCGCGTGCTGAGTACCAGATTGTGTCTTCACCCAGCATCCAGCTCCTAATAGCAATATTGAGTTCTCAGGACTCAGTATATTGCTACTAATTCAGAAATTTGTGCTAGTGTATCGTATCTACTAGGTACCTCAATTCTCAGAGAACTCTAGGAATTGGAAACTGGAAGAAACTGTTTTTACTGTATACAGATCCCACAATGGCAATCACAATAGATGGGACACTGTATATTTAGTGAGTAAAATAATGAAGAAAGGGACAGTACACCTACATCAGTGTTAAAGGAGAAAGGCTGTCTAAAAATTTGCATGTCTTTACATTTGGGGTGTTTCCCTCCCACACCATGTTAGAAGTTTAGATACTCAAAATTCCTAAATTTCAAAGTTTCTCAAAGAAACCTTTCTTTCTACCATTCCTTGCCCATCCCAAGAACTTATGCTCTATTTCTGTGTTTTACTGTACTAACAATGAAAAAAAGAAGCAGTCCTGTAGATTAGGGACCTACATGCAGGTTTCCCTTCTCTGAGAGAAATACTCTTGTCCCTAGTCTCAAGTCAGGTTCCTGCTCATAAGTTTCTTTCCTGGCTCCTAGAAACCAGCAGTCAGCAGGAACCATGCAGTACCTCAAGTGCCTGTGCTCAAACCTCACAGCTATTCAGTGGAAATGAAAGTGGTCTAAAGAAAAACTCCTGGAGAGGAAGACTCACCATATTGGTCCATTTCTGGCTTTATATTTGTCCTTAACCATTCTTGGCTTTGAACCGTTGTGTGTGGTTTGTGTCTACACATCAAATCCAGCCCAGCCCTAACCATGGATATGTTCTGAGGCTCCACAGCCTGTAACAGGCTAAGCAGACAGGATATATAGTGCTGAACTAATTCTGTGGACACGGGCAAAAAGTGTTTTGTATTCACATACCAAGATAGCAAAGACATATGTTCAGGTATATATTTTTGTAACATTGTTATTGAGTCTTACAAATGCATAAGTCGCTCTTATCAAGCCAATATATAGTCACATTACAATAATTTCAGCCAACTTGAAAAGCATATAAAAAAATATTAACCACTTCAAGCTAATAACACTTTTGAAAACCAACTTCATGGAAATGGAGTGAACTATATCCAAAATATAATTTAAATTGAACCATGAAATAAAAATTGCCATTTCTTTAGCTTTACAGTTAATATACTGACCTTTCTTTCTAACTGTGATATATCATTAATTCTAATTTAAATATTTCTTCTCATTTACTGATGTTCATATGTAACATATGACTATTGACGATTTTGGACAAGAGCATTTAACTGATTTTCAGATGAGATGCAGAAGACCCCAATGTTGGTTGCATATTAAATGTAATATATGCAAAATAGAAAAAAACCCCAAACCTAAGAATGTCCGATATTAGAGAATGTCTTTGATCATTTAAACTATATTATATTTATAATGTGGAAATTTTTTATAAAAATCATTGAAATTAAATGTATTTGCTGATATGTTGCATAAATACTGAACTTCAGTGTATTTATTTTTTTAGCCTTTCTTAATTTTACAATTAAATCTCTTTGATGAAATGTCCATCTTCTGTACTTATAGAGCATAAAATGTACCAAGTATGCAATGTTTTTATCTCACTGAATGACAAATACTATCACCCGCATTAAGGTGCAAATCTATTCTGCTGCTTGACAAAGTAAACCACGATCACTGTGTCCCAGCAGTTTCCACTGAAGACTGGAAAAGTCCATATTTTTGCAAGTTGGAGCTAGAAAATGATGTGCACTTTTTGGCATAAGGGAATAATATCCTGGAAATAGCTGATGCAGTAGAGGACTATGTCAACTTATCAGGGCAGATTTTGAAATATAGGGCTCTGGTGTTTGCCCCTGTTCACTAAAGAAATATATAAAGAAATATAAAAAATATTAAAAATCTCAGAGATTTAAAAGCCAGTTTGTACTGCCACAGGAATTTCCATAGGAACCATTGTCAAGTTTGCCCATTAAAATCTCAAGTCTCTTTTTCCCCCTAATGTCCAAGACTCCATATAATGGAGTCATATGATTCAAGGCTGGATATGGGACTTGTAGCTGAGCAAGTCACTATGGGGAAAAAAACTTTAATATCAAGCTGCTGCTGTGGGATGTACCTTCTAGTATGACTTAGCACAGGGTTCTGCCAAGTACCAAAAATTCTTTTGTGGTTTAGTGAAGCACCACAGCTTCTCTAGAGAGATTTGAAATTATAGAATCATAGACGAGGTGGGTCACTTTACACCCTGTACGTTTGGTCACAGAGCAGGGAGTTCTACCAATGAGGGTTGCACAAGGCTGGATGGCCTTGGGGGTAACCAGCTCTCTGAATCTCCCTCTTTGGCAAATCTATAGTTCTCATTAAGTTCTTTGTTTTGTGAAGCCTCTGCACTGGAGAGACAAAAATAATTATTTTCTTCAAATATATGGGGCTGACTGTGCTGGCCTAATAATCGCTTTCCCAAAAACCTTACTGCATATGATCTATTTCTAGCTGCTTATCATTTTTCATAATTTTAAGTGTTACTGATTTAACTATTAGTCACTTAAGTAGAGAACATCTTCCTCCTCCTAGATTTTCACAACTGTTTAGAAAAAAATTCCAAACAGTAGTCATTTATTAGAATAAGTAAAGGGGGAAAATACATAATTTTCTCCTTCTAAACTGAATGGAATTGCCTTTGTTTGGGATGTGAAATGAATTATGAATTAGGGCAAGGACTGAGAATTTGACTGAAACTATACTTTTTGGCATAGATTTTGTCATTCCTCTGAAAATTCTTCTGATTCTAGTTTAGTTGTAAGCATTCTGGCAGGTTTAAATATTTGAATACACCTTAATCTAGAAATTAAATTGGTTAATTTAGAAATCAACTAAATCAACTGATTCTGGTATGATGTCTCTTTGTGATGACTGGGCTACCATCCACACAAAATGACTGTTTATGTTGTAACCCGATGCACTCGGCCTGAGATGAGCCCACTTTCTTTGTATTTAGTGCAGTCATCTTCCTCTTATGATGTTTTTGGTTCAGATATAACACCTACTATCTTTGTGAATATTAGGGAAGAAAATACTGGATGAAAAATTGAATGAAAAAGGAAGCAACAGCTGGAATAAGTGGGAGAATTGTGGACTGGAGAAGGAAATTTAATGACATTAGTAGAAAAGGAAAGCTGAGAGTACTAGATGGGGTGGGAAGTGATTCACAGAAAAGTTGTACGTTCAATACTGTGTTTCTTAATGGATATAATGTTCTGTCAAAATTTTTAATCACAAATCACTTGATTTTCTTCTTTGGATTTACTTGAGGGGTGAAGGTAACACTGCTTCCACTTTCTTGTTTTGCTGTTCACGTGCATTGATCAAATTCTGTATGAAGTGTTGAAAAGAAGTTCAGAGCTTCCTTATACTAAATGCAAGTGGCTGTCTTGTTATGATGGTTTTATGGTTATTGATATCATTTGTTCCTTGAAATTTTTGAGATTGCTCAGGTTCAGATAAACTTTTCTTCTCTGAAATATCAAAGAAATTGGACTGAAATGCTGTTCCAATTTACAAGATTGAAATCCTAATTGTTAGTGGACATTAAATTTGTATAAATTACAACATACACTCTAAAAATGAAATATTTCAAATAATGCAATTGGCTTAAATGTGTCAGGACTTCATGTCCCATGTGCTCCTCCTTAGAATTAATGATGCAAGAGCTTTACGTACGGTAAAGCGCAAAGAGAAATACAATCATTCTTGCACGTATTCCGGGCCATTAGAGCCTAAACATCTTAAAGAATGTTTTATATTAAGAACATGAATCTTATCTTTCCTCAAGGACTTGTTCAGAATTGGAGAACTGGTGAAATGTTGATATCACAGGAGAGTGATGTTAGAACAATTAAATGAAAGAATTTTAGTTACAATATGTTCTTTTTGACCAGAAGGAAAGGATGCCATTTGAATAGTGTAGAGAGTAAGCAAATTTTCTAAGAATTCTTCCAGCAAAATCAAAAACCAGGAGGTAGAAACACAAGAATTTTTTTTCTCCATGTTTTTTCTTTGACACACACACACACCAAAAAAAAAAAAAAAAGAAAAGAGAAAGGGAAAAGAACAAGAGCAATTTAAAATGGAGATTATAGTTACAAAAATTCTATTCTTTTTTTGTATATTAACAACCTTTTAAGACTTGGCAAGAATCACTCTGAGCTTTGAAGTCAGGTTTTAGCAGAAAAATAAATAAATACAAAACATCCACAAGCACCTAATTTTTCAAAACAGTGTGAGGGATATAGCTTTAACATTTCAATATTTTAAATTGCTTCAATCTGAAATGGTTCAAATCCATGACTTCCAAGTCAATACAGGAAAGTACAGAGTGCCTTTCTCTTAACTCCCCTCAATTTTGAAGTCTAGTTGTCTAGCTTTATCGATGTGAAGTACATAAGGCAGGGAGAATTTACTGCACATACTGAAAAAAATTATAAGCACAGAACCCATCTCTTCATTTGCCAACAGACTGACCTGGATTTTGCAAAGCTGTCCTACTTGCCTCTGGAATTCAACAAAAATAACTGCAATTAATATTTTTTCTGCCATATGCCATCTTACAGTAGCAGACTATTTTATTATTACCTTGTTTAAAATTAGGGTTTTTAATTGATGAACTTTTATAAAATAAAAGCATTGTTCATGGCTGCCAGGAGGTGTATAAACAAATGTATGAAGACCAGTTGCATTCAATTTTAAGACTTGGTAAGTCAGATAATTATGCAGAACTAATTAATTCAAAATCTGTTTATCAACAGTAGTCTGTAGCTGCAGCATTTCATCCCAGAGGCATTAACAAAGGCTTGTCACCTGCTTTCTTGATGCATTTTATCTCAAAGGCAAATCAATAGGCAGAGTATGGAAAAAATGCCATTCCCACAACTAACAGTTTACTAAACTTGCAAGAACTTTTAATATCTGTTACCAGTTAGTTTTCTAAGCTTAAATTAAGATAAATTCTAAATGGAAATGGGATGTGCTAAAACAACATTTCTGCTTCTAATACATAGAAAAGATATGTGAAAATGAAATTTGAAATAAAAAGAAATATTTAAAGAATTTAAAGAATTGTTTAAGTATTAGTCAATTGTTCTTGGCAATGTTGTGAGTGAATTAAATATACCCATTAAAGAACTGTGCTGATGCTATTGGGTTTATGACTGTCATTTTTGCTTCACTTTTCTCATTTCACACAACATTTTTTTTTATATTGTGCTTTGAGGCCCAGGTTACATTCGATATTACTTGTACTCCTGTAGAAATGTTAAACAACAAAAGTAGAGGTATACAAAGTGCTTCCCATGAGTGCTGTTTCACATTTTTCTCCAAGTTTGTTGTATATCTTAGTATGAAAATAATTTAATGCCTGGTATTTAGTGTGTGAGGTCTCAAACATTCATCTAAGAAAATGTAGTTCTGAAGCTGAGAGGTTTGTATTTCTGTTCATCAGTATATCTAAAGCATTCTGAAAAAATATATAATTCCATATTTTTATAGATCTAAGCTGCAGAATAGCAAATTAAGCTGGCTTCAAGGCCTGCTCGTGGAGTTTCTTCAGCAAACTCGGTTTCCAGTCTTCCTAAATACTAAAGTCTGATTGACCCAATAGCTATGGCTACATAAGTACAATAGTTTCTTTTAGAATCCATAGAAGAAATCCTGTTCCCACTGAAATCAGTTACATAAAGTGGTTCCAGCATGACTCAGATACCTACAAAAGGTGACTCATGATCCTGCAGATACTCACATGCTCTATTTACATACATGTAAAATTAGTCATATACATAAATGTTGACAAAGTTTCAATCACTTTCAAAAGGCTATTGTGATAATGATTTTTTTTTAATAATCAAATCTTTCTCTAATTTTTACACCTGTTGGTTACTATTTGTTAATAACTTCCCCCTTTTTGGAATATACCTCCATTCTAGAGAGATCAGGGCCTATATATGTTTATTAACAAAATTGTAGGCTGAGGCACATTTTCATTAATATTGCCAAATCATATCTAAACAAAATTTTGGAGTAAAATGTAGTTGTTTCATCAGTGTATTCTAGTCATTGATTAGTAGTGGAGAAGAAAGTCTTGTTCAGGAGACATAAATACAGACTAACTGGATTTTACTGCAGGTGTGAAGCACATTCCCTTTTCCGCATAAGCCATATTTATTTATATAAGCTATATTTACTTATATACTAGTCAAAGCATTAAGATTTATGGAAAAAAGCATAGCAAGAACTATGCACTCTGCTCAGTGTAATATAACATACAATAAATTCAACAACAAAGAAATGAGACACTTCCAAAAGTACATTGTATTGCCTACTCACAAGAAATTATAGGTAAAGAGAAGTGACAATCAAGGGTTAAATTACGAAATTTTGCAATTTATTTCTCATCATTTATGAGATTGTTAAATGTCAGAAAGTGGACTTTTTTTTTACTATCAGTATAAAATTGAACATACTGTGAGACATAAGGTAGCAGGTGTCTTGGCTCTAAACTATCAAGTCTGTGGGCATTCTGTTATAACAGGTGCTCCAAAAATTTGAACAGATTTTAACAAGAGCTGTATGGGCTTTTTAATTAGCCTGGTTACTCAGCATGTGGAGAAAGCACTAGGTATGTGCTTAAAACACCATTGTATCTTGCAAACAAATGTTTCTCATACCCATAGTCATTCTTTTGATTATCTTAAAATTCCTTTCTATCTGAGGCTAGCATTTGATCCTTGTATTCATTTTTCTTATAATATATCCTACCTGAAAAGAAACATCATACAAAAAAAATGTTGAACAGCATATAGTCTTCTCTTTGGAAGAAAGAATTTAGAAACTTGGATTTACCTGATACTTAGCTGTGATTTTACTTGGCATTATAGAACTATGAGAAGGCACACTGAAAAGGAATTCGGTGCTCTTGGTTTTAACTATGAAATGTCTTCACTTGCAGTTAGGCTTTTCCCATTATTATTAAGTACATCACAAGATTTTTTAGAAGAGACAATGGTACAAATCTTAAAATAAACACAATGTAGTAAAAAATGCTTTGATTTTACAATCAGTATGATTGATTAGATGTGATTTGAGAAATTACTATAAATGTATGACTATAACATGTAACATAAAAATAATGTCAGATAAATTAAATTGTGCTATAATGTTGGCTTAAAAAGAATAAGCCAAAGAATGTCACATTACAGGGAGGAGAAAAAAGAAAAAAAGTCATGGCTTACACAACATTTTTGTGCAAACTGTCCTGTGGTGAAAATTAAGATTTTAGTCTATAGTTTTATTTTCATACAAAAATGATTTTAATAGTTTTGTCTGTAATACTGACATTAGTGTCTGCTGCCTGTATTTATCTAGAGATCTTTACATCTTTTGTTGTTATAAAGTTTAGTATTGCATATCATAAATTACAGAAATCAGGGTTGTTTTTTAACTCAAAAGAGATTGTTGAGAAATTATGTGGAGGATTTCACACTTGAAACATTTGCGTCAAAATATCTTTAACCACTTGGCCTAAGATTAAAAATACCAAGACACGTTTTGATCCATATAAAATGCACACTTTTTAAAGTGTGCTTAATTTAAAAAATGCTTATATCTGCATTTTGAAAGGAACTTCTCTCTTACATAAATTAATGTAAGAAATGTACATTTTATGATTTCACTGTGAATTCAGTCTCTTTCCTTATGCTATTATTTATTTGCTCAGTAGTAAAGAACGCAAGTATAGCCAGTCATCATTTATTGCCTGAAGTAATAACTATTCTCTTAATATACCGTGTTTTTTAAAATTTAGAAATCTCATCTAATTTATAACCTTGATGGAAAACAAAGATGGGGATATATTTATGCTGCAAATGAAAGGAGTACTTATTACTGTAGATGCTAGTTTGCAGAGGTAACAATAGTGGTGAAAACAGCAGAAAAAAATGTTAGCATGGGTTAGCCATCCAAAATCCCTATAGACTTCATAATCTGTTTTATGCTGCAGGATGGGACCCTTGCCATTGTCTTTCTGTGAGGTAACAAGGATAAGAAATGCCAGTTACGGTAGTGTATATTACCCTTGTAGCTGAGACTATGACTTGAGCATTGGTTGCTTTGGGCACTAAGACTACCTTGATTTCTGGCTCCTCCAGTTCCCATCACCAGCTCCTTCTTATGTTCCTGTACTACATAACCATCTCTCAGTTGTGCTAATGCAGTTGACTGTGGATTATAAGGCAATTTTCCCTTTTTTTAGGGAGTGGATAAGCCAATAATGCTGCTGTCTTAAATGTATTATCAAACTATGGTCTCATTTTGCTGTGAAAATATAACCTACATGCAAATTAAGTTATTTGGGCTCCAGAAAATCTGAAAAACATTAAATGCATTCTGAAATGACAGATACAGATAAAACCTCTCTGTCAGGGAGACTTTGAAGGGGTAATAACTCAGAAAAGGTAGACTTCCCCTTTATTACCATATTTTTCCCTCAAATAAATGCCTTCCTTTCACTCTTTCAAGGGCTCAAGAACAGTGACCACTTTAGCCTAGTTTTCTAGATTCATCATGTTATCTGAATAATCATGCAAATTAGGTTGATTAGAAGTATCACCCCTGCCGGAGGATGATTTGCATTACTGAAGAGCCATGTAGGAAGTCTGTAATGAGATTCAGGTAGTAATGGATGAAAAATACAACAAATTAAACGGAAGGAGGACAGCAATATAAAGCTAGAAATAATAGTAACTATTAGTAATTACTAATAGTAATAGTAACTAATGGGGATTATAAAATGAAATATTATGGAGTTGCAGCAACCTATTTCTAAATTTGGTAAGGCTAGTCACTCGATCAGAATTAGAATAAACGATTTTTTTAGAAGAAGCCTTGTTTGTAAAAACTTAGCTATATCTTAATACAATATTTATCTTGCAAATGTGGAAGCTCTAATTGGGTTGATTGGATGTTATATTAGTATAGATGCTAAGTACAAGTGATGAGTAAAATGTTGGAAGGTGATGATTACATTTTTTAAACATTTGTACTTGCTTTCTTATGGTAAGATTGATTTTGTATGAGACAGATGTTTGTATTAGGCATAAATATATAGGTTAAAGTAAATAATAATATAGGGAATAGTAATATGTGTAGAATACCACCAGCGTTAAGAATTTAGTCTGTAAGGCAAGATTTGAGAAAGGCTTCAGTTTTTATAAGTTATAAGGAATAGACATGGCAGATACAGTTGTGTAATAAACCCCACGAAGCTGCATGCCCCATCTAGGTAGCTAGAAATCTAGGTAATCTATTTGCCAGTATAAATTCTGTGTATGGCAATTCCATTAATGATTATTAAAAATATTACAGCTGTAAAACCTCGTAAAGATTTAGGACCAAGTTGTGAAAATAATTACAATGCTTAGTGATATTAATAGTTCTATCAGTTTATATGAGCACAGGAGAGCAATATGGAATTAAATTAAGGCATTCATTTAAATAATTGCAGGACTACAGTCTTTGGAGAAGCTTTCGAAAATATAACTAAAACTTAGATTGTTGGGCATGAGCATGCTGTTTTCAAAGAAAAGTAAGTAATTCCATAGATCACTGGAAGAGATATTAAAGGGTGTGCTTCAAAGTCATCACTGTTTATTTCCCACTGAATTTCACCATCTCACTGACTGCTCCTTTTCAGGGACACATAATATAGACTTGCTAGCATGTGCCCAGTTTTGGTAAATTTCAGCCTGACAACGGCTCTTAAAGAAAAAGTTGTGATTGTGAAGAGCAGAAAAATTAAATGAAAAATGAAGAGTTAAGACATTAATTACAGTTAACTTTTTAAATATTTAATTTGGCAGTTCTCATTATCTCTTACTGTACAGTGTATGAGGTCAATTAGGATTCAGTTGATCTTGGAGTCAGTTGACAATGCTGTTTATAATTAGATAGAGGAAAGGGAAAAGGTTGATGTTTTCTCTCTCTTCCTCATTAGGACTGGCTGACTGAGCCAATTTTATTGCTATCTTAAAGGCAGTTAAAAAGGTCATGTGACTGTTTCCTAAATGAATTGTTTTGCAAAATACTGTTGCCTTTGTAAGGATACTCCATCGTTAGGATTGATAAACTGTTCTTATTAAAATTTTGAAGTATGCAATTCATCACTTTAATAGACAAAGAAAAGCATGTGAATTGTTTTATATTTCACACTCTTACCTAGGAACTGCAAGGATTCGAATTTTAAACAACTGTGTGCAGTTTTGCAGAATCTGAATGAAAGGGTTCACAGAATCTATCCCAAATTTAGTCTCGGATTTTTATCTTTAACATCTACTAAACAGTACCTTCTATGAAGTAATACAATTGATATGAATAGTGTCAGACCTTTAAAATCTTTGCCCTTTTTTAATAAACATTCATGGTAGCATGTGCATAAAAGTATTGAATTAAGTGCATAATATTCTAAGATCTGTTAGCAGGTAGAATTGACATACGTTTTAACAGCCTTGAAGCTACTTTTTAAATTAGCTCTGCATACTCATACTGCTGTGATATAATGTAAATAATCTTAATTCATGAATATTTTTGTAATTTTAGACATAATTCTTCTGTTAATATCACAATACTTTTTCATGTTTAGTGCAGCAGTGACTCCACTAATATTACTTTAAAGGTGGAATGGATATTATTTTTCAGAACATTTAGTACAACAATGTAATCATGTTTTTACTTTCATAACTCTTTTTTGATAATAAGCAATGCATATGCATTTATATAATGAGTATTGCCTAGCCATGATGATGATTGTATCATACATTATAATAATACTAATAGAAGATAAAAGACAGCAACCTTCTAGTTCAGTAATTTGAAATGAATGTGAACTGACATTTGAGAGCTCTTGATAGGAAAAAAAAACTATAAAAGATAAAAGAAAGAAGAAGAAACTGTAAATGAAACACGAGAGGGAAAGTCCCAACAGTTCTAATTAAAGACATTTCAACATTAGAACTGCAGCATCCACCCACATGTCATTCTTGCATGACATGTAACAGAAGATCATCAGTTCTGTCTTCCTTGTACAAAATATTTTTCCTATAATTGTTTATCAATAACAGCAAAAGTGAGAGTTTTGTGTAATCATATTCATAAATGGCACAGAAAAGCAGTCATTATAGTAAATCTGCATGTAACCAAAAAGTGATTCTTAAAGCAACTTTCAAGAAATGCTGCCAACCACCTATTATTCAGTATTTTACTGTCTACACTGCTTTCCTTCATCAAGTAGGAGATAAAGGAGCAGCCTGGAGAAGGTAACTAGCTCATTGCATATGTAAAAAAAGTAAAATGCATGTTTCCTTTATTTCACTCAGAGGACAGAAGTGAAAACAAAAAGCCAAGCATATTCATGACAGTGGCAGATGGTGCCAACCTTGCACAGCTATTTTCTTTGGTTATTGGCTACTTATACTTTAAAAAATGAGAGACAAAGCCAGAAAGCTGTGGTTCTAGAAGATAATGAAGTCTCACTGACATAGGTCATCATCCTGAATATCGTCCAGATTTGTTTTGTGTTTCTATACAATTTTTTTCAATTTCTCTCACTTTGTATTTTCTCTAGGAAACCACCTAAACTAAATACAGATCTCATTATGTGCACACCAATATTAGACAGAGTTTGAGATAAGGTGCAATAAATTTGCCTGTGCCATTTCAGAAAATATTAAATTATTGTATTCTTTAGAACTCCCTTTTTTATTTCAAAGAATAATATTAAACTGACAGTTGTCAGTATCTTATTAGTTTAACCACTGTCAAACAGTAAGTGTGGATTTTGAATTGAGAATATCCAGTTCTGAGAACTACATTTACTGTGCCGAATAATATGGAACAGCTTTGAAAAAAAATGAACACTGGATTCAGAATGGAGCCATTTTTTCAAGTGTCTAAGTAAACATCAGGAGGTTTTTGAGTACTTTTATTTATTTTCTTTCCTGCCCAGAAGATTCTGTATAGTATGGTCACAGTTTGATGCATGTTTAATGAAAATAAAAGCTACAGCCAAGTTAGAATGAAAGAGAAATTCTACCAAGGCCCCATTTATGATTATTGATTCTAACACTCTTTCAAACAAGAAAAATCCAACGGAGAAATGAACATCTTTTCAACCAAGTGAATGAATCACACTGCCTTTACAAAGGATCTAGAGAATGGGTAGGAGAGTTTAGGGCCACAACACTGAGACCAAATGATGTTTTTCCTAGCCAGGAATGGGACCAGTCAGACTCCTACTAAAGACAAAATTTCTTTTGCAGCAGAAGAAGAAAATTCAAGCAAACACAAATGAATGTTGAGCTTAGAGAGAGCCCTCACTAACAAAGAAAAAGTATCACAGTTGTTTCCAGAGCAGAAAAACATTGTATACAAATTTTGTTAGTCTAACAATGAGGGCTAAAGAGATTTTTATTACCATGTAAAGCCACTTGGATTTGTAATTCTTTTGTCTGGAGCAGTGTGCTCTACTGCTAACCACATTATAAACCTGTATGCTTATGCTGATGTGACTGTGTTACAAAGGAGACTATTTGCAAAGAGAAACATCAGGTCATAGAACCTATGATCCTTTAATATTTGTTTCAAATAATTATTTTGAAATTGGAAAACTCTGTGAGATGTTTGTATTTTAGTCTTAACCAATTGCCGGGTTTGATCACTCATGGTCAAAGAATGAAACAGGGTCTTGTAAGTGATACAGCTGCTCGAAGCTTATACTGTGAGATGCATCATCTTCTAAAAAGTTACAATTCCAGCTTTAATAATCCCATTTTACCTCTTACTGTAAGAAATACATCAACCAGCTTTTAACATACAACAGAGATCCTTGTGCTACTCTCTTTCTTCAAAGTTTCTTTGAACTACATCTAACAGATCCTCAGCATACAAATGTTTCTAGCAAAAATTGTAATCAGGGATTTAGTTTCATATTCTGGGATTCATATTCTGGGACTGTGCTGTGCTGTAATTTTCTATTGTGTCCATCTTTCCTCATCTGTTGCCACTCAGTTATGGGCAGTGCCACCTTCCCAAAGTAGGAGCACACAGAGCACAATTTTGTTCAACTTGCCCTTGCTATCCTAGTCCTGCAGCCTGGTCTTTAGGTGTTTGCTAATCTTTGAGGCACAGGAGAGAGAATGTGTATGAATCCTCTTTACTTTGCAATCTTAGATGTAATAAAGGAACACATGGCTAAACATGCAGTAATGCTGATTCCTGGAGAAACAGAAAAGGTTAGTAGTACCTATTCATTGGATTTTTTTGTTGCTGTTTATCATCACTATAGTCTATTTTATGCAACTCTGTTGAAAATTAACGCATTCATTTTGAAAATTGTTATCCTCTATTAAACAAATGTACACATGCAAAGATACGGGACAGAGAATTATCAGAAAACCTTGACAACAAATCTGCCAATCTTCCCATCCCAAGCCTATATAACATATACTTGACTGAGATGGAAAAGGCAAGATAGGTGATAGTCCAAACAAACAGAACCACAAATATATGTTTTAGAAGTAAGCACACATGTAAACCTTAACACTAACAGGACCTTAGCGCATTTTTCTGCAGTTTCTCTAAGTTAGTAATTTAATTTCTGCTTGGGTTTTTTTGTTTGCTTTTGCTATATATTTCTTGATTCTATCTTTTCATATGTGACTGTAAAAAGGCCAGTCGAAGACAAAGAAAGCTTTTAAAACATTTTTTATATATAGGGTTAGGCCTGGATTATAACACATTCTTCGTGAGCAAAATTATCAAATAGCTGTCCTTCAGTTATTAAATTTAAAAGGGATGCAATATTTGTAGAGTGACTTGAAATGGAAAATTTAAAAGATCAGAGGGAAATAATAATTAACATTAAATTTTACTGAAGACTTCCAGAAAATGCATTCTAGAGCAGAGGTAATTACTTGGGAGTTCTGCTGATGAAACAATATGTGGACTTAGTATTATTCATATTGAAGAATGTGAGATAGAAAGCATAGAAATCCAAAATTCATGAATAGTGAGATAGTGAAAATAGATATATTCACAGAATATATGTATATGTATATAAATATTATAAATATATAATATATTCAGTGAAGATATTATATATTCACTAGCTATAAATTAATTGAAGAACAATGACTTTATATTAGACAGCACATGATAAAATACACTTCCTGGGCCTGCACTTATATTTTTGAGGCACACAAATTCTAATTGACTTGCATAAGTAAAAAAATGCAAACTTTGACCCTGCATTTTCCATGACCTTTGGTTCATGTCAACTTTATGGTAATTACCAGTGTCTTTGGATAGGCAAACATATGCAGTCTATCTCCTTGAATCACAGAATCACAGTATTCATTACTACATAGTACCGGATGTTGAATAAACAGTCCCCAGTCCATAACACTGATAATGTCCATATTATTGTTGCTAAAATAAATGAACCTCATCTGAAGAGCCATTTTTTTTTCTTTCTAGCAGTATAGTGGATCTGGGTAAAAAAATAAAAATTAACAGAAGCTTTTATGTATTAAAACCAGAGCCAGTTGGCTGCCTTGGTTAGGGAGACCAAATGCCAACAAAACCAAAATCTTCATTTACTTTGAAGACCTCATGCTGAATGAGAAGCTGTTGTTGAGTGAAAGATATTCTTTGCAAGCACATTCATTTTCTTCTTTTTGAACTCTCAAGGGAACAGAAAATTTAAGCAATAAATTATGCCTGTCCCTTTGAGATCAGAAAAGCTCAGAATATGCATACTTTGAATAGTGAAGTTGATCAAAATGAAGCATTGGAGCTATGAAAATGTAGAGACTTCTGACCCCATGAAATACTGAGTTCATTGAAAACTACACTAGATAGTTCCTGATGCAGAAAGAGATATGAAATTTGTTTGTATTGAGCTTTGTGCTATTCAGGAGGTTGCTTTGCAAAGTGGGTGATGAGACTGTCACTTGTAGCCCTTGATGTAAAACTCACAAAGCAAGTATTTCTCAACATGCCCTCCAAGCCACTTTTTCCTGAATATGGGTGTTTAGAGGTTCAAATCTAGCCAGCACAGAAAGAGATTTCTTTATTATGCACAACTCTGTCCCTGCATTGGAATAAAAGAAACAAGAAGTCATTGTTCCTGGTAACTTGGTATGTAAAAATATTGCCAAATTGTATATTGTTGCCTGTATGTGTTAACTATAGTTATCTCTCTAAATAGAGCTGTACTTTTCCTGCAACAGGAATTTATTCTAATACTTTTATACTTTTCTCTCCTTAGCAGTAAAATAACTACTGTGTCATATATATAGAAATTACTCCCAAGAATGTAGCAAGCAGGATTCACACATTTAAATGATTTTTTTTAAAAAAGCTGAACTGTTTCCAAATTCTTCTATCCAAGCATCACTTAAGAAACTGTTTGTTCAGTTCAGTTTCATCTCTGCAGCTGCCAAACCACTTCAGTTCTGCCAGCTCTGCTCTCTGATTGCAAAATAAAGGGTGGTCACTTCACAGTGTATGCAAGAAATATCGTAATTTTGTGAAAATTATGACATTTATGAAATCCTTTCAATAGTAAATTGTTGGGCTATCCTGCTACTTGCCTATTTAGCAAAACCCAAAAAGAATCTTTTATATTCAGTTTTCCATACTTTCCTATAACATTAGTGAATATAGTATACTGGGTTTGCATTTTGTAAGACTGAAGCACTTTGCTGCAGCTTACATTCAAAAATGTTTTTGGAGCATAATAGTCTGTCAAAACAAATCTGTTTTCCTCATTTTTGTGTGTGCACAAGGGTGTCCTGACTGCTTTTCGTCCATCTCTCACAATATCAATAAGACAATAGTAATTGCAGAAAGTAGCAAAGCTTTCCTTTTTTTCTTTTTTTCTATTTCCTTTTTTTTCTCTCTAAAATCAGAGGATATGTGAAAAAAAATTAATCAAATGGACCCTTATTATATGTAAAATGTTGCTACATAAATGCATTAACCATTTTCATAGCTCGTGTCTGAAGATTGGAGTCTCCTGTGTCCATACTTTGTGCAGAAACACAAAGGCATAGTACATAGGAAACCACAACCTGTTTTATTAAAAGGAAATGCAAATAATTACCTTACTGTAATACCTTGCTGCAAATATTTTTTTAATTTTCAGAAAAGTAATGTCAATGGTTCACTAGTCTCTAAATAAAAGGTCCCCACTTGATATAAAGTAAAATACATAAATATATCATATTGCTTTTAATCTGAGATATAACTTAAAGCAAAACAGAGAGGGAAAACCCAATAAATTTCTTACTTATAATTTGCTTAAGTTCCAAGCAGTTTTCTTCTCAGGAAAATAATTTGCCTTTGCTGAAGAATAAATTAAATTGTGCTTAGAAATAAAAATGGAACAAAATATTTGAAGGGGTTTTTTTTAATAGGCTGTTTTTCCCCCAGATAATAAAAATATTTAATTTTAAATGGTGATCCTGAAAAGTTGTTAGAAATAACAAAATACCAGGATACAAATTTCTGCAATATAGAAGCAAAAAAAGGAGCTTAGTGTGATTTTTTTTAATGGAACAAATGTAAAAGTTAGAATTGCTACAGCATTCTGATTTTTCCTGTGATTAACATTTTATCTTATTCGGGGTATTGTTTCTATCAGATCATGTTCTGTGTTTTTCCCATGCTGACCTGTATTTTGCTCGGTAGGAAATCTCTGCTGAGAGAGACTCACTATGGGGTGAGGAGACATTTCAAGGGCTGCTTTTTGTTCACCTTACATTATCACTGTGAAGTGCTAAAACTAACTGTAAGGCAACACCAAATCATAACAGTCAAGTATTGCACCCACTTTCTACTTAATGTATTATAATTGACATTAATTCTGAATTAGATCTGATATGAATAAAAATTATAGAAATAGGTATTGTACTTTTTCACTAAGAGTAGTTTTGAGAGGTACAGTCAGTTTATTTTTCTTCATATTACCCTCATAGACAGTATTTTATATAATTACAAATGCTGAGAATCAGAAGAAATACAATCATGCCTCTTACATGGGATATTATGTAAACATTAGCATTTGTTAGTCAAATACTATTTTCTCATATACTTGTGCAGACCCACTGAACTGAATATATGCAGAGATATGTCCTTTAGCAAATTGTTAACCCAGAGAAATATATCCTTTGCAACACAGCTTCATGCCAATCGCCACTTCAGTAAACACTGCCACATCATGATGACTGTTCTGCAGGAATTAGCAATGAGTTTGTTTATAATCAAGTTTATCAATATTTATAAAGTACTGTACTTAAGGGGATAATATATTGATAAAATACAGTTCTAAAATGCATTACATTTCCACATTATATTTAATGGCTAAAAATACATGTAGTGGGTGTGGAGTAATAGGGGCCATACCCCGCCCCCACAAACAGTTTCTTTATCACCCCATCTGCTACCCCAAATGCTAACTCTCAGGAACACCACTGCTTTGCAGCATGTTTTATTATTCAAGCCTTGGTGGGAGGAGAGCTGCAGAAAGAAAGTGTTAACTGTAGAGAAAGGGAGGGTCAAATCAAGACCCAGAATAAGCTATATTGCTCCACTAATGCCAGGACAGTGGCACAAACTTCCGCTGGACCTGAACTGGCTACTAAGTACCATTAGACTAGATTAAAACCTGCTAGAAAAAAAAGGAACAGTGAGAAGGAGGTCTAAACACATTTGTCAAAGAATTAATAAAGAGGCTAAAGGTATTTACGTAGGCAGAGAACATATGGAAGAGGAACAAGGCAGACTTTAAGAAGAAATTATTTAGCTTCATTAAAAAAAAAAACAAAACACAAAAAAAACCAGAACAAAGATAAGGCTAGGGAAAAAATAAATAGAAAGTTTACACAGTTTTCCTACTGCCTTTCTATTTTTCCAAAAGGAAGCAGGAGGTTGAGGCCTGATCAGACAGAAGTCAAGCAAAGATTCTTTTTGCTTTGGATGGGGTACATTGGAAAGAAAGAAATGCTGCTAAATAAAGATCAAATAGTGATGAGTGTTAATGGGGGTTTAAGAGACAAAGCGTCCAGTTTGAAGCACTTATTGGTGATGTCTACACTATTATCACTTGCCAAAAACATTTCCATCATTGTGCAATGGTTGAGATTTATAGCTGACTTCCAGCATTTTAATCTAACCCAGCTCAGAGCAGGTGAGGAGATAGCTGAATGTAGCTCATAGAAATGATTTTGGGGGCGACAATATTGTTCATAATTGTAAGTTAAATTCAGTAAACAATTTAATTTGAAAAAAAGTTGGGGAAAAGCAAAAGAAAGTGAGAAAACTGAGAAATAGTCACAATTTTAAAAATGGATTTTTTTAGCTTAGTATTTTCCCTTAAAATTTGATCTATTTCTAATTTAAAACCCTATTAAAATGGAAGAATCCTGAAAGGGAGTAAAATGTTTTGGTTTAGGACAACTGAAATTGTTTAGGACAACACTGGTTATGGGATTCATCTGTCAATTTGAAAATTCCATTTTTTATACAACTCTCAACTAGGTAATACACTTATAGCCAAAATGACGAGCCAATATTCTGCATCTCATTGGCACATATCTATTAGAATGTGAAGTTGACAATATGAATCTTATTTGCTTTCAAAAAATCCCATTAATTTACAATGATTACATAGAGGTCTTCCTTGAATTCTGTCAGAACAAACAAGATATATTTTCCATATTCCCAATTGCAAGCCAGACAGTGTTCCCTGAACAGACACTCTATTTCTTGGTTACTGGTTTACCATTAGAAGTTTATTATTTGCCATAGTAAGTTTATTTATTTTGGGGTTTGTTGGTGTTTTGTTTATTTGTTTGTTTTGTGTTGTTGTTGTTGTCTGAGAGGGGGGATTGCCTGTTTTTTTGGGGTTTTTTTTGTTTTTTTTTCATTTTTTGTGGGGGTGTTTTGTGCATTTTTTGGTTTGGTTTGGTTTTCTTTTGGAATTTTTTATTAGTTTTTTTTGTCAGTTGGTTGTTTTTGGCTTTTTTTTTTTCTTGGTTGCTTTCTCCTGTTTTTAGGAGTTATGTAGGTGTTTATAGACTAGACTGACCTTTGTGCTAAATTGTACAGTATAAACCAATATATCCAAAAGTCACTGGTTCACTAAAAGGAAACTAGTTCCTGACCTTAAAGTAATTGTTCATCAATCTGGGATGGCGAGGAATGAAAGTGTCATAGCAGAAGTATTTTCTCATATGTACTTTTCTGCTCCTGTAAAGACTCTGGAGAGTCAGGGAGTCTCAGGTGATGAAGACTAAAGGTAACGGTCTATTTCTATTGCAGTCCAACAGAATTCAAGACAAAATAGACAATCTATATGTAGAAAAACCAGAGGCTGCTATTAGAAAGCATGGAAGTTTGTGTCTTGGTGTTCAATTGAATAGGGTCCTGTCAATTTATACATGCTTCAGAGCTTTTTAAATTTTCTGTCACTGGATAATCAAATCCTAGTATAATCAACTCAGTTTTCAAATTTCCAAGCTGTAAGATTCCATGCTGAAAGATACTCAGCAGTGATCCTTTATGAGGTACTATAAAAAGCCAAGTTCTGTTTTATCTGTGTGGCCTTTCCTCAAGAAAATTTATGCTCTCTTGCTGGTTAAAATGTGTTAGCTGACACTCTTCTTCACCAGAAATGGCTGTGGACTGAGTCATGATCAAGGATGGGATATCTTATATTGGGATGGCTGCAGTAGCTCCCTACCCACACTGCAGGAACAGTTCAGACTCTGATGTAACAGCTACAGAATTGCAAATAAGAGCTTGGCATTTGTGTAATAAACTTCAGCATTTCCAACTACTGCTTTGCGAGAAGCAGAGCCAGCTCTGTAGTCAGGGTAGGAATCTCTAAGAGAAGCAAGAAAAAGAGGGATGCAAAACACTGAATCTGAACTGAAACTATCCCCACTTGTGAATCAGATCCCTATGGTGTCTTGACTGTTGTGGTGGGTATCCAGCAGGACAGTTTGTTATGAACGATAGAATAATAGAATAATATTCTATTATTACTTGGATGAATTGGAGGTGGCAGAAACAACTATTTGTTAACTTCATACAATGATATTGCACATGTACTGTGAGATTCAAAGTCCAATTGAAAATAAGTTCGTCATTATAGGGAAAGAGTTCTTGGAGTTACAAAATTAAGGAAAATAATACCACGTTGTCTCAGAGAACAGCAGTATGGTTTTACAGAAAAAGGAATTAATACTACTGGACACAATCAGGCACAAATATAATTTTTCAAAATGTCAGTATTGTGCAGCAAAGACATACAACTTCAGACAATGACTAGAAAGAACTAAAGCCTCCCTGGTTACCTGGAATGCTTAAGCATGACATTCCCAGCTCAGTAGGGAAGGACTAAGACTCAACAAATTGTCTGCTATCTAATTGTCTCTTGGCTCAGCTTGGAAAATGCAAATAGAACTAGACTGCAAAAATTGGTTCAAGAAGCCCTAACAGGATATCAAGCACTAAGCAGTATACAGCAGATGGTAAAAAATTTTTGAAAAGCAGTCTTCTTGAAGTTCACAATAGTCTAGGGAATTATGAAATGGCAGGTGGAGCAGGAACTATAACAAGTTATGAATTGTCAATAATTTCCTTTTCAGTGGCAATGAAACTGCTCTTGAAATCACCTTTATGTGTAACCAAAAGGCTACAGAGATAGACTGGAAGACAAATACCTCAAGTGAGAACTGCCACAAAGATGCAACAATTGAAATAACTACAGAGTAAGAATGTAATGTTCTGAATTAATATTTACAAGCTAATACAGAATTATTTCTAGTCAGGGTTGAAAATCTTGGATCTAGATGCATTTAAAAGAACGCACAAAAGAAACACAGGCTATAAATCAAGAGAATTAAGCAGCTACATACTTAGGACCATGCTCAGTTGCAGAGCATTATTATCGAGATAATCAGTGTCCTTCAGTACTGTACAAAGGACACAAAAACGATGCCCCAAGATACTTGAAGTTTACAATCAAAATAGATACTGCAGCACAGAAATACACAGTGTTTGTTGTAGGAGGTTACATTTGAAGAATACATATTGATGCAGGGGGCATGATGTGACACAAACAGTTCTGGAGTTTTACCTGCTCTGGATGAATATTTTATTTACCAGTTACCTCTGCTGACTTCTTCACTCTCCAGTAAAATACTAAGGAAAGTAGAAGCATAACTCTCACTAGCACACTAGTTGTAAAAATAACAATTCCTAACAGCAAATAATAACCGTTAAAACATTGTTGAATTTGCTACTTCCTGTCCCCTTTTCCTCTCACTGTGGCAGGCAACTGTCTACTTCCCCTATGCTTTAAGTCAGGCATCCTGTCTTTGGTAGAATGGACATCCTGACAGCAGAACTTGAAAAAAGAAAGTGAAATTGCTGTTGTCAGGCTGATAAAAAGTGAATGGAGGAGGTTGCACAGTTTCAAGGAAATGGAAAAGAAAATTAGAATATAATTATCTCAGGTAGTCTACATTTAGATAGCCTGAAACAGTGACATCAAAGACAGATGTGAATTTTCCCATTCATCTTAATGCAACACTAACTGCAAAACATAATTATGGCAACTTTAATGCTAATAGTGTTAACTATTCTATTTCTGAATCATGTAACAGATACAGTGCCTTATAACACCACTTCATTACTGTTGAGCATATTTGATAGGTGCTAATGTTTCATTCCTCTTTAATAATTACTTAGAAAAGTGCTACTGGAGCCCACTGAATGTCCAAAAGCAGAAAGGCACAAGGAACAATCTCAGAGTCAAACATAAAATTGCTACTTTCAGATCTCGTTCCTAGACTTTATAACAGCTCATTGATCTCTGATATCTGCTTGTCATAATATTGTTTTTCACCACAACAGAAGTCTGGTAGCTTCAGACTTCCCTTCCCCATTCTGATCTTCTTATAAGGTCAAAGTATACCAGTTAGAAATTAATTCAAAGCTTTAAAAAGAAATCCAGCAAAATTGGACCGCTGATAAGGAAGATTTTCTCACAGTCGTAGCCTAGAGAAATAAGCCTGTGAAGAGACCCTAGCTATAAAAAGCTGAGACTCTTGGTGGGCTGTTAGCTTTTCAGAATGTGTATGTTTGGAACAGTAAGAGTTATGTAGTAACAGACAAAAAATAAATTCTCTCACCTAATCTCCCATAATTGTAACAATAGTAACGCGTCAAACCCATTGAATCTTCATGCTCAGTTAGCTCATATGTAGAAGATAGACAGCTTAGCAACCTCAACATGGCATATAGAGAGGAAAAGCACTAGTTATTTGGAACACTGGAAGAAATCTCACTTATGTTTTCTTGCTGATAACTCAAGTCATCGAGAAAAAGATCTTTCTCTTTAGGTAGCAAGGTCTCTGCTGCCCAAAGGATTTGGCAGAGAATAGGTAACAGGCTATGTTAGTGAAGAGAAAGTTTTAGGTGACTCCTTTTTAAGTCAGTTGTTTGCTGTCCTTCCCATAATGTGGTGACTTCCTTAAAGATCACTTTTATATATGAGGTATATATGTGTATATATGTATTTATACACACACATGTAAGTACAAGCAAATGTGTACCTCTTAGAGATTCCTTGACTTCTCAAAAATTGCAGAAGAAAACCAAGGTGCTTGAATTTAGTGGGCGGAAAGTGGCTTAGAAATAGGACAGTTTACCAAATTATTGTGGTCCCATCCCACAGAATGTTGTCCTTTCTTTGCAAGCTGTATAAATTCAGCCTTCAGCTACATTTCTAACTTCAATTCCTTGTCACATTTCTCATTTCTGTCTCTCTGCTTAGCCAATGACAGCAGTGCCAATCCTCCAGTTGTTAAATCTATCTGAAAGCTTCCCCCCTCCTACTTTATATCACCCTCAAAGTGATTTTTGCAGTCTCTCCTCCAGAAAGAGTGAATTTGAACACAAAGACAGAATATTTGAGCCAACGAGAGAAGTAAAAAGAGAATCCTTGAAGTATTTTCTTTAACTCATGTTATCCTATGCACATTACAGGAAGGAGAATGTCCCTTTAAGTAGTTTGGGAGCCCTCTAGTGATTTTTCCTGTCTTTCAGTGAAGAAATGATGAGATCCTTCCCCCTGCCAGTGCGCCTCGGGGTGGAGAGGCCTTTCTTCATAGCTGATGGACCCAGTGTTTGCCATCCCATCTTGCCAGTGTTAGTTCCACAAATCCTTAATGTGGCACAGAAAAACTGAATAAAATGCTTTCCTTTCCTCAGTCATGGTTGTTTGTCCATTTTATTCATCATTTATTCATCCTGTTTTGCAACATTGCAAACTCTGGGATGTCAGAGACTTAAATCTTGGCAGCATTTTGTCTTGGTTTGCAAAGGACCTTCAGGGCAGAACCCCAAGTACGTGTATGCCAGTGTGTGCTGCAAACCCTTCCTTCTGAGCTGTCAAGAATTCGAGTGGAAATCCTGAACCTTCAGATTATGGTGAGAGCTGAACCTTTTGCTATTCTGCCATTACAAACCATAAGCTCTTATAAAATATATTTTTAGGAGTCCTATTGAATCGCACAGTATGTAGCATAATGTAATCAATACAAGAAGCTGCATATAAATAATCTGTTTGGATTCTCACACATTTTAAGATGAGAGAGGGCACCATTCCCAGCAGTACTCCCCCCCTCCCTCAGAGTTCACACCTTTTATGGGGGAAAATGATTGTAAAGTATTCATTTAAGCCAATAACCAAAGCTTATGTTATTCATTTCTCGGTGATATACATAGTGCTCTTTTTGTATACTATTAACTGTGGACATATGTTTTTCATTTGACTATGTTACTTACACACACAATTCTTTTAAAAAATATGTAAAATATAACAGCTGCTGTAAAAAAAATATTTTTAGATCTCTGAAGTGCCTAACGAGCTGCAGTGCACAACAAAAATGGTTTGGTCTTTGTAATGTGCCCATATTAAAATACCAAGGAAGAGCTTGGTATTCATTTCCCTGGAAGGGGGCAAAGTTACACAGTTCTAATATGACAGTTCTTCTGTGGGGTGTATTCATTGGCTGTAACAGCAAGGTCTTGATCATTCACTTCATCAAAGCAATGATACAAACAATGGATCGGCCAACTTTTAAAACAGCAGTATAAAAGCAATTGTAAAGGCACCAACTGTATCATCTGAGCTCTGCTTTGACATTGCTGTTTTCTGATGGCAAAAATATACCTATTTCCTGCCAGTGTAAGTGAGAGATTAAGGGGTAAATATAGAAAACCTAAAGTTTGCTTTGGATTATAACTTTTTTCTTTATGAATTATTGAATAAATCAAATATCCTTGGTTCTTATCCCAACAGAGTGTGATGATTGCTAGCTTGAAAAAATGTAGCAAGAGCAAACTTTGGCAAGAGTGAAGCATTATAATGTGATGTCTACAGAGATTTAGAGATAGGGAGGATTGTCAGTTACAGTCAATGCTATCAATATTGGTAGAAGATATTTAAACTGTAATTCTACCTAGATTAAGGTACTTAAAAACAGTGTTTGTGGCTTGAAAACAACCTATGCGAGATTCTTTCAACGAGATAATTGCACCACTAGTTAATACGTAGATGTAGATTATTCCATTGCAACACATTTGACTGCTACCATGTGAGGGAATGGCAAGGATGGAAAACTGCCAAAACTGAATGTCTTCTTCCTTCTCTTCCAGTTGATAAGACAGAAGAACTAAGATCCTTTTTTTGAAATCATTCATGTAGTATCTGAAGAATAGGATGAGAAAACAAAATCTTCTTTATGAAAATCCCAGTCATACTGTGGTAGAGAATATACTGGGGATGAGACTGCTATCAGAAGAACTCTGACATTCACAGCAGCAGCTGCAGCACCATTCTGCAAATTTTCTTCTGCAATTTGATTGGGAGCCATGGTCTTTACTTGCACCAGGCCCTGCCCTGCCAGGTTCTGCTAAAACACCTTGCTAAATGTCTAGACATAAATGTCTACACAGAGTTTCTCATTCCTTGGTTTCTCCTACATATTCATTGCTTTAGTCTTGATGTTTCCAAAGTGTTAAGTCCAATGTATTTGAAGATGTCCGGGGTGTTCAAAGCTATGTAGACAGTGTCACTGAAGCACTTCCATTCTGCTTCAAAGGTGTACAGGGTGCATAAAATTGCAGAGAAAATGTCCTTGAATCACTTACAGTCATTTTTATCACAGGAAGTTGCAGTAATGGTATCCAGCTGGCTTTTCACTGATTTTCAAAATGCTGGTTTTACAACAACAATTTTGCAGTATTAACTTTAAAATTTTTGAATTGTAGCTTATTCCAAAGCTTTTGCTTAGCTTGATGTGGATGCCAAAATTTCCACAGATCAGTCAACTTGACATTTGAATCCTCCTCCCACAGACTGATTCTGATGTTGCCCTAGAAGTGGTGTAATCAATCAATTCTAATTTTTAGAATGGGAATATATCTTTGGAGGTTTGGTTTTAATTGTAATCTGAAGGCCTGTGTACATATTGGGTATATTTATTTCAAAAGAATGGATCACTCCTTTTGCATTTTTCATACTACATTTTTCAATATTAGTAGCACCCTTTACAAACTTCCTCAAAACAAGCTCTGATGCCTCTGAGATTATGATTATGTTCTTTCATATCTGAAAATTTACATGTTGCATGTCTTCATAAAAGTTGTCTCTTATTTTAGCTATGTTTAAGCAGTATTTAGTCAGTAACAGTGGTGACACAGCATTTCTTGTAAAGTGTTGATCGTACTGTGTAGTCATTTTTGCCATTGGGCAATATAGTTTATTGATCATTGGAGATGTAGCAGTGATTTCACTGTCAGGTTCTCCATTGTTTTGTCAGTAACTAAAGGTCTACAGTATAGGTCCAAGTTTCCTTTGAATTGCTATCCTCCTAAGAAAAAATTCACTTAGTGTTATTATATGGATTTCATATGTGGAGATTGCATAATCAGACAGGGCAGTTCTTCACATTGAATGATTAAGTGGATGTCAGTAAGTGTGTGTACAATCCTGCTGTGTTCAAAGAGGTAAATTTGAAGGACTGAAAAGAAAGGGAAGGCAGATTCCTCTGGGAATATTGCATGGTGCAATTAAATGCAGTGCAGATAGCCCTTAACTAGTGCTGACCAACCTAAAAGCTGAACAACTGCATTAGTATGATTTTGCACTTCAGTAAAACCTTTGACTACCAGTAGTAAGCCCTGATTCCAGCTCAGTGCCATGGTGATGCAGCTATAATGCTTTTGCTTCCAGAGCAGGAGTTAGATCTGCTCTGCTCTGTTGTGTGGGAGTCACTGAACTCTAGTATGGCTTCTAGCTGATGGAAAGTCATCTGTGATCCTGGAATTCGTGTGAGCAGATTTTGCAATTGTAACTGCTCTGGAAACTGTACGTACAGCTTTGTTGTTTTTTGTGTCATCTCAGAACCCTGAATGGTAGATCAGAATCCTGAATGGTAGGTCAATTTGATTTCAGTGCCAAACACACATGCTCTAGCCGTATCACTCAACCAGATACCCTCTCAAGATAGAGACAAAGATGAGGTAAAGCTGACTATAATTTGGCTATAATTCCTGTGAAATTCCCATGAAACTTCCATCAGCGATCTAGTGTGTGTATTTAAACTACATGATGGATTTCCTGAACTAAGCTAGAACTGGATGTAATCTGAACTCAAGTTTACGCACTTGTCTGCAGGGGTCTATTTGCAACAATAGCTCTTTGGAAGAAAGTTTGAGCTTAACAATGGAACTCAGGGATTGTGTTTTCTTTTGCAGATTGCAGCTGACTCCTGTGCTAAGGAGCATGATTGCACTGTGCTCAGGGGGATAATACAGAGTGGTTAGATTTTTAAAATAAAATGACAACTGATGTTTTGGGATTTTTGTTTTGTTTTGGGGAAAACAAACTGTCTTTGAACTTTGAGTGGCTTTTAGATTTATGTAAGGGAAGCAGAAAGGTAGAAGAGAAAAACTTGTGTTCATGGGATATTTCTCAATGCTTCCATTTCATGCGTACAATATGCATGGAACTTTTTTCTAACGTAGAGCAAGACAAAGGGAAGCAAGTGAATATGCTTTATTCTCAGTTTAGCTTAGAGGATACGCAATAAGTGTGAGGGATGAATTGGGGTTTGGGGACTGAGATTGCAGGTTAACACTGCACTAGGGAGCAGGTGGTAACTGCTGTGTTGGATCAGTAACACAGGTCCCTCTGCACTCACAGGTTGGCCCAGGAAGTTCCTGTGCTGTGCAGCTTCTCAGGCAAAATTTGTGCTGGCAGAAACTGTTTAGTCAGCGCTGACTCTCCTGAGTAAATACAAGAAGGAGAAGGTCTTGCATAGCAATGGAAACACTGCATATAAGGCTGGTGGTGAACGACAGGGACACAGAAAGCTGGGACAAAGAAATCTCATCTTAATTTTAGCAGTAATATTGTTCTGACTCCAAGCTTCTTCAAGAGCTGCATTTTAAAGCAAGATTGTTGATTTTATTTCATTTAATTCATCTTAAAGCAATTTATATTTGTTTAGACAGAGTACACTTTTCTAGGGAAGAGGAAAGATGCAATTTAGAGCCTTGTCAAAATAAGCAGAAAAACTACAGTCATCAAACAAACAAGACAATTTTTGAAACATTTCTCTTTTATAAGTTGCTTTATTATAAAGTAATGCTAAACACTGTTGCTTATTGCTCAGCTTTTCTGTCAGCAGAAATGAAATGCCACTTCAGATTTTGAAGTGGACTTACCCAATGCAGGCGAACACTTGGATATAGGCCTGGATTGCAGGTAGGAATAGGAAGTTGTAAATGAACTTCGGATTCAGAGGTTCAGAATTTGCACAGCGGGCACATTTATCTCAAGGAGGGAGGTTAGGTTCCATGATCATTTGGCAGCCCTCTGTGTGCTATGATTGCCAATCTGAGTGTTATTTAGGGAAACCATAGTGATTGCAAGCAAGTTGTAAGTTTTGGATCATAGTAAGAAATCAGAAGTAGTCCTGGTCGGAGAAGAGTAGAGAACTACTGCATAAACATACTTGAAATCTGCATTGTTTTTTAGTTTAGTTTGCAGAACACAGCTTCAGCTCTCAGAAATGAAAAGCTTATTTCCTGTTTTGCCAAATGAAGGAAGCTAAGGCAGGGGATCAAAGTTATACTTCCCAAGTGTCATAACAAGGAAAACTAGAGTTTTTTGGCAAAGATAGAGAGAAAAGTTCTAGAAGAAGCAAACATTCCAATAATAAAATGTACACCATGGTGTGGAGCCCTTACTAGACTAATCCTGTTTGATTTGCTATATAAAGATGGAAGAGAGACAAGCTCCTTTAGAATTACAGAAAGAGCATCACTTCTAAGGGAGTTTTTAAATTTTTCAATGACTAAAAAGAAAGCCCAGGAAGATCTGACTAGCAAGGGTGAAGTCTGATTCATTATAGAGCAAGTGACTGATTTTTTTACTACCCATTTCTGTAACTTTCCTTCTTTCTTTTCTTCCAGTATCATAGAATCACAAAATGGTTTGTGTTGGAAGGGACCTTAAAGATCATCTAGTTCCAACATCTCTTATAAAAGAGTACATGAAATGCCTGCTGGATTTCCTTAGTAGGTAAATATGCGAAAATTTGTGAACCTCAGTTTTTCCCATGACTTTCTGAGCTTTAAAAACCTCAGAAAGTCATGGTAGTTTCCAAACCCACAAGTTCACGATATTTTCACTTTTGAACTGATATACTCTAGAGAAGAATAGATTTTGTGTCAATTTGTATGATTTATTTTAAAGCAAGGTCCTGATACACCAATGAGGTTTCACCTTAAAGTGAAAAGTAATACATTTTAGCCCTGTGAACCAGTCTTACATCTGTACCACATGATCAACACTGTGTATTTTAATTGTAAAGCTGCAAATTATTTGCTGCTCATCTCCTTACTTGAGCTATTGCAGTTGTGATCCATGGAGAACATCCTAACTGGAAATTTTCTTCATGGAGTTGGTGGCTGGTAGGGAATATTGCATCTTTGACATTTAATTTCTTTATATACTTCTTGAGCTGTCACCCTATGCATTTGGTTACCTATGTATCGAAAGGGTTTTGTTTATTCCCTCATCTTTGCGCATCACTGATGTGCAATTTTGAGCAGTAAAAGTAAAGTAGTGTGTGGGGCTTTGCATTTGCTGTGTCAGTTATTTAATAGTATATTCTTAAGACTACCAAGGGCACTTAAAGATTTAGGCAAGTACTTTTATATCACACAGCAGCAAAAATCCCATTCTACCAAGTAAAAATGCAGCAAAGAAAACACCCAAAAATATTAGCTGTATAAAGTATGAAAAACTTTAATACCATCTCCCAGGGACTGTGTTCTGTCTGTTCAGAGCAGAGTCCTGATAATACTTTTCATCTCCAGCTCCCCTGTATATTGTTTTCAGACTTACTACACGATATCACCATCTGTGCTACTCATATTTTGAGTACAATTCTAGATCTGCATATTTTTAAACATTAATTTATAGCTAAGTGCCTGCGAGCCTCAGTTGTACAAACATTCTCCATGATTTTGTCCATATCAGCACACATCAAGAAGATACTCCCTGCCCTCCAAAGATAAAAGTTCTAATCAGCAGAGGGAAAAAAAAATGAAAAAAAGAAATAATAAGATGATGTTAACAAGCAAGATAGTTTTCAATTTACTAGTGTTGATGTATTTGTGGGCATCATGACAAAGGAAAGCTTGAAAGTTGTGAAGCTAGTGAGGTCTTTTTATCGGTAAATAACTACAGAATCATGGAATCATATAATAGTTTGTGTTGGACCTTAAAGATCATTTATTTCCAACAGATCTGCCATGGGCAGAGACATCTTCCACTTGACTAGGTTGCATAAAGCCCCATCCAACCTTGCCTGGAAAGTTACAAGGAATGGGGCATATGCAACTTCTCTGGGCTGTTCCAGTGCCTCTCCACCCTCACAGTAAAGAATTTCTGCTTAATATCTAATATAACCCTGCCTTCTTTCAGCTTAAAGCCATTCCCTCCTGTCCTATCACTGCATGTCCTTGACAAAAGTCCCTCTCCTGCTGTCTTGTAGGCTCCGTTCAGGTACTGAGAGGTGCTCTAAGGTCTCCTTGGAGCCCCCTCTTCTCCATGCTGAACACCCCCAATTCTCTCAGCCTGCCTAATAGAAGAGGTGGTCCAGCCTTCTGAACATCTTTGTGGCCTCTGGACTTGCTCCATCAGGTCCTTGTTCTTCTTATGTTGGGGGCCCCAGAGCTGGCTGCAACACTCCAGATGGGGTCTCACAAGAGCAGAATAGAGGGGGAAAATCACCTCCCTCAACTTGCTGGCCACATTGCTTTTGATGCAGCCCAGGATATGATTGGCTTTCTGGGTTGAGAGAATACATTGCTGGGTCATGTTGAGCTTCTCTTCAACCAAGAACAACAACTCTTTCTCAGCCAGGGATGACCTAATCTTCATCACTGAGGGAAAGATATGTTGCTGTAAGATTAAGTTTATGGACCATATTTAAATTTTCTCCTCAAATATATTGGATATGGTTTCAGATTGAACTTGTTTATGGTAGATTGAGGTCAAATGCAAGCACGAGTAACAAATTTTTCAGGCTCTATACAAAGCAGAGCAATGGAATTAGCAGAGTTCTAAATTTAATCTACTGGACAGTGCCTAACTTGGACTTGGCAATACATTGGCAAAGTCATGTGGCCTTTGGATCTGACCTGACTCCTCGTTTGCTGTGGAATACCAGTATGCATATGATGCATTTTCTAGATGATAATGAGAACAAATTCTGTTTCTGTTTCGACTCTCCTGCTCAATGCTGCCAGTATCATTCTTATTCTTTTTTAATCTATTTTAAAATGTCTTTACTGAAAACTGATCCAAAGAGAAAAGTCATGTATAACACCTGTCATATATAAAAGTCATATATAACAAGACACTTCTCACACACAGTGCAGAAAGAGTTTTCCCAGTCCTGTCCAACTGAGTGAGCAAAAGGCTTGTTCTCATTTATATTGACTGTCATGAATATCTGAGAACTGCTGAAGCACAGCACAAGCCAATAACTATTTTTGTCTCTGTTTCCTGCTGGTGGTGAAAAAAACCCTATGGCATTTTCTGTGCATGTCTCCCCAGGCTGCTTTTAGGTCTTTTGCCCTATTAAAATGATGCAGGACATTTCTTACATGAAAATCAGGTCTATTTTGAGCAACTTCTCATACAACACTTTGATTTATATCAGACCACTCATTAAAGTTTGAATGATGAATATTCCTCCACTTTTTCCCCCATATACTGATGCATTGTAACCAGTGTGAAAGTTCAGCTGGTCAGGTGAAATCTAAAAGTTGTAAGATTTCAAGGTTGCACTAAAAAGCAGAACTTAAACAATTTTAACTGCCAGACATGTCTGATGACTATATTCCAAATATTCATAGATCTATCATAAATATATAATTTCCACATATTTTTAATAGATGAATGGAAATACCTTTTGGGGAATAAAGTGATATGTTTTAAAGGCATTTGTTTACTTTTTCTGTAAGCTCCTGAGATGGCTAACATACTAGTTGTTAATCACACCATCTGTTCAAGCACTGTTTGACTAAATGAATCAATTCATACTTTTTCTTCTTAAAGCAGTTTTTTGCAGAACAATATGTTTGTGTCTATTACCCCATCATTTGGCAATGTGATATGAGATATTTTAATTTTCCTATTTATTGTGCAAGGATCTTCAATCTCCAAATATTTTTTTTAAATATGCATACAGCACAGAAAAGCTGTGTCTATTGATTTCTGTAGCATCGCAAACAGTGGAAAAATCTGTTCCATTCTGCTGTCAAATTTCAACCATCTGATTATATTTAAATGAGTTATTTCAACATGTTTCATTTGAATGACCGTCACACAAGCGATTCCTCCTACGTACCGAAGATGGCAGTGGTGCACAACCTACCCACCCGCGGGCCTGCCGCCTCGAGGAGGTGGCTAGGATTTTAGGTACCGGTTCCAGGAAACAGCAAATTAGGGGGGAAACATCCTGCAAATGGGAATGGCAACCTTTTGTAGTCTTCCTTGTCTCACTTGTCTCCAGCGAGCTTACATTCACATAATTCCAAACAAAATTCCAGCTAAATATGGGAACTGGAGCTTGAAATAAATATGAACTCGAGTTTAGAAAGATTGTAACCAAGCTGTTTTAAAATTTGTGTTCATATGCACTTCCTAACTCCAGTTGAAACAAAAAATCATCAATTTATGTGCATCAAATCTTGGTCACTCCTAAAACTTCATATAAAAGGCTTTAAGTTTCAAGTGACTATGGGTCATTTCTATCTCCTCAGAACCTTTGCACAAATATGCTGAGATACATTCCTGATTCTTAGTTTACCTTAAAACAATGTTTTGCAGATTCAGAAGAGGAATACTGTGCTGAGCACCAGGGAGAATCTGAAAATTAGTAAAACAGTTTCTGAATAAAAATTACGATTCAAGCCACACTGTTAGTACAAACAAATAAAATGAAAATAAGTAACAAAATACCTTCAATATAATGTAATGAATAATTCTGAAACAAAATTGACTGAATGACTTTCTAATAATTTTTGCTATCATGGACTAAACATACCTTGACACTGCAGTGCCATCAGAGTTAACAATTTTTCCTGGAGGCTATGTCCTATTTACATGGTCACTTCAGAAACAGTAAGTCATTTTACTCACTGTTGTGATACCAATGTCCAGGGAGTTTGCTTTTCAAGAAAGGTAACCGTGCTCTCAGAGGCAAATATCTATATATTAAAGACAAAAATTGTTCCAAAATTGTTTCTCATTTATATTCTGTTTTTCCACCTGAGTCTTACTTGTGTAAATTCATCTACAGTTAGGTTACCCGGCCAGACTAGTTTCTGTAGGATTGCATGATAGAATAGAAAAGTGTTTAATAAGAAATGAAGAACGATGCCGAGATGATCTTAGCGGAGTCTTCATCTCCCCTTGGTTTGTCTGGTTTTATTTATTGATGATTTGGGTTTTTTTTTGTTAATAACAGAGAAAGAAAGTAAAAGGGCAAATGTGTCTGTGAATGATGTCTCAAAATTTTCAGGCTATACATTATAATGAGTATTGTGTTGTGCCAGTGGAATACAATTGTCTTTCTGGATCATAAATGGAACTGAAATCTGTCAGTAATGCAGGCATAAAACAGGTGAATATACTGAGGAGTAGATTCACAGCCTTGAACTGGCACTAAATGTGAACTGCAAGCCAGTGAAAGGCATGAAATAATACATGTATTGTTTTCTCAAGTGTCCTGATAGGGTGATAAACTGCTTATTTACTTTATAGAAGGTGGAGCGTTTGTATTTCATTTTAATTACCAGCTAACATTACTCTCTTTGAAAGTATTCCATTAGTCATTGTGAGATGACTCCTCTGAGAAAAAGGATTGTTTCTTAGCATCCCAAAGACATATGAAGACATTCTTTCACCCTGCAAACTCTTTTTCAAATCTAAATATTTAACACTCAGCAAACTTGATCCACTGTGTTGCTCTGAAAGACAAAGCTCATTTGATAACGGAGAGGGCCATCCTTTCAGTAAGAGAAAAGGCCTCTTTATTAGTCTCATGGCTTCACTTAGGACTTGCTGAAGTTTCAGGTTGAACCAGCCACTATTCATTGCAGTCTTGGTAGTATTAGTATATAATGGCATTTATTTCATGTCATTGATTTATTCTGCTGGAGACATGTCATTCTCATGTTATTGACAATGAAGGTGTTTCATGTCTTCACCACTTGTAATGGTTCATCTATAAATACAGAGAAAGGAAGGAGTAAGGGAGGGAGGAGGAGGGATGGCCATATACTTTGTAGGCCTCTGGGGGATGAAGGCAGTTGTCATGGTTCAGTTGTGCTCTTGGGGTCAGCAATACCTTATCAAGTATATTAAAGGCATCACAGAGGGTAATATTGAGACTGAAGTTTAGTTTCTAGTTTTAAAGCCCTAAAGAAGCCTTACTGGGAATATCTTCCCTGAGTCCTGATCCTTCTCCTTCAGAAGTATGTGTAAGCTACATCCAAGTATTTTAATTGGCCTGTGTTACATTTTACTTTTTTGATTATCAAAACTTGATTTTTGAGTTTCCAAGAAACTTTTCAAAACTATGTGTCCTATCCATTTAAGGGGTTATGGTAGCTGACATTTTACAGTATACTTTTAAATGTGGGTGTGAGGTAAAATTAGTAAGTGATTTGTCACATCAGATCACTGAGAAGCTCAGGTAGAGCTGTGGCATCGGAATGAAACTGCTCCTACACTGTTTTATCTGGTTAATTAAAAAGGATATCTAGGGGGTTCATGTCAACTTGAATAATGATGATGCCTTTCTGTACATATTAGAATCCTCCTTGAAAAATCTAGTAAATAGCATTGTCATGTCGAGATTGTAGATTTTATTCAGGAGATAGATCATGTCGGCTGTTTTGAAAGGGAAAGATATATGGTTTTCTTCAAAACAAAAGCAAATCTCCTGAGACAACTAAATTTACCTTCTTTACATTAAATATCTGACAAATTTTACTTCCTTACTATTTGTTTCTCTTTTGTAATTTTCTTTTTCATTGGGTGGAGTTGTTCCTTAAGAGTTCAAAATGTTCTTGATCTTTTTGATTAGTCAGTATTTAGAATTACCAAATCTTGAAAGCATAAAATCTTTCATAATGTAACCGGATCTCCTAATTGCTTTTATATGCTGTGAGCTGAATCTGTGCAGTCCTTATTCATATAGTTGATTACTAACTCATCAATAAATCCCAGCAACTTCTGTGGAATCATTTTCTAACTGTATATGTAATTTTTTTTTTGTACATTAAAAAAATAATGTGAGTGATTACTTTTTTATTGCAGAAGATCTCCTATAGATTTCTTACAGGATTTTTCTTAAGATTTTACAATAATGATTCATTTTCTCTCTATAATGTTAGTTTTCTTGAGATAGCCATTTTGAGTACATTAAATTATTTAAAAAGCTTTTAAAGATTTTTAATCAATTAAATAAAATAATTTTGCTGAAAATTGGGTTGTACTAAATGACAATTTAAATTCTTTTGCTTTTTGCAAACCAAAGAAATTAAAATTAACAACTTTAAGAAAAAAAAAAGAAACAAGGGCCAAAGTGAGATCTTAAAAATTTTGAGGACTTTGAATTATTTCATACTGTTACAAGATTATTAGTCTTGGATGCCTTGCTATTTTTATGAGTTTTAATACAATTGCTCCCAAGAATCATTTGATATCAGATCCTCTTTAGCAGACACTGTACTCAGGAAATAACTCGCAAGTCCAGTGATCTCTAAAACTAGTGTGCTGATGCTATTTGCTAGCATCATGCTGCTAATTCATTACATGTCTTCCACTTACCTTTAACTGGTGCTTAGATGGTAAACTGAAAGTGTTTAAATTATGCTTATGGCAGATTATAGGGCAATAAGATGAAGAAAAAGAAAGGAGAAGATGACTGAGACTGTACAACATTACTTTCATGATGAAAATGCTTTGTCAGTTAGGTCCATGCAATGTCTGATTCTCTACCATCTTCAGGCTGTACATAATTTGCTCTTCCCTGAATCACATAATTGTTCATTAAATACCATTCTTTGTGCTTTTGTTCTCCCAATTACTTTCCTCTATCGTGGTGGAAACATTCTAGCAGCATGACAGTCTCTAACCTCCAGTTTTATCCTATTTTAGGATAAAATACATTCTTGAAGTATGGTGGAAGAGAGAGGATTCAATAAAAAGCAAGTATTAACTACTTGATACAGTCCTTACAGACACTGTTAAGTCCATAGACTTATTTTCATAACAATAGGGTTATGCAGAGAATATTTTCAGTCAGTTGCTTTTTCCTGTATTAGTTTACATGCAAAATTTTTCCTTCTGTTACAAGACCTTGAAGAATTAAATCTTTTACACATTTTGTTTAAACATTGTAAAAATGTTCCATTTACAATTTAAATTGATTACATCTCAAAGAAGAGAATAAAAGGAAATAATGACGGCAGGAAGACTTGTTTAAAAAACACTGCAAATGTGGTGATGCATTATTCAAGGATGAACATTTCCTTCATGCAGTGTAGGAATCTGATAAGTTCCTGGATACTGTGAAATTACTGCAACAACAGTAATGCAATTGTAGTAGAATTTCACCTTTCTTTGCTGCCCTTGCTTTGGCCTCCTTAATATTTTTCTTTATTCATTAACTTAGAAATTAAGTCTATTGTGGACTTAGCATAACACTCTCCCCTCCATTTTCAGACCAACGTGCCAACAGGTTCTAAGCACTTAAGTAAAACTTGTACAGGAAATGCAGCTGTGGGACTGATCCAGACTAGGCCAGATAGTAAGACTTATGACCCTTCTAGACTCTTCCACTCTAGACAAGAGTGAACACAAAAATAATGTTTCAGAAGCATAACAAAGAAGGACGTTTGGAAACAGGTGTTGCAGTAAAGAGTTGTTACTATCTGGTTCTGCTAACAAAGACTTCGGTTGGAAAGGTAAGAGGTATGACAATGAAATCATGATTTCTACCAGGATGGAGGCAAACCCAGCTCCAGTAGACTTAAAGGCTCAGTAACACAACTGTCCTGACTGCCTGTGGCTGTTGGCTTTTCTGTTATCAAACTGTTATTGTGAAATACAACGTCTCATGACATTTCAGGCAACACTTCAGCATTCACTCTTTTCCTATAAAACCCTGAGTAATCTGCTTTTATGTAGAGAATTGAGTGGAGAGAGACTAACACTTTCCCACATGCTTACTGAAAGCTACTCCTGTGGGGTTTATATGGTCTGTAGAAAATGAACACAATATTCCACTTAGTTATCGTTATGCTTCATATGAGCGATATCCTCTAGGTCTTGTTTAAGCCAGACACTTTGATAATCCCTCCCTCTAAGGATAACCTTAGAGGGGGGGTGTACCTATGCTCGGGGAAGCACTGTATTTTCTAGAGTACGATATGCATGTATTATTTATTTGTTATTTTCTGCTTACTTCAATTATTTTAATAATAAGTATTTCTAACTACTTTACAGTACAGAATATAAAATCTATATGAGTTTTAAATGCATGTATTTTTGCTTCTGTTTTTTTCAAAGCAAAAATTATGCTAAGTCCCTTTTGTATTATTACATCTTCTCAAGGGACTTGAGTGAAAAAAAAGTCTGTGAACCATTGCATTAAATCACCAGTCAATGAGGCCACTCACAGTACATAAACCTAAATGTGTTCATAAGTCTTTTCTGGGTCAGAGCAAAGAATGTATTCACTTGCTAGTACTGCCTTAAAGACAACTTGGCAAACAAAAGGTTCAAGCACAACAAGAAAAGCATCATTCTTATGAAGACACTTGACATTCCCTGAAGTATCCACACCCAAAAAAATCAGTCCACACCTGAAAAGCAGACTAAACTAAAACCAGTTTAAATATATTCAAGTAAGAGAAGTTCAATATTTGCAAATATTAAGCAATTGTTCTTTGTACTTCTAATTCATCTGTTTGCATTAAACTTGAATACACAAAGGTCTCTCAGTATCACTGAGAAAACTGAAAACTTGATAAGCTCTGAAACTTGTTGTGTTCACTGAAAATGTGTAACTGTAGGTCTGTAGTGATTCTGAAGATGTTGTTGTTTTTTCATACTTCAGGTTCCTCATGCTTCATACACAACATAATTAACCTCCAGTTGAGGACAATCTCTGTTTTCCTTCAGAACATGAATCCTTTCAGTACAGCTAATGTACCAAGTGGATTGTGTTAAAAGTGCTTGTATATTGTTACAAAATGCTATTGTTTTGTACAGGTTTTGTACTACAGAGTATATTAATGCAGAAGAATAATCTATGTGTCAACGTTGCCAAGTTACATGTTGAAGTATTAAAGATACATAAAAAATGGATCTGTAATGGAATGCTGATTCTTTAGAATCAGCATTAGACTTAAATGGCTGCTTGTCTTTGTCATTTAAAAAATAACTACATCTCCAAAATCAATCTCTTTTGAGAAAGTATTCCACACATTCCACTTAATCACTGAAACTTCTTATACTCTATAGCTGCTTTAACCATTGAACTTAAGCTTTATGTTCTTGTATTGCTTAGAATGCTTTTTTTTTGATTGTCTTTAACATTTCCGATTGTGATACTGGAAGACAGATGAAAGAACTGGAAATCAGGATCTCTTGAGTTCTTTTTTTCCATTCTCCAGCTCAGTAAAGTGGCTTCTCTGCAAAGTATTATTTAGCCACCTGAATTTAAGAGAACAGTTTAGCAGATACCTAAGCGATGACATAAGTTTTGGGAAGGGTCTGTAAACTGCTTTTCAAGGCTTACGTGCTAGCTATAGCATTTTAAATGCAAAATATTTATACTAAGTATTGGGAAACATTTTATTGTGGTTTATATACTTTTTGGCACTTAAAGAGCTGCTTCTGTTTCTGCTGTGGAAATGCCATGTAAAATCCATTGGATTGAATATAGGTGATATTTTTATAGTTCACCTGTGTAGGGATTTCTTTGATGGCTTCTTTTGTATTCAGATTATGTTTCCACTTGATTCTTTCCCCCCAATTGCCTCCCAATTATCTGTGACACAAGAACTCATGTTTATAGAAAAGTGGTGAGAAGAAGTTTATCTGGTGTGCCAGAATCAGTATATAGTTGTGTTCTAGGTTCATCTTTAAAATTCTACTCTCATGGTTATCTCAGGGCACAGCAGCTGTTCCGTAGAGCCAAACTCTCAATCCTGTGTCTGCCTATGTGGGGTGTGTTGGCAAGCACATATGAATAGAATACATTTGAATAACATTTGAAAAATACCCTTGCAATATTTATACATGCATTGTTGGAGAGATGTTCATGGCTCCAGACCTGTTCCTACATAATTTTTTACATAAAACTGTATTTCTCCCTGTAGTATTTCAACATTTACTGTCTTGAATAAAACAAGATAATTTTTTTTCCTCTGGGAGGTTAGAATATTCTATTTATCTTTCTTTAAGTGGAAGACAAAAAGAAGAGTGAGATCTCTCAGTCAGAATCTGTAATTTAGAGAAAGATGAATGAATGCGTATTTAAAACTGTATACAGATATGGTCACATATTAGTAAGTTCTTTGTCACTTTCTAATATGAAACTACTTTCTTCTGATGCTGATATGAACAATTCTTTCACTGATGGGCAACGACTGCATAATTTAGTAGGAATATATAAATACCTAAATTAATTTTAAAGCTGTAAATCTGTTCATAGACAGTTAATTTGGGTAGCATGAGAGATAGCCCTGTAAGTACTTCCCTGCCAAAATGCAAGTAGTAGTTAATATATATGCAAAACTGAATTTCCCAGAAGAAGAAACATAACTTTGGCTATAGTCATGGTTTGTTTGGGGAAAAGTAGACTAACTCATCACTGCTCTTGGGGAATGCTTTAATGGAAGCGAGATTAATTTGATCCTTTAAAAGTCATTCAGTTATTAGTTAACACAAGGGCTATCCAGTAATGTAGTATTAATGGTTAGGTTATACACCAGAGCTTCCAGACACTTAATGCCTGGTGTTAGAATGTAATTCCTATCATTTGCCTTCAAAAACAAAGGCCATTTTCTCACTTGAACAGAAGGGGGGTAGCAGATCCAAGGAGACTTTGTCGGGTAACAAAACAAATGAGAACAGCTGAGAACATGACAAATTTCACTCAAAACCACCTACATTTTCATTCCAATACCTGTAAGGAGCAACTACTTTGTTCACAGCTTTTCACCTAAAGTTATTTTGCAGTTGTTCTTCATTGAAAACCAGGAAAGGGTACAATCCTCTCTTAAATTTTGCTATTGATTGTGAATGTTATTTGACTAATGCAGTTTAGTCAAGAGCCTAAATATTTTGAAAGAGTATTATTTCAAAATTCGATCTAACACTTTTAAACAGTTGGTTTACACCTTCCAACAATGCACATTCAAGTGAGTTTTACTGTATTTTCCTTCCGAATGGAATAGATAGTAACTCACACAATTCAATGTCTCTAACTAATAGATAAATGAGAGTTGTTTAAAATGATACCTGAACAAAAACAGTAAGTTTTATTCTATGAACAATGGTTGATGATCAAGATGATCAAGATTTATTCTCTTCCTGTGAATCAATATTTTAATAACTTCCAAAAGAAGAGGAAAACATAGAAGCTTTCACTAACTTTCATTTAAGGTCTCTTGAGGACTCTTCTGAGAGTGCACCCTCACCAAGTTTGCAGTGGGCCCATGGGAACATTATGAGGTTCAACAGGATCAACTGCAAGGTGCTGCACTTAGGTCAGCTGCTGCTATCAATACAGGCTGGGGGATAAAGACATTGAGAACAGCCCTGCTGAGAAGGAATTGGGGGTATAGGTGGATTAAAGATTGAACATGAGCCATTAATGTGCATTTGCAGCCCAGAAACCCAACCCTGGGCTGCATCAAAAGCAGAGTGGCCAGAAGGTCAAAGGATGTGATTCTGCCCCTCTACTCTGGTCTGATGAGACCCCACCTAGAGTACTGCATCCAGCTCCGGGTCTCCAACAATAAAAAGGACATAGATCTGTTGGAGTGAGTCCAGAGTAGGCCCATGAAGTTGATCAGAGAGCTGGAGCACCTCTTCTGTGAAGACAGGTAGAGAGAGTTGAGGACATTCAGCCTGGAGAAGAGAAGGCTCCACAGAGGCCTTATTGTAGCCTGGAAATATTAAAGGCAATGTTGGATGGGGCTCTGAGCAACCTGATCTAGTTGAAATGTCCCTGCTCACTGCAGCCAGTTGAAATAGATGACCTGCGAAGGTCCCCTGCAAAAGTCTCCCAGGAAATTCATGGCAAAAAAATTTCCTCTGTTATAGCACATCACTGGAGATTTTAATTCCAAATATCAAAAATTGTGGATAGTTACTGAGTTCCCACTTAACTCATCTCTTGAAAATATTTTTATTAATATTTTCATTAATATTTTCCAAAACTCTGAAAGTAATTTTCTTACATGAGGTGCTTTTGGCATGTGTAAAGGACAAAGAAAACTAGGCTACATTCCTTATGTGGTTTTTGGTTGGTTGGCTCCTTTCCAGTGGTATTCCACAGGGTGAGATAAAGGAGGCCACACAAAATTGACACAGATTAGAGATTTTAGATCATTACAACGTTTGTGAGTAACTTTTGTAACATTCTGCACATCTTTTTCTCTTCCTCATACTTTCTGTTTAAAATCTTACAGAATTCTTGAAATTTACATTAATGAAAACACATTTGTGCTTAAGTAACAATAGCATTGCATCTCCACAACTCACTAGGAAGTAAAAAACCATACATTCAAAATAATGTGCAAGTAAAAGTTGCATTTAAAACCATATTGCTACATAATTGTCCTGTTTACAGTCTTTTCTACAGCTTTTCTCACAGAAAAATGCAGATTTGGATTCTAACTGGAATAAAAACGCCAGAAAACTTTGGCAGAGGATGGTTGCTGCATACTTAGGGATATTGCATGGAGAAAGAAATGTGTTTGTAATTAGGGAAACACAGAAGAGTTCTGATTACATCTAAGAAAAGCCAAAGAGAGTAACTTTCTGAAGGACAGACCATGTAATCTTAAATGGATGAAAACTCAGCTTACACTATAGTAGTTAAAGAAAGTACGTAGCTTCTCACTGAGTTCCTTTAACAGACCAGCTACTTCAGAGTCTTCTATAATCCATTCCCAGACTGGTTTTTGAATTAAAATACATACATCATTTGCCCTGCAAGGTTCAAAAATGTTCATGAGTTTTCTCTTAAAATCTCTGAGTAATAGTTACAAAAATTCAGAAAAACATTCTGCTGAAGATAGTAGTAATCTATCTACTGAACTCATTGTTCTAAAAAGACAAAACTGACTATATTGTGTTTTTATAAGTGTCTAAACACTACTTTCAATTTAAATCTTCCTCAAAATCAAGCAAAGTGATGCTGCTGCTTCTTCTCAATGGAAGATTTTCATATCTACCTGACCCTTGCTATCCAGGCACTTCTAAAAAGCATCACTTTAAAAATACTTTAAACACTCAGTCTGACTAGTTAGTGTTGGACTGTTTAGTCTCATACATTTAAACTTGGAGCCCAAAAAAATTTTACAAGCTAAACTGCTGAACTTGGAGATCCAAAGTAACTTAGATCTGCTGAACTAACAATGGCACAGAAATGTCAGCATAAGCATTATGTCTGCGACACAAGTTCTGATTGAGTGATGTTGATCAATTGCCTTTTATATCTGACCAGCAGACAGGTTGCATGGAACTTGGGACAGCACAGATACCTGCGTTTTGAGGTGGTTTGAGAAAACTAAAGCTTCTGAGCGAGTTCTTTGCAGCATTCTCTACCTTAATGTGAGACCATATTTTTATGGCACACAGCACTAACAGATGTGGTACTACAGTTTAATTTACTGTGAATAGCCAAGTTTCATCAAAGCACTATTATTCTCTGAAAATGCCTGGAGAATATGAAGCCCTTGACTTTTCAAAATGCAGTACTCAGGACTGACCTCTTCCAGTTTCTGCTTTTCTAGTGATCATCTTACATTATGAATTTCAGGTCCCTATTCACAAGGGTAGTGACCAAAAAGCTTCTGAGCCCTATGTCCATGGTACCTAAGAGTCTCACTCATTGTTGAATGTGCAAATATGCGAAGTCATTCTTTTTAGAAAGAACAAGTGAGCCAATGGAAAGTGAAGATACTTCAGTAAAAAAAAAATAAAATTTGTGTCTTCTTAAAACAAGTCCATATCAGCACATGTAACAGCTCTAGAATTTTAGTTCATGTTTATAAGAAAAACAAATCCCATCACCATTACATAAATGCAGGAGAATCTTTCCAGAGAAAATGGTAGCAGAAGAGGAAAGGGAATGAGACTGAAGTTCTCATCTGACATAGATATTTGCTTTATACGTTTGTTGAAGTCAAATAGGTAGCATTTCTGTCCCTGGAAAAAACTGTGTCTAGAAAAAAGTCTTGAAACACCTTCTTTTCTTATCTCCTTCGGAACCATAGTGTATTCAACAGCATACCTAAAGGGACACACCAATTCTAGATATTAAAACCCTAAATCCTGTATGCATTCTTATGTGAACTTCACCTGTGAAAGTCATTCTTATTACAAAATAAGGACTAATACATTGCCATTAGGTACCAAACATGCAATCATGTTTGCTAAGCACAAAAGGAAGCTTTTTCTTCACATGATAAATTTGCCATGAATCTCTTGAAGAATGTCATGGTATGTCAGCATATAATTACAAGAAAAAGCTACTATACCTTACGATGACTTCTTTAAAGCTTTCTCCTAGGGTTTTCCTCTTGCACAACATACACTTGTTTCTCATTGCAAATCTATCCAGCATTGCTGGGCATAGAGTGTTCCCAGTTGTCCATCTAGAATGGAGAATCATGGATGAAAACACAGCCCTTATATTGCTACTCTGAATGCTACAAACCAGATAAAATTTGTGGGACTATTGCAATTTAACCTCTATGTTGACAGAATCTTGTTGGATTGACTTACCTTTGGAAAAACATTTCTAGGTTTTCTGAGGGTTAACTGTACAATACCTGATATGTGTTACTGATATTTTTCTTATTCTGTAACAACCCTAATATTTGTTGGTGGAATTGTCACTATGTGATATAAAGATCAATTGGCATAAAGATGTTTTACAACAGTTGTGATTACTTTAAAGGATATATTGTAAGACGTTTGTCTAGAAGCATTTAAAAGCCAATATAAACTCACCGTTTATTTTAATCAGTCAATCATACTTGTTTCTTTTTCTCAATGTTTTTCTTCTGTTCTAATTTTTTGAATCTTAACTGTAAATAGCAAATTTTGACTTCTCTTTCTTTACCCTTCACAGAACAAATCTTCTGGATCTTTCAGAGGTGTTCAAGCAATGTTCTGACATACATTCAGAATCTCTTTACATCAGTCTTCCTTTTTTCTTTTGTTCTTGACTCAAGTATAAACAGTTATGTTCCCTTTAGTTATTCACAATACACTTAAAAATAACTTTATGTGAGTGTAGCTAGAATATAGCTATTGGTTTTTCACAGACTAAAACAATGCTCACAGTTTACTGAGATCTGAGTTGTAACAGGTCCAGATTTAAACTCAAGTATATGAAGAGGAGTAAAAGATTTAAGTAAAAACTGAACTACTGTTCTATGGTGAGGATGTCCTGATTTTCAAATGCATGTATTGAGACTTGTTAACATAATGACTACAATGCATAATCCTTTTTCAAAGCATTTAATCACTTCATTATATGTTATTTCATTTCGTATTAGTTCTTTTTGATACTGTAAATATCAACATGCAAAAAAGTGAAGTATAGTCAGTTGAAATGACTATTGTTATCATTATTCAGAAAAAAGTATACTCACCACTGCCTTTAATAGACCTTTATCTGAATAAAAGACAGACAAAAAATCCTTTTTACTGTAACTCATAAAATCTTGGGAGTCTAGTCCTTAAATCTTTCCTCACTTGCAAGAATAAGTACTAAGAGTTCAAATTGCATCAAACTGAAGGATGCTGCAGAAACATGTTCTGTCCTGTTTCTTAAGTGCTATGAAACAAAATGAAAACACTGCCTCTAAATATTTCTTTCCAACAGTCTTTAGTGGTTGATTAAATATTTGAGCCTTCCAATAGCAATTCTGTAGAAGCAGGCTCAGTGCTGAGAAACTCACTGAAGTGCAAGACAGAGTCATATTGTGGTGAACCATTGTTAAATTCTGCTTATATGTGAGAAGACACAGAGCAGCGTGCACTGAAGCACCATCTCCTAGATAAAGATTTGATTTATTTTCACTAAGAATTTCTTAATTTGGGAATAGTCTATAAACAAAACAAATCTGGTGTGTGAGCTTTTCACATTATTTTTCTCCCTCTGGATACAATTATTTGCTTAGAAAAGTTCTTTGCAGTCTGTTTTTCAGGTGGGCAGTATGCTTACTAGCCATGACACACTGCTGACAAGATTACAGTCTATAATATAGACTAAGGAAGACAACAGCCTTTTAACTTGGAAATGTCAAGAAAAGCTCTACTGTTTTACTGGTTTATGACCTTCACTATGGCCTTAGAATTGAAAAATCTTTCTAAACTCCTACCCATCTGCTCTGAGTAAAACAAATGTTTGTGCTGCTGCTCTCCATAATCCCCTTTTCCTTTCTCCCACATCTGCTACTGACCAGGCCTTTTATTCATTGCGATGGGAGTGCTTAGTTTGAAAAGACACAACATATTTAAAATGAGAAGATGTCATTGTTATTAAAACATTTTACTTAGGCTCAAAATCAAGGTTTAGGAATCTTCAGATCCCTCAGTAATTTTGGGCAGCTGACTGAATCCCTCCATGCTTTGGTCTCCTATTTGTAAAAGGGAATAATAATGTTTATTTTTAGGAGAAAAGTAGTGTTGCTTATTTTGATTGAAAGAATTATTTCCTTGCACAGTATTAGGAAATAATATTATCTCATGAATCTTTCACACATTGTGGATAATTACATAGATATTTTTTAAAGTAAGAATACTGTCTCAAAATGCTTTAAAAATTAAATTATGTATGAACTGCTATCTTTTGGTTTTGAGTGTACTGTACCTTCTGATGTTTCAGTGTTTGCTGACAATGAATTAGTAAAGTAGTTGAATAAAAATTACAAAAGATTTTCTGCTCTTCTGTTGAACACCAGTAAGCTCGAGGTACTATATTCTGTAAGTACAAAACGCAGGAGCTCTCCTTACTGTCACATTCATTTGGAAGGCCACATGCCTTGAGAGAAAACTTATTAAGGTTTGTCCATGTACGGAAGCTTCTATTGGTTTAATTATATAAATCACATTTATATGACATGTATAAACACTACGCTGTACTTGGCAGGCACATGTTCTTCAATTTGCTTTCAGGTTGCTGAGTGTCACGTATTGCATGCCCCAAATAAAACGCAAAAAACAAAGGCAAAAAAATTGCAACCCTCTCCCTGCTCCCATAGGTATTGAACCTGGGCATATTTGGCTTTAGGATTTCTGGGATTTTCTTAGCACTTTGCCAAGTGGAGTAGCCTTAAAAATGGATTCAGAGGAGAGTTTATCAACCTAAACAAGCATGTGCAGCTCGACAATACACTTTTTTGGAGCAACTCTTACCCTCCACCTTCTTGTGTCAGTCTAATGAAGGAGAAAGCCACAGATCCTTTGAATTAATTGCTCCTGCTTTCAAAGGACTTGTTTATATAGCAGAGTGGATGTTCAGTGAGTTGTTTAGAGATACTTATGGTATGGAGATGTGACTTGTTGCAGAAGATGGGAGGACACAAAAGTCACTTGATTTCTGGAGACCTGAACAGTTGTGTTGATAACAAACATGCCATTCTAGGACTGCATACAAATACCGGATGGCCAGAACTGGCTGCAGAGTTTCTACATGTACCTATGTGAGACAGTTGTTCTGTCTTCCATTTCAGAGCAAACTTTCAGAGGAACCAACATCAGTATCAAAGGGTGAGACTTCAATTACACCTTTGGCTGCTTCAGGCACTGTTGGTACATTGCAAACCAGTTTGGTTTCAGCATGTCAGGGTATGACAGTGGTGGTAAATGTTTATGGATTGACAGCTGGTCAGTGCATACTGTACCTCTAAAAATGCGTTAGAAACAACACCTAATTTCAGGAAAGATTTACAAATACACTAGGATCAGACTGAAATGCATTCATATTTCCCTCCTTCAGGTGAGTAGTCTGTATGACACCTATGAAGGGAACACTTGCAGGTCACCCAGGATTACAGGTATATGAATATAGGTTTGAGACATACTGGTAAGATGGACAGCAACAAGCTGAGGAAATTTCATAGTACCAACAAGGAAAAGCCAGTGCTTAGTTTTCTCCCAGTAGCTCAGTATGAAGGGTGTCTTCCTGCCTGTGATTGTATGGATGGCAAGTGAGGAGTGTATTTGGACTTTCCTGTTACTGTCAAAAATGAATAGTTCCTGAACTGGGTGCATAATGTGGAGAATAGGAAGTTGTAAGGGTCAAATACTTGTGTCTAAAAAAAAAGATAATTAAAAAAAAGGAAAACAGGAAAAGTAGCTGGTAAGGTAGATAAAAGTGTTGATACAGGCAATACCTTGATATCATAGTGTCATATTACCACATGGTACATATTCCCTTGTTGTAGCTTATTGCCTCTCTTATTACCCATTACAGTTAATTGTAGTTGAAAAGAAATATCATCAGAGTCTCTATACAGCAATACATAATGGGACGGCTTTTATTTATTGTAGATAGATTATGTGAGTTGTGCCCTACCTCACGCTTGTTTTAAGATTATTCTTTTGTCCAAATTCAAGGGACATACTGAAATACAGAAGGCTGAAAAAGCTGTTTTTAATTTTGTTTAGTGACAGATTTTGCATTGTTTTAACTGATTGTTAAGGCTAGGTTCTGGGCATTTGAAATCGGGTCTATATTTTCTAGGAGGAACTTTAACTTCTTCCAATTTAATATCATATAGCAAACTCCAGCCTTCCAAAAACATGTTAATTTTATGGTCATGATTAAATCTTTTTTTATTCTTTATCACAGTGCCTGTCAGGAATTGAGAGCTGCAAAGAATGTTCTAATCTGTAATTAAATATGTTGCTGCTTCTCATTCTTCTTTCCTTCTTGATTATAATTTAAATCCCCTCACACACACAAAAAACCCCTCAAAATAACCACCACCAATAGCAAAACAAAAATAAAGCCTCAAACTTTCCAAGGAGAAAATAAAAACATAATGATTTTCAGGGAAATGCATCTATTGTAAATGTAAATTATTCTTTGTATTGAAAGCGCCACTGTGCAAATGCACAGAAATGAGTTAAATACCTCAGCATCAAGGCACACACAAGACTAGCCAGTTCCTTTTTCAAAAGTCCACAGGATTGTCCTTTAACACTGTGTACAGAGCACATTTACAAATGAAACCCTTTATCCTTCTAGACCTTTTCCTAAATATTTTTAGCTTATGCAACAGCATCTGGTTTAAAACAGGAAACAGGCTTATAGCTAAATGACTTTTGCACATAAATATTTAAGACTCTACATACTGAAATGTGACACCACAAGTTATCATTTCCGGTGTGCAACCTCTTATGCTCAGTTTTATTTTGGCAGATATAAAATACCACAGAGACATGATAAATGTAAAGTCCTTCTCAGGAAACAAATTAAGTTCTAATATAATTTTGGAAGGCTATAATCTTAATGCAGTATTTCTGATTTTATTGAATTGTCATTTTTTGTTTGTTTGTTTGTTTGGGTGTTTGTTTTTTTTTTTCCAAAGTTGATCTGCCTTTACATTTACTCAAAAGTTTGACCTAGTCTGCTCCCTCTTCAGCAGTGGGAGCTTTGCTGTGGATTTCAGCTGATAATTTGTATTACAGGAATGTGTAATCTAACAGCGTAAATTCTCTTCATTCATGGGATATCTACAAGTTTTAGAAGGTACATTAGCCAAAAAGCATAGTTACGTTATTCTGGAATTCAGTGTTGGGGAGGGAGAGTTATAGTATATAACTAAATGATCACAGTGGCAATTGACATGTTTACTATACTAACGCCTTTTTTGTAGTGTCTCAGTTGTATATCCTTATCCCATGCTTACATTTGTAGTTTTCTTCAGAATATGAACTACATATATCTCCTTCTAGCTGGCCCACTTCAGCCTGATAACCTGGGCTGTTCTACTACCTTTCCACTGGTCTCAAATGGACATCTGTCTTACTCATAACTTTGTAGTGGGTAGCAGCAGGCATGGTAGAAAACAGTTTGAAAACATGCAAAACTTTCTATGTGTCAGAGCCCCCAGACTGGTTCCTCCAGACTCTGGCATATCTAAAGAGATCACCAGCTAATCACTGCAGGTTAATCTTAATGAAGGTGTTAGTAATAATGAATAATTTAATGGCTAATAAGAACTTCATTTTGTATTTGCTCAGTACAGGAGGGATTTTTAGTATTACATTCTGTTACATGGACATTATAAGATGCATAAAAAGCCGTGGGCCTGCCATTGAAGCACTCCCAAGACATAGATATACCTTAGATAAGAAACGACTGAGAACAGTTTTCCAAGAACTGAGTGGGCTGTTTGAAAGGAAGCAAAGGAAAAATGAGAGGAGTGTCATGGACAGCTTAAAGGAGGTTGTGTGCACAATGTCTGAGGCTGAGAGCAGGGGAGGGGCCCACGTGCAACAGAGCAGAGTTAGCTTTGACGGAGTAGGGCCCTCTGCTATGAGCAGCTTTACTCAGAGCTGGTTTTCCATTCCAGCTTTCTTAGACTTAGTCCTGCCCACCTCCCATGGACCTAGGAGAGATGGAAGTCATGGAAAATACTCATTTACTTTTCCTCCACAGCTGGTAGACGTGGTCAGAAAAAGGAGTCCTTTAGAGACAGCACTAAAGGATGTTATGTTCAGAAAGGAGACTCTGATGACAATTCCCTCTACTTCCGGAGAACTTTAGAGTCCTATCAACTTGCTGTTTAAGTTTTGAGTAGTTCAAGCTTAGGTACAAGTATTTTTAGGAATGATATTTTCTTTATGCTGTTTCTAAAAAACATCACTTAAAAAATCTAAGGAATGCATGTTCTTACCTTTGTACATCTAAGTATGTTGGTAACAGCAAGTAGGGATGGACATGCAAGGTTACAAAAGAATGTCTAGGTATTCTAGTAGTCTGATACAAAAGTCTAATAGATTTATTCAAACTACATGAAGAATTTACTGTCCATTTTGATTTAAAATGATAGCCTTATTTTGAACAATGGTTACATTTTATCAGTATCGGTTTAACTTGAAAGGAAAAGTTCTGAAAAGTTTATAACCTCTTATTTTTTTCTTATTAAAAGACAATGATAATTGTGATCATGCTGATTTGATTCTTAGCATGGCACTGTTTTGAACCAAATTTTGAAAAGAAGTAGTAATTTCTGTGAAATTATGACTAAAAAAATAAAATATTTTCAGTTTTTCTGTGTTTTTTATTTAGAGAAAACTTGCACTGGAGTAAAAAATGAGCAACTGAGATTATTTGTGATGAAAAAACTTTGTTTAGATACATAAATGGTTAAGTAGAATATTTTTAAATTATATTTATTTTTATCCTTCAGGGGATCTTGTATGTCCAGCAGCTGAAGAGAAGAAAGAAGTCAGTGTCATGGCTAATTGTTTTATACCTTTCCACTAAATTTTAGCAGATTTGAGCTTGAACACTGCCCTTTTCTTGCTCCACACTGGTCAGATGATAAGGATTAATTTGCTGTGACCTATTTGTTTTGACCTTACTATGACCTTTAAGCTTTTTTATCCCTTTTCCTGACACTATCTGTCGTCTACCTTGGGCAGCCAAGTATAACTTCAAAGCAGTGTTCTGTAGGACTCTTAGTTTTATAGCACAGTCATTCATTCCAGCACATAAAAGATCATTTGCCTATAAACATTGTTGATGAAAAGAAGAGTAAAATGGGTCCGTTTTAAGCTTCCCAGATTATGCCTCTGGGTGAATGTTACAAAAGGAATGAAGGAGGTGGTACACACTCTTTCAGCTGTTTGAGTCCATTATTTAATTTAATTCCTGTAGCGATATTTGCAGATACATAAGAACCTCTGTATATATGATATAAAAAATGTCTCTTGTGTTATATTTCAACAGACTGGGTGTCATACACTTCCTATTGTGTTTAAAGATATTTTACTGCTAAGTTTTCGCTCTTCAGTTGGAATTTTTTAATCCCTCTCTGATTATTACATATAAGCCAGATGTATTAAACCCATAGAGTTCATATCTGGCTTGGACCCCTATATGTATTCCAGACTGGGTTTGAACTGTAATTTTTTTCTCTTCTCATCTCTAATGATCATAGTTACACTCTATAGGGCAACTCTGACCACTCTGCTTGTACCTCGCAATTATAGTTGGAACTGAGCATTTTCTAGCGGACATCATTTTATTTTTCTTTCTTTTCACCATGGCAGGTGACAGTTCTAGCTTCTCCAGGCTCCATATTCCTTGTTTACTGTTCAGGAGGAGTAGAAATCAGATCTTCATGTTTCTGGTGAGGGAGACTCTTAACTGTCAAGTGAGATACAGCTGTATCCCAAACTGTTGATCTCAGAAGTGTCATATTGTATGGAGAGAAGAGCTATATTGTAAGAATAATGAGAAAATGGCAGTGCCCTAGCAACTAAATGACTTATTTGCTTCAGTTTTCTAATCCAAAATCACAATGAAATAATACAACAACTCTGAATAAAGCACCTTGGGACCATGATTAATGCAGCTGTCCCAGAATCATGCAGATAAGATTTTTGGACAGACACACCCAAAGTATGCCCACGTACTCCCCCGTGCTCCCTCATAAAATCCCTTACCTCACCACAAACCCTTATCAACTTGTTCTACTCATCTCTTTATTGAGCTATAGATTAGAGGTCTTAGTCTAAAATTCCCATTTGTTTCACAAGATGTCCTGGCTGTACCATGAATATAGGAACATCCTCTTGGGTCCCAGTGCAGCAGAATATTTAAGCATATGCTTAGCTGTAAGCACATATTTTAAGTTCCAGAAAAGTAAGAATCTAATCATGTATTGAATCTGAGCCAGAAAATACAGCACAAGGCATGTGTAAGTAAGTGCAAACAGTTTGCTCAGGTTTTAGGGGTATGTTGAATTATTTTTTTTTTATCGGAAATGCCGTATAAACAGAGCCAGACTAAGTTTTGGGCATGGATAATCAGAACAATCTGCAACGGCTTCCCGTCTGTGGCTAATGGGATGTTTCTCCAAGCTTTGTCACCATGGCAAATACTTTTTAATACACAAACATTTGCTGCATTGAAAATCCACCCACTCTTGTTGAAAGATGGCCAGGTTTTGTAAAATTGCATTCCAACTACCCTGCTGATTTTTAAGATAAGCCCTTTCAGTTAACATTCCATGTGTCTAACAAAAGATGTGTGAAAAGCACAGTTTATAAGAACACACATGGAATCTTTACAGTTTCACTGTTCTCTACTTTAATGAGAAAATGAAGTTAAAAAGTCTTCTCATATGTACATGCAAGCAAGCATGCAAACACGGTTTTACTCACTGTTTTTTTCTTTTTCTTTCCTTCCCAACCCTCAAAGGGACAAGCCAGTAACTCCATGCCAAGTTTCCATCTAAACTTGACTTCCCAGTTCTGGCAGGCATTCTGTGAACATCTCGTGTATTAATGAGAAATTAGTCTTTGAGGTTTCTTAGTCTTCACCGAGTGAAATGCATATGCTAGGTAATGAGGGATGTATTTAGTTTTTCAAAATAATTGCTCATAACTTGTCTTCTTGATTAAATATGAATATAAAGTAGATAATGATGAATCTGTGATCTTCTTAAGCACAACATAAATAAAATCTCTATGTTTTCTCCTGTACTATGAGTCTAGGGAGAATAATCTGTCCAGCTTTCATTTTTAGTGCCATATGGGTCTTTGATACCAGTAGGAAAGGTCCAAACACTTACATGAGAGAGTTACATCTGAAAAGAGTCTTCAGAGGACATTTGCAGGAAGGTATGAGCCACAACAGTCCCAAGGAAAAGACAAAGACAACTTGCATTTTGGAAACTTTTGTGAAGCCTTGCAAGCCTTTAACTTGGTCAAAAAAAAAAAAAAAGAAAGAAGAGGGAAGAAGAAAAGAACAGGGAAGTGAAAACTGTGAAGAAGGGAAGAAATCAAAAGACATTCCATTAATTCAAAACCTTCCGTTTTGTTCTTCAGGTCTACACAGGGAATATTTTTCTGAACTGGTTTTTTTTTTTGGCTAACTCTGACCCTTTTACACTTTTTAGCAAAATCCCTTGACAGTTTCTTACTGAGTATGTTATTCTTCTGCCCTTTTAAAAAGTATTTACTTCAGATCTGACTAAAGGGTAAGTCTCCCTTAATGTTGTTTTGCTAAACACAGGGGATAATCTGGTGCAGGCCTATTCACATTCAAATGTTTCATACTTCCTTCACTAAAAAAAAAAATTATTAAGGCATTACTGGTACATGAAAGGTACTGATCCTTACGTGGTAAGCTTCTTCGAATTTCCACAAAAATAATTTCATAAAATTTCTGGAAAATCTCCAAGAGAAGATACCATGTGAATGTAAACAGAAACCCCCACAGTCCTCGGATACTTGTTGTTATCTTCATCCTTTTGAAGTATTATCAGAAATATCTCAAACAGAAAAGATAATAAACTACTCTGCTTACCCTATGAGGTCACTGGATGAGCTCATACTACATGGAAAATAGAATTTGGAAGCCTGACACACAGTTTTTAACACTAATGTAATTTAAATTTTTATAGGAAGAATGGCATTGTATTTTCAAAACTGTTGTATGGTTTCAGACCAATTGGTTTGAGATTTATACTCACTAAAAGGAAATCAAAATTTCACTTGAAAATGGGGATGTGTGTATAACTAACATCATGTTCTCAAATTTGGCCTGAGTAAAAGCAGACATGATCTAGCAGTGATTTTAAAAGACTAGCTTTTTCTACACAGGCTGGTTGTACCACAAAGTATTCTTAGTAAACTTGTGAATCCAGCAGCTGAGGCCACTCTGGCAGCATTCTACATTTTACAGGCATGGCAGAGGGAGATTTGGTCATTAAACAAATATTCTCTCCTGGGTGTCCTACTTCTCAGATGCCATCTGTATCATATCTCTCATGCCCTAGGACCTCTATTACTCTCCTGGGCTTCTTGGGGGCCCATTCACTGCCACTTTTGCTGCCACCAGTACAGTGCCTTCAACAGAGTTACTCCATGTGATTTCAGCATCTATAAATTACTTGCTGCACTGGGGAGGGAAAAGTGGAGCTGTGCAAACAATAAAAATAGTCGATATTTTGAATTAAAGGTATTCTGGAGCAAAAAAATATTTCCTGTCCAGCCGCGTCAGAGCACAAAGATCCTGATTCGAAGCCAATTTAAGTCAGAGAAAATATTCTTGCTAAAGCTGGTGGGCTTTGGTTGAAAACCTAAATCTGCTGCAAAGAGATTCTTGCCTTCTGATGTGCACACAAATGGTCCAGGAACAGGAATAAACCCTCTCTGGACTCAATTTTATCCAAAACTTTAGTGGCAGAAAAGATTTCGAATGAAATACTATGTCTTTGTGGAGCGAAGTTGATGCTCTAAATAACATATTTTCAAATATATTGAACTGGTGACTTTACAGGTCATGTATAAATTTGTGAATACAGCCTAGATATCTTAAGGTGGACTGCAAAGTGTCCATGTATTAGGTGCTGGCAGATTGGCTGCTGTGTCCGAATTCTGTATTAAAGCTTGTGAGACATTTACTTTTCCAATTCAGTGTGGAGATTTCTTTCAAGAGAAAGAATATAAAAGTGTAACAGGAAGTAAGTCAGTGTAAAATATCGAAGTCTTTTAAAATATTTAAGTAATATTAACACTCTGCTGAAATACTCATTTCCTAATTGCTTTGCACACAAAATCTTGGTCTTACTAAGGCCTCCAATAAATTGAAAGCAGACTAAAACAAGCTTTCATACAAGAAACATCTGGTTTTTTAAGTTTCCTTCTTTTAATACTAATTTTAACAACTCCCAAACGTGGATAGAAATACTACCTTATACTTTTGTTTAAAGTTCATTTCCTGTCCCTGGGATATTTGCTGACCTTTTAATACTGGCCATTTTGCTTTTCACTTTCTTATTCCTATTCTCATTGACTTCATTCCATTCTTGACCTCTCTTCCCCTCAAGAAAATTAAATGCAGTCCAAAACATGTTGGACACCAATTAGTTTTACAGCTCGTCTTACCACCCCTCCTACTGCATTCTTCAGTTCATTGAGTCCACTCCACTTTTGTACTTTCAGTCTTCACAAAACTTGTAGCCTCACTGCAAAATAAACATTGCTGGCATGAAATTAAAGCCTTTTTCTCCGCTGTTTTCCTCCTAGTAATCAATATCAACAAAAAGTGATCACTAGACACACAGGGAAAAATCTGATTAGCTTCTATCTCTGGCTTTTGGGAAAAAAAAAGCCTGCTTACTCTGCTTGTAGCTAAAATATGAGAGAGGTCAATGGCACTTCACAACAATAAATCCTGACTAAACAAAAAATAAGAATAAAACTTTTTGTATACTTGTATAGATTAACTTTGTATAGTTAAATCTACTTGTTTAACTTTTAATTATTAAGGTGTTGGAACAAGAAGAACTTATTTTTCTTTTGTTATGAGAAAACATAATCTCTCTTGTAATTTAAAAGAATACTTTAAAATATAAACATACAAAATGCAAACATACACTACAATCCTACTTACATTTAAAGTAATTATTCAAAAATTAGACATATTTTGCACTGTTACACCTGTACAAATCTGCTGTTTCAGCATGGTTATCAATAGGATCTTGCCTAATAAATCTTTTGTTATTGGCCTATCCCCTAATTCAGTGAGGCACTTGCTAGGCATATACATGGCAAGGTTCAGAATATTGCTGCTTGGATGGAAACCACTTCTCAGCTCCTGACAAAGCTGTTCCAGAATAGAAGATAGGCAGGCATTTATTTATCCTTCTGATGTACACTTCATGACAGTATGACTGTCAGACAAAATACTGTAGACAAAATAACTGCAATTTTGTTTTTCTTTATGCTGCCACCGGTCTTAGGAGCTATCCATCAAAATTTTCCTTCCGAATTGCAACACTGGACATGAAGCATGTGCACATGTGAATAGTCTCAAATTTTTAGAAATATTTTATATTTTATGTTATGTATATGTTTATAAATATACATCATACCTATATCTATAGAATAATATTTCTGCCCAGAAATAGCAATGCTATCTTTTAAATCCCTCTTCTTAATGATACTTGAGAACAGTTTTGCCTCAGACCTTATAGTAGCCTAAAGCAACCTGCTTTTGGTAAGAAGAAAAAGTAGAACTGCCAATCATAGTTCTTAAAACTTGTTAAACTGAAAAAGCGAATGATATGCACTTTAAAGTTTTAATTTATTTATGGCTATGTGATATTCATTGCTTGGACTGATCTGAAGAGGAAAAACGAGAGTCCCCTCTTCTCTCTTAAAGAATCATCATTCCCTTGGCTGTAAATAAATCTTATCACCATGAGCCAGAGAACACAGCTTTTATTGATTTATTTTCTTTTTCAGCCATCATGTAATGTCTAAACACCCACATCTAAGCCATAGATTATTCAGGAACTTTCAGTATTGTTCACAATATAAACTTTTCTTTGTCCACACTTGCAAGAACATTTTATGACTCTTCAAACAGATATTAGATCAGTATGTTTCTGTTTGCTATAATCTTTGCAGTGAAAAAAACCCCTACTAAAGCAGAAGTATTCTGTATGTAGTAGTGTTTCTAGTTTTAGGGATATTTTATTTTGCTTTCATAATTAATGGTCTTAGTGACAAACTAAGAACTATAACTCACGTGATTTTGCAAGTCCACCTTTTAATTTTATATACAAAGTACCAGTTTCATGGGTGAACTCTATGTTTTAGAAAATTAAGTGATAAGCATTACGTGCTGGTGGTGTGTATTTCTGATAGAGACTACTTCCATTTTTGTTTTTTGTTGTTCTAACTACAAGACGCTATTTTGACTTCATTATTTCCACTAGCTACATATTCTGGTAGATTAGGGACAAATTTGACTGAAATTCATATTAACTGTTAGATATGTGAAATTCAGGAGATACATTTTGTTTTGCATAAGGCAAAAATGATAATAAATATTAAGAAAAATCTCACTTTCAGTGTAACATGGCTTAGTCTTGTCCTTTTTCAGGAAAACAAACCCCAGAACTAGGGTTTTGGCTGTACAGTGCAAAAGTTCTTTCACTGTCAATATGCTGATTTGTGATACCTATGGTTCTGCTCACACATTGTTAAGCAAAATGAAATCTTTTAATCAGATGCAAGCTACAAATGAAAATTGAAGTGGTGAGAATTATGCACAGAGAAGGAAGAACATGCCTCAAGAAAGTGTCAGTGCACCACATGCAAATGTTATTTACCTTTGGGGCATACAGACGGTTATAACCATATTAACTCACACTGTGATCCTAACAGCACTTCTGTACTTCTTAATATAGAATTAATTCAACATAGTTAAATGTGTTCATGTCCTAGTAGAGGGTTATAACCACATCTCTTTCTAAAAGGTTGCAAAATCCTTCTAATGTTGTGCAGAAGTCTAATGGTGACTTGTGATTCTGCCTAGTCACATTTTTTTGTCAGAATATTATTCACATTGCTCTAAAATTTGTGCTATAGCCATACTATTTTTAACTGCTCAGGGTAGTGGATGGTGGAATAACTCAGTAATGCAACAGAAGAAAATACGAAAATTAAATTGGGGGAAAATACTCTGTGCTGAGTTTACTGCTGGGTGAGAAGCATGACACCACACGACAGGGAAGAAGGCTCAGCTCTCTTCTACACTTAGTAAGCATATCATATAGCACGTTCCCTTTCAGGGTGGCACAGTTAATCCACAACCCATATAATCCCTTACTGGTAATTGAGAGCTGATTATGTTTGGTGACCTTCTGTACTACCAATGCTATTTCCCGCATCCTGAAATTCAGCTTTCCCATTCTGGTAAAAGTCATGAGCACATATATCTCAAATCAGTCACATGAATGTTAAAGATAAAATCTGCAAAAAATGTGAATACACTCTCCTAGGACAGCAAAGATCTGAATGAACAGTATTCCCTCTGTATTCCCTGTGTTCACAGAGAAAGAAAGACATTTTCAAAAATTGGGGTCCCAAAATCTAGTAAGTTCTGGCATCAAATTACAGTTTAATAGAACAACATTTCTATCCCCTAACAGTGAAATAATGCTATAAATTACATCAGATTGCATTTGTCAGGTTAATAATTCTTTTTGATATGAATAGGCAAAGTGTGAATAAGAGAAATGTATAAAAGAATATATGCATAGGTTGAACTCCTCCATTGTAATTTTTGAAGGATATGTTACAGTGAAAAAATCAAAGCAGCAATTGTATTAGATAGAGCTCAGTGAAATCACCACAATTCTTCTTTAAATATTTTCTGTTGAACTTAGAAAGTGGAGAACGGAGTTCTTTTTGTGCAATCTCTTTTTTACCGTTCAATTTTTTTTGCACAGATATAGCAGTTAGAATGAAACTCTCCCTCCTTGACTTTCAAAAATTAGGATACATTCCAAAAATATAAAATGTAGCCTAAGCTTCAGCATGGGGGTTGCAGTCCAAGATAGCTGTTTATTTGTATTAGCTCCTTATTTTTATAGTAATTTTCTTTTTTCCATTTGAATTACTCATTTCTGTTACTTTACTTTCTGGATGTTTTACTCTTTTTTTCCACGGTACTTTAAATCTTTCTAGAGATTACCTATGCTACATGAATCATTTATAAATCTGGGGTGCAACGCTATATGTAAACAAATTTAGTCTAATTTAGAAGTCCCAATAGAAAGGCGACAGTTCAATGGAGGACGCACTTGCGTTGCTGGGCTACTCTCACATCTTGCTACATCTTCCCTGTTTACACAGTTAAAGGTTGTACAGTTCTGATCCCCTGAGTTGAGATCACACCTGGTTCATTCTCTATAGTCTAAGAGTTAAGGAATTAATATTATCTCCCTGACAGCAGCCTCCATACATTTGTTTCCACAAGGGGGAAACTATGCTATTCCAACTTCCCTAAGCACTTGTCTTGTGGTTGCAGTGTAATAATATCCTCATATCCCGTAATACCCTCACTTTATAGGGAGTTTTCCCTTTTTGTTTTTCATGTCTCACAGTTCTACAGACAGTCTTCCTAGCTCACATAGCCAAGTTCTGAGGGAAATGACAGTATAATTTAGTTTTTATGTGGTAATACAGTTGGAGAAGGAAGAAGAACAGCAAAGTATTTTGGTATGTGGTTTTTGAGAACCAGAAGTTTCACATAGAAGTGTTATCCATCTCACCTTCCTTCTCAGCAGCGTTAAGAATGTTCTGGCAGTATTTTAATTGTTGGAAAAATACGTTTCTGTTGAAATCAAACTGTTTCACAGGAATATCTCCTTTTTAAAAATAGTTACCCAAGAAAAATAGAAAATATATTTGAAGCCTAAGTCTGTATTTGTGTGAGATTTTAATGTCAAACCCAAACTGACAGCATGAAAACAAATGTGTGACCATACCCGAAACAAATGTTTTTAACATTCATTTAAAAATAAATCTTATTACCTTGGCTTGAAATTAATTTTTATATACGCTCAACTAACTTGGTGGGTAGGAATTTTGCCTGAGAATGTACAAGAACATGCTCCCGAATGACATTAATTATTAAAAATAAAAAACACTTAATTTACTATCCATACGTAAGCCCATTTTTACAAGAAACCTGTGCATGTATTGGTACACATCAAAATATCTGTAAAAACAGTGAAGGGGACATGGAAGTGACTAATGTGATGCTGCATAGGACTGTAGAACTTATGGCTCACACTATTAGGCCCTAGTGATGCTCTGTGGCTCTCTGCAGTGTTCATCACAAACCCCTGAAGAAGCATCACAATATAATGTTTCCGTTTTTTCATTTAACTTCCACTTTAAAAGAGTGCTTGGTCTGATGAGATATATCTAATGTTTTCTTCCAGTTAAGAACTTGATTGTCCCATGTACAGATAGGGACAGATAGCAGATTAGGAAAGCCAGAGATGGTTGAATTCTACAAGACAGAGTCTTAGTTGATTGCTAAACCCCATATTTTGGAATGGTACTGGTGGAATTCCTTAGTGTTCAGGAAAAGATACCTGAGATGCATTAGCAAACAACAGTCTATTCTGTGATTAGAAAGGGAGGGCAATTGAGTTTCTAATGAGAGGTTCACAGGATTCAGCAAAAGGGATTCTAACGCAGTAATGAACTTGAGGTTAACACATAATACATTCATACACTCTGATATATTCAAAACTTCACATGGATTTATGAGCCCTATGAAGCATGATATAGCCAACATACTTGATACGTATGCCCTTTAATTTAACCATAGGAATCAAGGGAGATATTTTTGTCCTGGGAAGTGAGATTTAAAAGATTTGTGGTTTTGGGACATGCCTTCTGACTATTTGGGCCATTTTTAATTCAGAATGCTCCCCCTTTAGCACTCATCAACTGGGAATAATGCTGCTTAGTGCTTTGCAATCCTGAGTGAAGTTCAACAAGGGAAAGTGCTGGATTCTGCACCTGGGATGGAGAAACCTCAGATGTACATACAGACTGGGTAATGAGATGCTGGAAAGCGGCACCATAAAAAGTGACCTGGGGGTCCTCGTTGATGGCAAGTTGAATATGAAGTTGAATATGAGTCAGCAGTGCCCTGGCAGCCAGGAGGGCCAAGCATGTCCTGGGGGGCATCAGGCAAAGCATTGCCAGCCGGTCAAGGGAGGGCATTGTCCTCATCTGCTCTGCACTGGTGCGGCCTCACCTTGAATGTTGTGTGCAGTTTTGGGCACCACAATATAGGAAAGATATAAAGCTCTTAGAGAGCATCCAAAGGAGGGCAGTGAAGATGGTGAAGGGCATTTTGGGGAAGCCGTATGAGGAGCAGCTGAGGGCACTTGGTCTGTTCAGCCTGGAGGAGACTGAGGGGAGACCTCATTGCAGTTACAACTTCCTTGTGAGGGGAAGAGGAGGGGCAGGCACTGATCTTTTCTCTTTAGTGATCAGTGACAGGACCCAAGGAAATTGCCTGAAGTTGTGTCACGGAAGGTTTAGGTTGGATATTAGAAAAAGGTTCTTCCCCCAGAGGGTGGTTGGGTGCTGGAAGAGGCTCCCCAGGGAAGTGATCACAGCACCAAGCCTGACAGAGTTCAAGAAGCATTTAGATGATACTCTCAAGCATATGGTGAGACTCCTGGGGATGGTCCTGTGCAGGGCTAATGGTTAAACTTGATGATCCTTGTGGGTCCCTTCCAACTCAGCATATTCTGTGATTCTGTGAGTATAATAAAGCTGATCTCCTTCCTTAAGTTCACACATAAATAACATATTTGATAAATGTGATTTTAAAAACATCATAGATATTTGATAAGTCATGAAACTATCTTAGAACTGCACAGTCATTAACTTAACGATACTCCTTAAGAAGACCTAATGGAAAACATTTTGATCATCTAACTAGTGGTTGTTTTTAATTTACAATGAACATCTACCAAATAATACAGGCTTGGGCCTTGGAAGATATCATTTTGAGGGGGGAAAAATCCACATTTCAGATTGACAGAAAGGAGCCAAAAAAAAGCCTCTTACTGAGATAGATAAATAAGAGTTTACAGCCTTTGACATACATTTTGTGGTTCAGTTGTAACAGCCCCTGAACATTGAGGCAGATTGTCCTAGCATGTTCTACTGCACTGTGCAACTAGAGTGTAGATATTTAAAGTATTTCACTATCACTTAACAAAGGTAAAGTTCCATAATCAGATTTTCCAAAACCAGCAGTCTCTGCTGACTCCAAGAAGCACTTAATACTGGCATTGTGTCTAAGAAAAAACTTAACTAAAACAATCTTACAAGCCAGGATGCCATGTAAAGGAGTTCCACTTTTCTGGAAGAATACTTTTCTGCACTTGAGTAGAGTGTTGTATAATTATCTTAGGTGAACATGACATTAAAAGAGAAGGCGGGCGAGATTATCTTCTGAAAGCTTGGATGAGAGGATGGAAATGTGCTTCATAATAATGAGCATGTCAGCACTGCAGAGTTACCTCAGGTCATTGCTGACATATATGAGCACATCAACTAGTTTTCTTAAGGTGTGAACCCTACATTTATGCCGAAATTGTTTCACACGTACTGTGTTCACCTGTGCATGTCACTGGGATTTCTGTGAGCATATGCCATGTACTCTGAGAAGGATAGTGACCTACATTTAAAAACAGTTTTCTACATTTCTTTTGCCAATAAAATTCTTGAATAGGTCTGTGTTCCTCTGGGCACGCAGGGTTTAACTAAGGGAAGGTACTGCATTGCTGTTCAGATGGATCAACCAACGCTCTGACTGCACAAGATTAGATCAAATGAAACCTTCTCCAAGGAATTGTCTAACTTGGGGTTATGTAACCATAATGCAAATCATAGTTTATGGCTAGGTAGAAGCCACACCAGAATAAGGATATGGATTGACTTTGAAACAAAAACATATTCTAAATTCTTGCATGAATTGGATTGTGTCTTGAGAAAAATCAGCTATGCTGATTCCAAATGATTCAGTGGTGTACAGAATATCTGCAACATGAAGTTGTGTGTTCATGACTGTTCACTTCAGCACTGATGACAGTGGCAATAGACAAACACAATTTTTAGAATAAAATTAGGCTTGCAGCATCACTTCACTTACATTTATGGTATGTAAATTAAAAAATCAGAAACTCAGGAGACACAAAAAACCATATTTTTTTCTCTTAGTCTGTAGGTTCTCTACTAGTTAAAAGTTTCAAAATTTAAAATTTTTATATGTCTATATTAATAATGAATTTAGTGTCATATTAAAATTTGTTATAATAATATAAAATTTTGCTAAATATGATCTGAGATGTATCATGTCATATCTTGATTTTTCAGCCTATGTTGTTTTGTCACTGTGACAGCTTTAGGATAAAGCTAAGGTATATTTTAATATAAAATACATCAATGTTTATATTTTCAATATTAAAGACTTAAAAATTGGGATAGCTGTCACATGTTTCTTCATATTGTTATTAATTTTGTTCAAGTTTAAAAACTTAAATTATTTGGAAATAAAATGTATGTAAATCAGTAAACTCTCCTAGATTCACAGAAAGGACATGCTAACTTCCCTATATATATTTCAAATATCATATCAAAACCAGAAATTATCAGTTCCTTCTTGACAGCCTGTGGTCTGCCTCTGGACACTACTTTTGTATCCCTTCCCTAAAGCTAAAGCAAATACAAGAAATCCACATGGTAGAAGTTTCTCTCTTCTTCATGTACCCTATCTACCTCAATCATGTTATTTGACATATAACCACTAACTTCAGGGTATTAGCCAAGCCTGGATAACTATGCTAAACCAGATTTAGTTTAATTCTGAAGTTATTTATAATCTAAGTTGGATTTAATTTTAGAATAAGCAGATATGTGCGTATGCGTTTTTGAAGATTTTCAGCATACAAATCTGAGATTTTTTACAACCATACAGAGCATCTATAAACCGCCTTCAAAAATGTGAAAGTAATTTCCTCCTTGCCATTTTTTTTTTGCCCTGGTGGCACAAATTTGTATGTTTAGCTGTAACTGCTTGGATACATTCCCCAGATGTTTACCGATAGGGAGAATCTCCTATGGCAAGCATCTACTGTTGTAAATGTGCACAGTCTAAAACGCAAGAATCTCTGAAAGATAATGGCTTTTATCTCATGTAAATTTGGAGGTTACTCTGCAAACTCTTCCATAAGCTTCAGTACTGCAGATTTTTCCATACCCAGCCCCTTTTAGAAAAAAGGGCCCCAAATATCTAGTCTGAATTCCTTGCTTAATGAACCTACAAGGAAACTTATGGAGCAATGGAATTAAAAGATTAAACCACAAGCCACTTGTACGAAGTCTTTAAATGACTTACGAAGCACAGAGTTTACATAGTAACTGAGTCTGCAGACTCACTTGTTATTGGAGAATTCTGAGACTCAGATTTTTTTCTGCCTGGTTTGACTGCTTTGTTGTTGTGTGGCTGTTCACATCTGGATGTTACAAAAGAACAAGTCAAAAGATAAGATTACAATTAAGTAACATATATTTGTTTGGGTTTTTTTTCAACTGCTTCTTAATTAGAGAGAAAATCCCCTTTATTGTTAACCCACAGGGTAAGAATTGAAACAGCAATATCACATGACCAACAGTATTCTTACTCATGAAGTCTTTTGTATACTTCAGGTATGGAATGCTACATATGACAGTCTTAAGAGACACACGGATTTGATACCCACATGCATTTAAATGTCTGCAACAAGGTGGTTTTTAAAGTTTAAATATTAAATATTGACAAGACTGAAAGCAATTTTTACCATTAACTTCTGTATGTGCTTTTACTAATTTCTATAACATGGGGTAGGGAAAAAATAATCATATTGAAACACTGTAGGAGACAAGTATTTTTCCTTGGATAACTATGAATTAGTGGTTTGACATATGTATGAGGACACGAGTCATTATTCTGTGGATGCTTTTCAGTTTGTCTTCAGAGTGTAAACTATTTAAATTTTAAATTTTGATTCCATAAGCTGTGCCTTAGTCTTGGTCTCCTGTTGTTATTTATTTTTCAGTTCATATGAGGGTGAGAGGGAAGGGAAGCTAATGTTTCCAGCAAGGACTGTGGGATTTCCCTCCTCCAATCAGGAACAGGAAGCTGTCTGTCAGAGAGCTGGAATAACACATTTTGCCAGTGAAACAAATAGAAAGGAGAAACAGTTAACAGTGTTAGGATTTTGCAGTTCTACTGATTAGCAGTGGGCAAGTTAAGTGCTTCTAGAAGATCTAAATATATAATAATGACACAGTCTTCTAAACCCTTCCCATGGCTGGTGTTTTTGGACAGTAATGATTGGGTATCATTGTGGAGTGGGTAGAAATGGTCCCCGGCTTGATGTGAGATCCAAGTTTAATCTGCTTCCAACAAAGCACCCTTCAGAACACCATCATGTGCAGAGTGGACACTTTAAACTTTATACACATGTAATTTTGCCATGTGTACCTAGATGATGATGTATTTTTACACCTGGTCATGTTGCTGAAAAATTAAGCTGATCAGAACGAAGTAGAGAATGAGAACAGATTGAGAGCACACTTGAGGGATGTAATTTGTCACCTGAGAAACTCAAGGAAAAATGGAGAGTCTCCGGCCTTTGGGGTTAGGTTTTTTTGTAAACAAGCTCATTACAGCATATAATCAACCCTCCCAATATTTGGTTACCTTTTGTTTTCACATCCTATAAGTAGGATTGTGGGATTTTTTTTTCTTTCCTCATTGATGACTTAATCATTGACAGCCTGTCCAGTTGTGATGTATAAAATTTTGTCTGCTTACTGGTCAGTAAAATTTGAGGGGAATTGAAGATTTTATAAATATCTTGTATTTAAATGGGATGCTGGCAAATTAACATAAAACTTGAGTGAAGCTTCATAAACGCAATGAACCTAGGTACTGTGGGATTTCCAAGGCAGAACCTTCCTTTTTCATCTGTTTTGGAAAACCTTATTTCTGCCTTGTTTGGTTCTTGCATATAGACAATTTTCACTTAGGCATTTCTGAGCTGTCAGAAGGAAACACCTGGCTATAGACTAACCTGCTACTTGACTAGCAGTGCAGGTAACTGCAGCTCGTTGAATAGCATTTTGTATTAACACTTGCCTTCAACAGGAAAAAAGTCCCATTTCACCAGAATGCATTCAGCAACAGGAACAAAGCCTGCAGTGAGCAAGACTGTCTGTAGAGGACTAAGCAATTAATAGAAACACTTTTTCCCCCCCAAATATGCCAAAAAATAATTGGAATTTTACAGCTGTTTATTAAATTCCTTTTTTGAAGCAGAAGGTTTAGCATTTTCTATTCCTGCAACATTATCTGCCCAACCACTTCATATTAATGGATTGGTCTGAGAAGGCACAATTATTTTTCAGTAATAATTCAAGTATTTCAAATGAAAGAAAGACAGAAACAGAATTCAAACCTACCAGTCAAGTATTTTCTACTTCTGGACAAAAAACCATCATGTAGAGTGCTCTGCATCTTGTGCCCTAAAGTAAGTAGAAACCCAAAGGTTCTCTTTACAGCAATGACAGAGCATTTCTAATTATGTAGGATATCAACAGAAAGTGGCTGCAAATCCTATTAAATCTAAAGTTACTCTTCAGTATTGTCAGTAGGGTTTTGATGTGAAAAATAGACCATGTAAAGCCTTGCAGTCCCAAGTACCTGTCACAGCCGTCTGAAGAGCAAAGTGGTATTCATAGATTTTGAGCTGTGCTAGAACAAATTACATGTTAATTGGTTGGGACAAATTTAAGGTAATGCAAAAGACTGTTGAACTGCAAAAACGCAGGTTGAGAAAGGGGTATTTAGGCAGCAGTTGTATAGAAAAGTGCTAAGGAGTTATTTTGGATTGCTACCAATATTATTCAACATCATCATTTGGGTTTGAAAAAGGTAGACATCATGCTGGGTTGTGAAAACAGAATCCTGTCCTGCAAGATGTGAAGTAGTTCTTCTGCTCTGCTCAACAGAAGCTGAAGAAGTTAAATGCAGAAAGCATTAGCAGAAAGGTGCAGCTGAAATAATGCGTCCAGCTGTAGATATCATGCTTGTAGAAATACAGTGACCAGTCAGCATCTAGAGGAGGGCAATGAGGTGCTCAGGTTCAAAAGGCATGACCTAAAAGGTAAACCAGAAAAATATGAAGTTATTTGTCCAGAAAAAAAGAAAGAAAAGACAGCTGGTAACAGTGTAACATATACAAAGAGCTGCTGTGAAAGAGAAGTAGAATCTATTCCAACAGTTGTGAAAGGCAGTACAAGAAGTTGTGATCTTCTGATGGTACGTTAGAATTCAATTATTTATTTTAATAATAAAGATAATTAAGGACAGGAATAAACAGCTTGGCAATGCAGTGAAATCCCCTTTATTAGGAGTTAGACAAGCATCTGTCAGAAATGATGTAAGGATAGTTCATTCTAACTCTGGGCAGTGCAGTAGCTTTGATGATCTCAACGTCTTACTCAGACCTGGAATTCTTTGAGGTTCTAATGTTCTGACTATCTGATAAGTATTTGGTGAATATTAACAAGCACTGAACTGTGGCTGATGTAAACTGTCAGGCACGCAAAAACAGATACAATGAGGGTAGTATGCAATTTGTCCAGTCTCCTGTCTTAAGGAAGAAGTCACAGAAGTGATGATGGGAGGAATGCTAAAATCATACCAAACTAGTATAGCCCATCTCTTATTGCACCTGAATTTTTCAAACAGAATAAAAATTCTAGTCTTAATCATTATATGCAATTAAAATTATTCTGATAACTTGAATGGATTTTAATAACATGCCTGAACTATGTTAAGGATGCAGACTTCTGAGTTGCAGATATAAAATGCTCTTGTCTACAAAAACTCTGCAATGTGGATGCCATATATATGATATATATATGGCAACATTACAACCATTCAACAATACAACCATTCAGCATTAGTTCTGCAGTGGAATTCCGTGAAAAGCAAAGAATGTCATAATGATATTACCTTGAACAGTAATTTTTATTGATTTATATATATCGGTATTCAGAAAAAAACACAGTCAATACATAATCTATCATAAAATTTGGCAGTTGTGCTTTATACAAAAGTTCATATCCTTCATTAAATAACAGTGATGTACTTTGTATGCTTTGTGTGCTTAGAAAGGCCTTCTGATCTGTGTTTGCCTTGCTCAAGCATAAAGATTGTGTCTTTGATTTTGCTAGCATTAGTATTTGGAAGTATAATCAACAGAGAAATACTCTGGTTTGACAAGTGGTATAAGATTTCAGTAAATATGTCTTCTTTCAGAGAGATATGGGAAACAAATAATATTAAAGGAAATTTTACTGCTTGAAACCCTGATCTTCAAAGAGAATATTAGTAGGGATTGAAATCAGAATGGACATTTAGGGATATTAAATGCAAATAAGGCTTCAACAGAGGCTCAAAGATACAATTAAATTATGGAAATATGCACAAGTTCAATAAGTAAAAACATAAAATACTTTGAGATAGAAGGTTGTATAAACACAAGCTTATTGTTAAATCAATATTTGGAATTAGGTGGAATATTTTGGTAACATTTAAATTAAAATTCTGATTTATCAAAAGTAGCATGCTTTGTGAAATCTTTCAAAGACTTTCAAGTTTCTTTAGAGAGAAAATACTTTTAAGAATTAAAATTAATTTAATTCCAGCTATTTCAAAACAGAACATTCTGAAAGTGTCTTGCATTGGTTTGCCTACTGGATACAATTTTAAGATGATCACATCAAAATGGAGCATTTAGATTAATCCAAAGTGTTTTTCTGCATTTTCTTGATGAGAAATTTGTGATATTTGTATTTTTTAATATGATTTTATTATGCAATTTGTTTCCTTTCCATTGCAACCCTTAAAAGAGTTTAGAACTTATGATATTTCCGCCAAAGGAAAAAAAATCAAGTCTCATTTGAGTGTTTTAGAGTATTTTTCTTTAATAGTATTAAGAAATAAGTCCTATAATAAAAGTAAATAGTCATTAAATTTAAATACTTATTCTAAAAAAATAATTAAACAGTGCACGTGAATTATGAAAAAAACTTTAATCTTACAATTTCTAAGGATACAATACAACTCGGAAACAAATAGAATGAGTTCAACACATTTATGAACAAAATGTGAAGGTAGTTTTAAACATGTCCTTTTCACATACCTTAGAAAATCATCAGTATTCTGCCAGCTGGCATTTTTATACTGTATTGTAAAATGTATCTGATGACATACATGTTTCACCAGTAGTTAGAGGATAACAGAATATTTCATTCAGTAACCACCTACAAATCTATTTTTAAAGATACAGGTAGCCTGAGTGCATTAGTAGCCTAATCATATATTTAGAAAATGGAAGATTTGGCTAACCCTTGTCATGTGAGCTCAGAAAGTGCGGTAGCAGTTTTAGACTGGGGGATAAAGAGGTTATGGTTCCTTTGCAGAGGCAGAAGAACACAAACAGTAGGATGAAGGTGAGAAAAAAAAAGAAAATCTTAAGTACTCTTATATTTCAGTTATTGTAAATGCCATGGAATGAAAATTTCCATTCATGAGCCTCAACTTTTTGCTGCTTTCCCCTCCTGTTCAGTGACTCTGTCCTCAAAACATTTCGAAATCTATTTAAATTCTGATTTCCACTACTCCAGATATGTGGCTTGGATGTGGAACCCAGGAAGTTTAAAGCATCCTGTACCACTTTATAGCTGCTACAGAGATTAGCTGCACATCTGTATGTCAACAAAAATGTGGAACTGGATGCTGATGTCACACACATTTCTGTTTATAATATTGGAAATTGAATAACAGTTTAACAGGAATTAAAGTTGTCTGGAAGATTTCTGCACCTCTCAAAACTGCAGAGTTCAGCAAAACTCTCATTTTTCATCAATGTGTTTTGAATATCTCAGTCTTGATTCTTACTTCTTAGATTCAGATACTTAAATTAGTCTATTACAAGCTATCATCAAATTTGTTATTGGGTGATATATCCCAAACTAACACATAGCTAGTCTCTCAGAAACAGCACTACATGCACACTACATATATAATGTCCATTATGTCTAAAATTTTACAATCCCTTTGCCTTTAGAAAGAGGATACCATATTTGTGACTTTACACACATTAGTTTTTCTAATATATAAACACAGTTGTAGTGAACAGTTCAGTTGTTGTTACCTTAACACTATAATTCCTATCTTTTAGAACCCTGAGCTTGGCTAAATATGATATAGACAAAGTACAATAGTAAGAAAGCATATTATCTCAACATGTTATTTGTCAAGGTGTTCACTGGAACAGAAGTGTGTATTCCTCCTGCTTTGATAATTGGAGTGAGTAGTTGCGGCAAGAGGAAGTTGATTTTTCTCCCTGTAACATTTTAGTTAATACAAGGAGTGCAAACAAATTCCTCTGGAGTGAAACTAAACTGGAAGATGCACAACAGGAATGCATCTAATACAGTCCAACTGCAAAAAGATGTTCAGTTAAGGGGTCTAAACTGCAGATAGTCCAAAGTAAAGGAAAAAAAAAAGGAAATACATAAAATACATAGTGGAAACTTCAAATCTCCTCAACCCCAGCTATTTGACCCTTCACTGTTTGACCACAGTATTTGCTGCTCTACACATAGTCAGAGAGAAATCTACTCCCTAATTAAATGGTGGTCCCCCCTAATTGAGGTTTGAGGTATAATTTAAAATTGCAGCAAGTATAAGCAAATTATTGTTGAAGGCAAGTAGAATTTTGAAGGATTGACCCAAATCTCGTTAAAGCTGCTGGGTGATTCGATCAACTTTATGGAGTTTTGCACTAGATCTAGAAGCTCCAGGCCTTGCTGCCTGCTGTTGTCTGATTGCATTAAATAATCTTAGAAAAACAGAAAGAACTCAGTAAAGCCAATTCACTGTATGAATCAACGATGTGAGTAGAGAACATAGTCATAACTCTTACTCACACAGATTGCTTCATTTAACAAAATAAGAGTGAAGATTAATATATATTCCCTCATACAGAGGAACAAATAGCTTGGAAACATCTGAAAAAATAAAATAATACTTAAGAATTCTCAGAAGATCCAATAGACATGACTGACTTCGACTTAAACAAATTACATCTTAGATAAAACCAATTATTTTGGAATTCATATATCTGATGTACCAAATATTTACTTATTAGGAGTCTCCTTTTTTCACAAATTATCAGCATCCTACAATAATAATTCATAAAGAAAATAAAAACAAAAAAGTGAGTATGCTTTGTGAAAAGTAAGACATTTTGAATATTTTTGTTTTTCAGTCACTTCTGTATAAGAAATACATTAAAATTTGAGTATTTATATCTGTGTAGCTCAAACTGTGAGATAGAATTAGAATATTCAATTGTTTATAGTGTATTTGAAAATAAATTGGATGTTTTGATACTAAAGTGTCTTCATAGCATATTCTCTGGTAGGTCTCTGTTGCCATGCTTTAGATAAGTTTCTGAGAAGGAGGTGAAAAAAAGAAGTAAAAAACCCAACCTATAGCCATGTACCTTGTTTCATCTCATTTAGGAAGAGCAGGACTTTCCAGACTTTTACCAAGTTAATGCAGACAATAAGCCTAAAATCTGAGTTTTCATTCTCATTGCTGAGGAGGCATACAGCTTTGTCTACTTGAGTCTCCAAGCAAACAATAAAATTCCTGTCTTCCTTGAATTAAAAAGACAAGTGAACAGTAGACATAACTAAAGAACTCATTCTGTTGTCTGCTCCCATTAAGTCTCAACAGAGACTTTTTTTTCTGTCTTTGGAAGATGGCACCCTCAAGCCAAATGAGTCCTCTTCATTTTTTTCCCCATCTTTAGCTTCCTTCCCTCTTGTAGTATATCTTCATCTTGCTTCTTAACTAGAGTATCTCTTTAAACAGCTCTTTTTCTTGATCCCTCTCACACAGAGCCCTGCTGTTGGCAGGGATTTAGCTTGCATTTTGCTTACTCGCCTGCCTAGTCTCCTAATCTCAACCCAAGAGGAGAATGAAAATTCTACTAGTTCTGGAGCAATTTTTGCCTTCTATGGTTCCATTTTGAGACTCTTCTGTTTACACCATTTACAGGGAACAACCTTCCTTTCCTGGGAGCCGCTGTCACTTATGGTAACCATTATGGTAACAGTTTTAGTGCTTCTTCTCTCCATTCTGGAGTGTCAGCCTCTGAAGTGGCATTTCCAACAATTGAAGCCTATGCAGTTGGGTGGATAACCACACTGCTTTCACCTACTGCTAGGCTCAAAAGTCTTTGTGGGAGAGCACTGGTGAAATTTCTCCAGAGCACTAAGTTCTATGGTCAGTTAGGATGTCACTAATCCATCCTTTCCAGTTCTACATTTTCAAGCTTTTTGTAGACTCCTGTAAGGATTGTTACATTGATTAACCTTAACCTATGGGTTGAATACCGTCATTGTAAGCTTTGGCCAAGAACTTAAAAAAATGAGGTCAATGTAATCAGTTAATGTAGCAGGTGTGAGCTAAAGACCTCAAATGCCTTAATCTAAGCACAGTTTCCTCTGAGTACTTCTTAGGGGCAAAAACTGATTTTATCCTTTGTCCTGATTTTTCCAGCATTCCTAACTTTCCAGTCAGGGTTTAAATAGCGCTCTTAGCTAAAAGTCCCAGGTATATTGTAAGAACCAGAAAACAGTCATGCCTTGTATGTTAACTATGTACTTTTTATTTGCCAAGTATAGCCCTTCCTTTTATTTGCATTCTTTACCAAAAGATGTTTCTCTGAACTTTCTGGTTCACCTTGTTTTGATCCAAGTGGGAGTGTCAATTTTTTACACTTGTTTAAATGCTCTGATGGAATAGATGATACTCAAGCTGGTTTCTGTGGTGTCACTGTCAGTACAAGGCAGGTAGGTGTTGCCCAAGTTTATATAAGAAATTTATGTGTACCAGACAGTTCTCTTGGTGATAATGAGGTCATATTTAGTCAGCCATTTAGTAAAAGCATAACCTTTCTGGGTCAGTTCCAAACTGCCAAGAATCCTAGTTATTTCTATAGTGTTGTTTCTCTATTTTCAAATTACACAGGCCTACTCTTTTTAACAGTCTTCTTTCACTCTCCAGTAAGTGGTGGAAGCACCATGCAGCTGAGCATTGTTTATAATGAATTAGAAACTGTCCCTGTATCTTCTTTTCCTTTTCCCCATGCACTGCTGTATTCCACAGTTTTCGATTCCACCAGTTGTGCCTCTGCAGTCAATAGACAAATTATATTGCTCAGGAAAAGAACTAGAATTAGAATTTGGATATTTTCCCTCAAATTTCTGGTGTATTTTATAATTATTTGTATTACCATGAAGTAGAAAATAATTACAATTGAGATACATTATCATTTAGGACTGAAACATGGTTTCTTTTAAACTAGAGGTGGAAGTTTGGAGATGATGTTCAGGACGTATGTGGTGTAAGGGCTTGAATTTGTGGTTTCTTCTGAATTTTGTGTGCATTTTTGTTCTTTCCAGTAGGGCAATATATTGCTCCTTCTCTTGTTGCTGTTGGCACACCTTGGAAGTAAAGAAATGGAATCTAGTAACTTATTTTCATCCAAATAATCTACTGCACCTCTTTAACAAGATTCTTTTACTATTTCTAAGAAATAGTAAAAAAATCCTGAAGTATGCAGCAGACTCTGAAGATAGGAAGGCAGAAAATACTCTGCTTTAGAGGAATACTGGTGCATTTCAGTGTCTGAATGATCTGTACAAATTAGATTTAACTATCTGTGGCTATAAAGCAGACCTCTCTTGTAATTCATGAGGAGTTAATTCTTCTAAAATATTTCCAGCAAACCTTTGTCATATAAAAATATTTTATGTATAGAAAATGTTAATGATAAGGTTTCAGTAATGTCTGAATTACATAGAAGTGTAAATACCTTTCAAAAAAGTGGTTAACACACATATTGAAAGCATAGGCACCAGCAGTTTGCAGAAAACTCAAGAGAATGTTTGGCCTACTGGACTAAGGCTCCTAATTTCATCCAGCTTGATTGTCTGGCTCATGTTCTCATGCTTCCTATATAATTAATGGAGAGAAATAGCTTTCTTTCAGGGCTGATCCATGGCAAGAACCTAATTTAAGTGCTTGAATTGCCTAGTGGAAGAATCCGTTTCTCTCCACTGACTCTAAAGAAACTGAGCCAGATAAGCTAGGTGCATCAGGTTTGCTTAAAAACACTCTCTTCTGTTTCCTAAGGGCTCAAATCCCTGGAAGTGGAACTTTGATCTTATAACCACTGAAAGAGTCTTTGCAAGTTTTTTGTTGGGGCTGGTTGTTTTTTAAACAGGAATGCAGATTTATCAAAGGATTCTGAGGACTATTTTGGAACAAATGACCTCATTTAACAGAAAGATATACCTATTTTATGAACCTTCCTTTGAAGTCATCTTATGTTGTTATCAATGTCATTGGTAAGGCAATTATTGGTGTTAGCAGCTAGTAGGAATTCTAGAAGGGATTTTTCTGGAACTGGAATACATATGCTGCAAATGGCTTCTTTTTCTGCTTCTGTGTTATTGTTGTTATTAATTCCCACTTTTCCCATGAAGTAAGTGAAGCAGAATGATCCTGCCTTCTCTTATATCATCATAATTTTTTGCTACAAAATCTTTCTTAGTGCTTCTTTATTTTTGAAGTGTAGTGATTAGTGTAAGGAACAGTTTGTTTACCTTTTGATTCTGTTATAAGAACTCCTTTTGGAGAAGAGAGAGGGAAGGTATGATGAGGAGGGAAGGAAAGCAGACAGCAATGTAAAGGATGAAAATTCTCTTGGAACCCAATTTTGTATCTAATGGTGTGAGGGTGGTTGTGAAGTAGAACACAGCACGCTTCAGATGTAATGCCAAAAGTTACATTAAGTTACAACATTACTGACTAAAAACACATCTGCTTTATTTCAGCGCACTTGGCTAAACGCTTCTGTCTCCTCTCTAGCTCCCTCTGATGGAAGTATCTCAGTACGTGGATCTCCGAATGTGATAGTATCACTTTATATTTTCTGAAAGTCATGTCAGATCAAACATAGTATTCAAAATATGTGCACTAAATTTTAAGTATTAGGGAAACCTTGTAACTGTAAATAACACTATGGGCAAATGACCAAAGTATTATTACATCTCTTTTTCAAGCAATAATTTTAAGCAGTGAGTAGTAAATGCAGTAGAAAGCTGCACTGTGATGAGAAACACAGCTACAGAGTGTCAGCAGCTGTCTTTACTCTCATAAAGTTGTTAAACATTGCAGAAAAATATACATTCTCTTCTTATCTTCTATTTGTTGTTGTTGTTGTCAAATATTTTGATTTGTCACTTAAGAAGAGAAAGAGAATGTCTTGGAAGGATGCTAAAGAGTAATTTAAAAAAAATAAAGAAGAAAAAAAATAGCCAAGTGTCCAACTATTAAGTTCTTCCTTTCTGTTCTGAGTCTAGGATTTGGATACTTTTTCTTTGCTTCAAAATTAGTTTTGTTCTTTGTTACAGACTTTGTTCTTCTATTTTTGTATCCTTCATGGAACTGGCTCCTTCTTGTATCAGTCAAAAAACCTATCAAAATTTCATACCTGTGTTTATCCTATAAATTATGTGGCAATATTGGAGGGAAAATTAATCAAACCCTGTAAAAACTCTGCTTTTCTTTTGTTGCAAAATATTCTGTTCCCTCTGACTTAGAAAAAAAATTGTGCCTAAGACATCAGTGTGACGTGTCTCAAGTCTGACAGTAAAAGGTGTTAGTTTTTTGATTTGTTGAATTCAGAAGAGGACAGTGAAATTTCTTGAAGACGGCTTCTCTTTACACAGAGCCTAGGTCTCTCATATTTAACATGTTTCCTAAATGAATATCAGCAGATATTTAGCTGGTGATTATGAAAGGAATGACCAGCTGGCTTATTGTTGGTGGACTTATCCAGGTTGTCTGTGCAAGTGAAGGCCCAAACAGGCCAGATGTTTTCCATCATAGCACACTCTCAAACTGCTGTTCTTATGCCTGAACAAACCCCACACATCAAGCAGTAATCATGCCCTGATTTCTGTTCTAACGCACACTGCAGCATGAAATAAGTTACATTCCATCTTGTTGACACAGCATGCTTCAGCTGCTGGTGTGGCAAGTTGTTTCTTCACTGAAGCTGAGCTAAGAAATGTCTGGCTTTGTTAGACAGATTATCTTATTACTGTTTCCTTGGCAGTTCCTCACAATGGCACTTGTATGGCACCATGAGAAAGTGAAAATCCAGAGCACTGAAAGTGCATTAACAGAACAAATCACAAACACTTCCAAAAAGTTATTTTGGGATGGAAGTCTGGGACAATATCATCTCTTCAGTAACAAACAGAGACTTCATGTGACTACATTCAACTTCCCTGGTGTTGGAAGAAACAGAGAGAACTGCCATAGGTCAGCTACACTCCCTGGACTGCGAAAAAGGGACATTCTACAGACATCCTCCTCAAACATAACTGCTTATCCCTGGTTTTACCTACGTGTACTTTTTAGTCTAACTTTGCTTTCTCAACACTCTGTAGCTTAAACACAAGGAGAGCAATCAACGCACTTGGCTAGTTTGGCTACTTATCTTTTTCTGCCTTTGACCCCAAAATTCACCATTCCTTTTTATATATCAACTCAGCTTCGAAGGAGGGCCACAAAACCTAAGAATTTAGGCACTCTCAGAAGATAAAAACTATAATTTGAGCTTCCTCAGGCCAAAGAAGCACTGACATTTTTGCTTTCTGGCCAAATTCTCTAACTGTTCCCTACACTACATCGTAAAAAATGTCTCCTCTCTGCTTCTACTTTTTGAATAAGTGGGTAGTATTTTGTGTAAAGTGAAATACATCCTGTGTATTATGTGCCTGAGGACTGTTATGTTGGGTCACTGAGGAGCTTGGATCGAGAACTTAGGCACAGGAATGCTTTATGAGTCCCAAACAGAGCAGACAAGAGATGGATACCAAAAAAACATTCTATTTAGCCAAGTTATGGCAAAGTGTTGGTAACATGTAATAGCAGAATTCTTAAAATACTGATGGAAAACACCGTGTTCTCTTGCCCTCTATTCTTCTAGTTATGCTGGGTTTTTATAAACTGGTCACTTGGTATTGTTACCTTTCATCTGTATTTTCATGTTTGTAATTTATTGGAGAGGAGAAGCATTTGGGGTAACCATTTGACCTTTTTTGGATTCATTAATTTCTACTGCACTATTGCAAGATACTGATTAAGTGGAGATAAAGAATCTTTACACTTGTGTATCAGTTGTCTTATACAAGTTAATGGAGTTGCCTTCTGCAACATAGATTGGAGTTGAGGCTCAGAATCTTGGAGTCCTATAAAAATCATTCACTACAAGTGAATTTGTAAGTATTGGTTTCCTCCTCTTGGTGATGGTTAGAACTGAATCTTTACAGTGTAGCATTCTAAGAAACTGAGCATACTTGTGAGAACTGGGTTTTTCTGACTGCAAGGACAAAATGTATTGTTAATAGGCCTAGAAAGTAGTTGATACTTTTATTGAAGTAGTTAGAAACAGACTGTGGCACCTGAGATTCTTGCTTTACCAGTACCTGGAGAAATGGTCTCCATTTTCTATTTGCATAGCCCTTCTTTCACTGCTGCTGGTATGAGGGTAAGAAAACTGTAAATGGAGGTGGTCCTTCCTTCTGCAGTTATTGGAGGAGTAGAAAGTCCACCTTTACAGAGCTCTCTTCCTTTTTGCTCTTCTTTCTTTTCAGTGAGGATAGCAATAGGTCAAGGTCTAGTAAAGCTCCCTCATAGGAAGATATAAAATTTTTAAAAATTAAGGAAAGCAGAGTTTGCTTCAGGGATGGAGAGTGGGACTACATGGCTTAATAAGTCTGAGATGGGATCTCATACCTAAGAGAACTCGGGAAACCAGAGGGGATCCCAATTCAGGGTATAGTGAGAAAGTCAAAGAATCCCTCACAGAGCCCCTAACCTCTATTGAAACATAGAAGTTAACCCATCTGCTATGCAATCTCTTTAATGCTCATTACTCTCCAAAAGTACCTTTCCTCTCTCATTCCCCCACCCACATTCCACCACCTGCTTCCACATCTTCTCTTAAAGGGTGCAGAAGCCTGATGCAATTGAATCCAACCGGTGCAGAAGTTCCAGCCTGAGTAGTGTACACACATGGATCAGATTTCTGGATCACAGCCTAAGGCTGAAACTGTAGTCAAATATTTCCTGCTTTACGTGAGACCCCACAGCACACGGCTGTGTCCTGGAACACTGCATTAGCTTGGCAATGTTGCAAGTCATGTTTCTCTTTAAAACTAATTTTCTCCTTTGATATATCCATTGAAAATGGTATTACCTTTTGAATGATTGATTGATTGATTGATTGATTGTGGTAGAGAGTATTGATGGTAACCCTCTTTGACTTTGTGTTCTTCATTTTACTTTGGGAAAAACATAAGAGAGACTCCACAGTTTCCATTACCAGTATTTTTCAGCTGGCACTTCAGTGTTGATGAACTTTGAACAATCACTGCAAACCAGAAACTGCTTGTTCCATTTTACTATTTACTGCAAGTGCACTGCTCACACTGGGATTCAGGCAAATTTCCTGAATTTGTATAAAATAGCTCAAGAAATCTGGAGTGCTAAGAACACTGAAGGAATCCTTACTGCATTCAAGAACTGACCATATATAAGAGCTTTTCATTATGTGCAGTGGTTTCAAACTATCTTTAAATCTTGAAGGTTCTTCATCTTAGTCTATACATGTTTATTTGTTTTATAAAATTGTTGTATGCCAAAGCAACCTCTCTCTTCTGCTTGATCTACTACAGTAATGAAAGAAATAACTTTGCATATGAAGTTGTTTGAGCCATTAGTGCCCAGAATTTCTTTTTCCCTATGAGATTGGTGTAAAAGAAGTATGGCCTTTCTAGACAAGGGAAAAATAGGATGTAGTACAACATGAAGTAGGCTCAGGCTCTGCAGCACCCTTCTTATACATGTTGCCATTTGGTATGTAGGCCTGCTGAGGGAGGAGTTCAGACTTTGAAGATAATGACCAGTGAAGCAAATCACTCTGAAAGATTTTTCTAATCCAATACAGCCAAATTTATGCAGTGACCTAGTGAGATCATTTTAATATTAAGAGAAAGACTGATTAGAGAAACTAAGGAGATGAAAATGAAAGACTAGCGAGCCACAGCCATTTGCAATTTTGTAACCTTTTCCCTTAAATAACCTTACAGGCAGTTTTTCGTCTAAGTGTGGTTACTTTATGGGGTTGCCTTCATAAGAGAAAGAAATCAGTAGTCATCTGGCTCGAGAAAAAACCCTGATGATGTAAAAGTCTGGAAGCTTTTTCTAGGTATCTTGCACTGGAAATATATTTTATAAAAATCTCCTTAATTACCTAAACTTTCACAAACAACTGGCATTTGTTTATCAGTTGCAATGATCAGCTTTATGTTCCCTTCGTATTTAAAAATCTGTGCTAATGCTGCTGCCAGTCATTGCTGTTTTATTGGTCTTCGTTTTGTTTCATTTTCCAGTGTGCTTGAACACCACCAGTCTCAGCATTTAATCAAAGAGCCTGTGTCACTGTAACATTCTGAGAACTGATGAAATACAGTCTGGAAAGGCCATGTTACTTAATCTTTGAGAAGAGATTTATTGCAGATTTTTTTTTTTTTAAAGTGAAACACTAAAATGAACTCATACACATTGTGAGTTATTCTGGTATTGGTTCTAACAGAGAAGTCATATTATATTTATTTATAAACTAAAGTAAATTTTCTGATATACTATCTGTTTTCATTGAAATGAAAATGATTTGAGGAAGAAAAAAAGGGGATTTTAGGAATGATTAAACAAAAAAAAGTTACTTTAACATGCTAATTACCTTTAAATTTGGAAATACATATATGAAGGACAATTACATTTTTGCGTACTTCAGATTGTTAAGTAATATAAACAGAACTAATAAACATAACAAAACAATCTTTAATTGTCAGGATCAGTCAAATTGAGACTCATTACACTTACAATTCTAGTGGCTAAGAGATTTGATCTGTCATGTTATTGAAATGATTTAACTTCAGAAAAGTTGTAAAAGTAAATTTTGGGGGGTTTAAAATATTATTTATGTAATCATATAATAAAAATTAGTTATCAGGGTAGCTCAGAATACTTCACAACTGTTTGACTAGAATTAAAACTAAGAGCACTTCAGCACTTTTAGTACAAGTGTTTTAGGATTATCATCCCAAGCTTACAAGTTGAGATTGTTCACAAAGAAGAAGCTAACTTTCCTGATCTTTGCCCATATGAAAAGGAAATACCCTGGAGACTTGAAAGGAAGGCTGTAACTGTGAGGATTTTTTCCTGAAGTTCCAGTCTGGCCTCTAGACAATCCCAAAGCAAGTTTAATTCCAGGAACAGCAAATAACTAACAAACTCTTTATGAATCAAAACTGCAAAATTAGTACATTTATACTCTCAAACAAAGCACTTTGTTTGCCCCACCTTAGCAGGTACTAATGTTCAGTTTGTTTATGGACTCTAAAACTCTGTGATTTTGGACCCTAGTAAAGTCAAACTTAAAATTTTGCTTGAGTTAAAAATCAATTTTGGATCGCTGTCTTTTCATGAATGTACATCTTTAAATAGATTTCAGATTCCTGTGGCTAGATTCCCCAGACTAAATGAGCTCCCCTTGGCAAAGAACTTGAAAATAGATGAGGAAGTGAAAGCTTTAAAGCACTTGTGGTTCCCTCCTCTCCAAGCTGGCTGAAGTTAGTCCAGTTCCAACTTAGTGTGCTCAGATGCCCCTGACCTCCAGGAGCTGTTCTGGCGGTCATCAACTGAGACAGGCAAAAAGGCAAGAGCTATTTGCTTTTCCATGTGAGAAAGGGGCATGAGAGGGAGACCTGGATCTTGGCCTTCTCCCTAAAAGTTATCTTTTTCTAGAAAATAAAAGACCATTAAGAATCTTCTTGTATACAGAGAGTGGATTAATACCACCATTAGGAAAAAGATCTTGCTGTAAACTGAACACAATTTTGCATCAGGTTTATGAAGAAATTTGAGGGGAGAGAGGATCAACAGGAGGATTTGCAAAGGAACAGATCAGATGTGAGAATGATGTTAATGGTACCAGAGGCTGGTTTAGTTGACAATAACATATGCTGCTTTTAACTTAATGTGCAGATACCTACAGCTCATGTTTGACAAACAAATGCTGACTATAATGTACTTGATTTTGAATCCCTTGGCTTCTAGGAGCATCTAAGAGGACAGATGCTTAAATGTACTGAACACAATGACTCTGTAAGTTAAAGAAAGCTTTCCTTGTGTGAACCTATGAACAGCAAGGCCCCAGGGTCTAAAGTTTGAAATGAAGCATCACCTCGAGAAATCTCACCCTACTTGCTTCAGTGTCTCTGTTTATACAGTAAATATTTTTATATAGTTATATACTTCCGTTTAGGTTGTATATACTTTCTGTTGTATTTGAAGATACTTCAGATACGTGCAGAAAAGAACTAAAAATATGTGATAAGTATGTGACAGCTGTATACAGTTGTTCCTAACTCCATCTGCTAAGCTGACGAAAATTGTGTAGTCTATTGTGTACAAACTGTAACCAACACATTAGTGCAGTGTTTGTTGTCCAAATTTAGGTGCAGAATCTTACAATGAATCCTAAATCCCTTTTGTCTGAAGAGAGAAAAAGGAATTAAACACAACCTAATAGACTACCTGATGATTTAAAGAGTCTGAAACAAACCATGTAAAAACTTTTCAGTGGAAATCAGTATATGCATTGACACAGAAGTTTCTCAATATTTTAGAACATATATCTCCATGTAGGTAAAAAGAAGAAAAAAAAAAAGATAAGTAAGTAATAATGTTAGAATTCAATGAAAAAAAAAAGTGCTTCTCAGAGCCACAACCATTTCTCTATCCTTCACAGGCAGCATATATATACAGAAAAACAATCTTGAAGCAAAAAAGTAGCTTCAATCAGATTCATAGTCTCCCTCACATTTTTTTCCTTTAAATTTGGTTTATCCTTGGGTTTATTTTTCTAAGGGCTTTTAAAATATTTGAAGCATGATTTGAAACCATGGAAGAGTCACTAACTAAGTAAATGTCTTCTTGTGGTGGATATAACTTTTCTTGAAGGTGCCCAAAGCACTATGATATGTAAGTTAAATTCTTTGCTATTTTTTATATGCTTCTTATTTGTTAGCTGGATTATCAACAGCAATGACTGAGGGATTAAATGAAGTTAAAAGCACATAAAACTAGAAATAAAATGCAACCTCTCTTGAAAAAAAACCTCCTAAAAATATATTTTTTTCCAAATTTAGTTTACCAGGTTTCTGCATTTTATTCTTCAGAGCAGAAGGGTTAATCAAATGTTGTAGACAGGGCATTAAAATATGCTTTCCTCTCTCCACAAGGATGATTTTTTGCACCATGAAGTGCATTGTGCAATGTTCCGTGCAATGCAAACTATAGATTTCTGCGGCTATGGGGCCTCAAGTTGATTGGGAGATCATCAAAATTCTTCTTTGCTCTCTGATGATTTTGTCAAGCAGGATCTGTTGTGCCAAAAGTGAAATGGCCCCTGCTCAAGCTTTCCCACAAATCCAAAAGCATATGGACTCTTTTTCACGTATTTTAGTTGTATATTAAGTTATTTTTCTTCTGAATTCTGCCCTTTCCTCCTCTTTAGTGATTATGTATTTCAGCTCACATCCTTCTGTACAGTGATCTCAGTTTATTTCAATTCAACTGCCATCTGCAACATACTTAGCATTTACATGCATCTTTTTCCATCGTGGTAGTAGGAACACATGAACATAGACAAGGAACTACAGGCTTTGGGACTCTGCCCGGAGGAACTTAAGTGGCAGAGTCATCACATAGTGTAGATAAAGAGGGCTGAGTGCATGGAGTGGCTGTGACTTCATAGCTTGCAGTGAGAGCTGATCCACCCTCAAATGGAATACAGGGCAGGGAAATGCCTATGTGAATAACTGCTTACTGTTACTTCCAAAACATGCTTAGGTCCCATTAACACTCTCTGAACTCTTATTTATTAAAACAAAGTTGATTTTATCAGGAAAAGAAACACAAAACCTCTCAAACCACAACTTTTTACATGTTCCTTTGATATTGAGCCTACTAAAGCCATTTTATTAAATGAAACTTTTAAAATAGACTTGTCAGTTGTTTATGCGAACATTGAATCTAAAATTAATTTTCATAGTTGAATCTCACATCTCAAAAGAAATTGGAAATGATGGAAACAGCACTACAAAACCAGTGGGCTTTGCAAGTCTAATTTAACTATATATTATACAAATTAATTCTCTCCACGTTCAAACCCCTCAGTGGACTTTGAGTTCCACCAAAATAAATCAACATTGCTCTGCTAGTTTCATCAGAACTGGCTTATTCATCAGAACTGGCAATTTCATCAGAATTGGCTTATTGCCATTCCACCTCAAATCTGAGAAAGTTTAGATAATTAGCTAATATAACTCGCTTTGGTCTTTTAAGAGTTTTGTTGTAAGTTTATTTTCAAGTTACAACCCTAGTTGTTAGCTGCATTATATAGAGATGCACGATGCATTGCCAACAGTATTCCTACCCTGATCTAGGTACTTACTTTACTTCCTAGATCATGAGAGATCATGAAAATCCTTCACTAAGAGAAGAAAGATGTTGCATTTATTTAATGACTTGCATCTTTAGTGCAGACCTGGGAGACTCATTAGCAGAAATTAATTCATCAGTTGTGGAAAGTTTTCTTGCCATTTCAGTCAGATCAGACAAGAGTCTAGCATCAAAGTAGGTCTATGAATATGTGTTTTTCCAAGAGTTCTGTAACAATTTAGAAAACAGTTTTAGAAGGATCTGTCATATAAACTCCAGCTCGTAATTTGACCTGGTAGTGGTTTGGAATTGTATTAAATACTTTGAGCATAAACACAAATGTTTCACTCCATTGAGGTTACTTTAAATTTTTTAATCTGAAAGACTTCCCTAAATTTTATTTATGTTTCCAGTTAGTAGAATTAGATGTTTATTGGTTTGCATAAATTAATGACTACTTTATCTACTGAAATAAATGCAATCGAAGAAACAATTCAGGCTTCTCATATATTAGATCTAAAAGTCACCATCACTGCAGTCTGCAAAATCATGTGAGAATAGTATTGAGTTTATGGGATAAAGTAGTTGAAATTTTAATAGACAGTAGCAAATTTTCTATTTTGGATGAGTTTAGATAATCCATCTTAGACAATTGTCATTGGTGGTACTGTGCTATTCTGTTATGTTCCTACAAACAGCAAGTAAAAACTTCAGATGTCAAGTGTCATACTTCTCAGTGGTTTTATCCTTATCAAAGGTAATAGGATATGTAACTTTCCTAGGTGCTAATCCTAAGAACATGAAACAAAAGTACATTCCTCTCCTTGGTTTTGTGGTGAGTTTTCAAAATTATGTATTTGAAGTTCTTAAACAGAGAGGACATACGAAAATGTACACATGCTTTGAAAACCTGGCCCAAGCTATTTTATTTTTGTCTCTTTGCCAAAGAATGCTAACTATTTTCTAAGGCTATTTACAAGTCAGAGGAAGTTCCCACCAGATTAGAACTGTTTTAAGAAAAGTTTAAATCGGGCCCAAACCATTCCACAGCACAATCTTTTTAATCCACACATACAGTCCTTGCATCTATAAAAAGAGTCATTTTTTGATAAGAAAACCAAATGCATTGAACCTACATAGTAACATGTCTTTGTTGATACAGTTGATACAGTCCCTGTGGTTGGTAATGTAAACAAAGTCCTGTAGGTCTGTTTTGATGAAAGATTGGTCAAATAACTATCCTTTTGCTGGATAGTGGGAAATGCTTTGGAGAGCAGTTGCAAAGATTCTGGTATCATTTTACTGTGACCTGAGAAATGAAACTGGCTAAATAAACAGTGATTAAATTTGACCTACCTTTAATCAAATGTTATATAGTATAACTTTATTAATCTGGCTATAACTTTAATTCTTTGTTCTCTGCTATTTTTCCCCCTATGGTAAAGAAACAAAATCTCTGTGATTCTTGAAACAAGTAAAAAAAAAATAAACTGGAGACCTGAAAGTCTACTAATTTAGAAGAAGATACAGTCCTTGTTCCCATAGGACAATTTATAGTAAGGATGTTGAATATACCTTGACTGTATGACATATGAGCAGGAAGAGTAATTCCAAAGATGGATAGAATTTCTTAAACAGATTGCATACTGTAGCCACCAAAAGAGGAATTACTTCTGCTTATATCTGATAAATAAAATTTTAAGAACATGAAGCATAAACACAAGCTATGTGTATGTATGTATGTGTGTATGTATTATGTATGTATGTATGTATGTATGTATGTATGTATCTATTTACCTACCTATCTATCTAAATACCGTATTGGGAAAGTGCAAATCACATTCTTTGACTAAAGTCAATAAATTCAAGAAACATAAATTCTTGGGAGATCTGTGGAGACCAAGAGCATAAGCTACTCAGAGTTTGAGGTTGTCTTCTGAAGCATTCTAATTTTAACACCTTGAAACCAAGTATTCACATTTACTATCCATGCTATCCGAGCCCATCTCTTGTTTCATCCTTTGGTTAGATATTAAAAAATGACACAAAATGTCAAAACTCTGTGAAAAGAAGTGTATAAGAGTGTTCAAAGGGACTTTTTGCCAAAGCCATCATTTAATGGATTCTGACTGTTGTAAAATTATGTCACAAGACTTTCTGAAAACTAAAAGCTCTGAAATGCTTGGTGAGAAAATTCTGTTCTTTCTTTCACCACTCTGATTAATGAACTCACCATCTCACAGCTAGAAGGATACACTGAATATTTATCAATTACTTTCTTTATTCATCTTCTGGCTTTTATCTAATAGTTCAATTGCCATCATTTGATGTAAATGGCAAAGAGCTTCCCCTGCTTTTTAAAGTTTTTCAAATAATAGTTTTATCCCATTGGGATTCTGTGTTCAGTGTTGATCTTTACTGAGGGAAAATGCTGAATTCCAAACCAATGAAAATTCAAGCTTGCAAATCAGTGATTAAGAAGTGGAAATATATTTATAGTATATACAAGAGCACTGGGAAAAGTTCTGTTTCAGGAAAGTACACTTTTCTGAGAAAGTTGTCTAACACAATAATTTTTGTGATTATACATTGCATAAGTAACATGCATTATATATATATTTATACTAAAAAGTAGTAACTTTTAATTAAAATTGAGCTGAGATACTTATAACCTAGGATTACTGTTTTGTTAATTTCTCAAGTTGTGCAAAATTCACATTTAATATAATCCTTCAAGTTTAAAATACAAAATATGTTATCTTACGAACAGGTACATTAATGTGGGTCCCATGGTTCATATTTTTAATGATTTATTAGGCCAAATTCTGATTTGCAATTCTATTTGCATTAGTGTAGTTTCACTACTGTAAGTTGGGGTACAAGCTCTTCAGGTTGTGCTGTTTCTGCTGGGCTTAGAACAAAACTTAGCAGCTCAAACAGGGCTGCTCTGCTCTTTAGAAAATACCTGAAGGTCTTTAATATCTCTTTATCTCTTTGGTAACCCAAAGAAGGCATGCTCTCTGACACTAGTCTAATAGTCTAATAATTCTCCATCACAAATCAAGATGAGTCTTCAATCTGGAAGAAAAAGTCAACTCTCGCAATGAGTGAATGGCAGTATCTAAAAAGATTGTGTCAGCACGTTACCTGTATTTATCTGGGTAGTTATTCCAGTATGAATCATCGGCATGTAGGAGTACCAGTATATCTCTATGTATGTATCTGTAAGGAAATCATTCCATTACTGAGAATGGAATGGTGGAATCTTTGTACTTTTCACATCCTACCTTATTTTACCTAATTCTGTGGTAAAGGTAAATTGAAGTAAAGCACTTCTCATGTTGCCACCAAGACTCACTTGTCTAGCTCATCTTTGTGGAAGTTCCATAGTCATAGCAATTGTTATGCAAGATCTGATTCCTCTGCTTGCAATTCTCACCTTGCAGTGAGATAATATTCTCAGACTGTCAATATTCACACATAGCCACCTCAGGGCCATTTCCCCTCCCTTCTTATAGCATGTAATGGAGATTACTTACTGCAAGCTGCTCTGCCTCAGAACTCATCATTCTTTCTCTACACTAAAGAAAGCATTTGTTTAAAATGTGCTTTCCCCACTCAAAACATCTTCGACTGAAGTGGAGAGTAACAAGCACAGAAAATCGCTTGAACCACAACTGCTGAAAATGACAATCTAGAACACCAGGAATGACAAGCATTGTCTTACTTTCTTATACTAACTTATTCTTGCAGTTACTAGAAAAGTTGCCTGAAAATATGACTGGAAGTCTTATGTGGCCATTTGCAAAATGAACTATACCTGATTCTAGGAATTATGGAGTGTATTCCTTAATGAACTGTATGTATTATGCAATTATTGAGCTATCATTAGTGGGAATGAAATTCAAGGATGCTTTTTGAAAAAAAAAAAGCACTCTATTGTAGGAGGAATTCTTTTTAGGATCAGAAAGTCCATTTTCTGAAAAGGATCAGAGAGGAGAAAGACTCTACAGATTTATGACTCTTCATCTTTAAATACAATTTTCCAATGTAACATCACATGAAATAGCTGCAGCATAAATCCAATGCCAATTTTAAATGTATTTTCTATCTCCAAGTTAATATACATTTTGTGCAGATGCTCAGAGGGTTATATGCTTATATTCTTATATCTTCCTCAAGAGACAGACACTAAGACCAGGTCAAACTCCAGTATTTTAACTAAGAGTCAAAGTAACATCTGGTTTTTGTGTCTATCCTTCAGTAAGGAAAGAGAGGTTTAGCTGAATAACATTGTGTGTTCCTAACCCATTACTGCTTGAATCCCTGTAAACAGTAAATTCCACATATAAGGAATATTTGGAACTATACTGAAGAGGCAAGAAATATACATATATATATATATATTATATATATATAATAAGCAATATGCAGACTGCATTAAGGGAGACATTTTTAAAAGATGAAAGCTCTGATAAATATCAGAACTCTACCAGTTACCAGGAAGCCCACTATTACATTTAGGTTAAAGAATTCCATCTTTTTTGAGAATCATTAGACATATCAACAACAACCATAACATCAATCCCATCCTACCATCTTGTTGGATTAATTCTTGGAATGCCCCCAAGCAGCAGAAAACAGGCGTAGTGATGCTTCAACAATTTTATATTTGTGACAATTTTTTTTACAGTATCCTCTGAAAGGTTCATTTCGAAATTCAAAGATAAAAATTTTGTACTCTTAATATCCTTATGACACATCATAAGCAGAAAGCATGAGGAATAATTGTCTTCTATTTACCCAAAGCTGGTATACAGTAATCCTTGCCAATTGAGCAACTGTTAGTGTGGCATCAGCTTGTGTTTTAAAAACATTCATTTCTGGATTCTTACATAAAGATCCTATTTTATCTGTGTTGATCTATTTTCTCTGCTTGCTACTGAGATGATGAATATCTTGAGCTGGGATTTTATCTCATTCCTTTTTCTCGAAATAATAAATAAAAAAACTATAGAAAATAGTGTGTTAGACTTCCTATTATAAACTATAGTTGCTGAAGCATGAAGGGATTTTATTTGTAAAGTTCAATCATATACTTTTATCAAATACAAACTATAATAATGGCATGTTCCTATAAATGTCAGCACTTTATCATCTTTAACACTCAAAATCCTTTAAAGAAAAAATAAAATAAAAAACACAAAGACAAATGTTGAGCTGCAAATGTGAATTTGCAGTTAGCATTTTATGGACCAAATACCATTTAAACAGAACAGTAGATAAAACATTTTAAGATATTTTTATTTAAACTAAATAAAATATTTATGCAGGTGAATTTCTGTTGAATATAAGGGCAAGCATTCATCAAGTCCTGCTGCCTGTTTTCCTCAGCTCAGTATTATAGTAAGCAAAACTGTGAGTCATAGACCAGGAGCTTTATAAATGTTTAGTTATGTGGGTGGATCCTCACACTGATGTTGACTTGTCACAGCCAGCTGTCTTTGTAATCTAAGGAGTAACCACTGATAAACTCAAAACACAATATCCCTTACGTGCCTTCCTGGGCAGAACCTGTACACCTTCACTGCAGTACAGAGGCCCCCTTTTTAAAGAGATAGAAAGTTTTCTAGAAATAATCTCATAGTACTGAAGAACTGCAGTTCAAAGTAAAGAAAAGAAAAGTAAAGAAAACTGATTACAGGTATGGTTTTTTCCCTGTAGGCAAAGGTCAGGTATCCAACCTGCCTCTTCTAGACCCTCTCAGACTTTTGGCAAGCACTTATCTGTATTTGCTATTTATAAAAACATGAAAGAAAACCAGATTTTGTGGTGGTCTGGATGCAAGTTGGAATATTACTAAGTCAAAACTCTGTTCAGATACTGTTTGCACTGTAGAAGAATATCAGTTGCCTTAGGCTCGGTGAGCCTTTACTAGCTGAAAAGATTGCTCATGGAAATGAACCTGCATTTTTTTAGACTTGAGTCAGCCTGGGTCAGGCAATACTAGCTTCTATTAAACTACAGAGGTTTTCCTCATATTATTTACTAATGTATTGCTAAATGTATTCTCAGATCCTTCCTGTTTGTTTGTTTTTCTGTATTGTTTTCCTTCAGTTCTTCTTTCTCTGTGTTATCATCATCATTAAAAATAAACTTCCTATATTTTCTCTTATCTGCTACTCATGCAAATCTCTTTACCTCTTACCCATCTTGTATTTCCTTTTCTATTTTCCTCGTTCTTAGATTTCAAGGTTCTTTCTTCTTTTGGTTATTCATTCAAGTATTTTCCTTTTTCAAAGTCTCTTTGTCCACCTTCTCCTTAGCTCTGATATGAACCACTTCTGCAATTCAGAAGGGATAGTGTGATTATTGCAATTGTTGAAATGCCTTTTCTTCCCATCCTTGCCCACTTTACCCTTTATTTAGTGTGAGCAGGTGTCACTTACTCAGTAAACGACAGGAGAGGAGAATCTGCAGAATGGCTGTCAGGGTACACACAGAAAACTGTTGTCAGTTCTTGACAGTGTGCTGAATATATATGCAGTTAGCAGTAAACAATACAAGGATTCATATTTCAAAAAAAAACATTCACCCCCAAATCCCAAAGGTATGTAAGGCAGCGTTCTTGGGTTCCGGTCTTCCTGTTAACTATCATAACTTCACTTACAGTAATGAATCCCAAGCTAACACCAGCTTTGGATCTGACCTGAGGTTTGTTCTACCGAGATTTTGCCAACTGATCCTTTCCTCCATGCACAGAGTATGTTGAGTACAGTTCCCTTCACAACATTCAACAGTTGCTCCACAGACGGGTTCTGACTGTGTAGGAGGTCCAACCAGAAGAGAGTGCTTCTCAGAAGGGCAACAAACCTGCGCAAAGCTCCTTATTTTTCTGCTTCCAGGTAGCAAACTATCTAGTTCCCAATCAGTCAGTTTAGAAAGAGCTTAGGTCTTTCTGCTTGACAGCACAGAGCTCTGTATAAACCAGGGAAGCCAAGGTGCACTTTACATTCTCCACTGATACCTGCTTCATGCCCTGGATTCCAGGGATGGACATAAAGGCACTTTAGCAAGAGGGTAGTCAGAGCGGTCACAGCTGCTCACATCCATGGTCTCTGAGCACTGAGGGAGTGATGCAGGTTCTTCAGTGTTCATAGTACTGACATTAGTCCTCAGAGTAAACAGTCTCCTTCTGTTACTCAGACACTGATCTCCAAAGTACTATTTCTGCCTTTAAAGGTATTAAGAGCCATCATCTGTTTTAAAGGAATATTGTCAAGACTTTTACCCACTCAAATAACTTATGTTGGGTGTTTTTGGTTATTACTTGCTTTGGTAGAAAGTTTCTTTTAGCAACAAATACATGCAAAGACCCAAACCTCATAACAGTGACTCCAATGGCACTCCTAAACCAAACTGTATGCGCATATTCTTTCTAACACAAGCTTTCACTCAAAGTACTGTTTACTGTAGGGCACAAGTTATGTTGTTTTTACATTTTTTTGACAACTGAACTTTGCATGTTATTTAAATCAGGGAAAGAGAAATTTCCCAATGTCCTTGGTTTTTGTAGAGACAGGAAAAACTATTGTTAAAAGAACTGCTTTTTGAAGGTAAAGCAGTCCTCTGAAGTGTTTTAATAATAATTAAAAAAATATAAATAAAAAAAGGGTGGTTGGAGACCCAGCAGGACTCATACGTTATAGACTTCTGATGTGTGCATTTGTGACCTCCAGGGTTGATTATTGTAATTTATTGTACCTAACAATGCTGCCAGGTTCTTGGGGGAAAAAACCAAACCAAACCAAACCAAAACAACCCACCAACAAAGCTAGTAAAAAAGTAGCAGCTTGTTTCCTCAGCAAAACAGGTCAAAAGGAGCCAGTCACCTCAATCCTGTTCTGCCTATGCAGGCTTCTTGGGGATAGATATTGTTATGTGTCTCTGCCCTCATAATGGAAGGTACATCCAAGAAGCCTCCTCTCCAGCCATAACCACGGACTCTTACAGCAACTCTGTCTCTGTAATAGGTAAATTATGGGCGGTGATGCAGGGAGGTTTGTGGATGTGAAAGACAGCTGCTGTACAACATGGTCTCTCCTGTTTTTTAGTATATTAGCACATTCACTACACTGACAACACACACTCTGGAAAAATATAAAGAAATGTAGAAATTATAGTAATGAGTGAGCAATTGCTAATCATACTGAACCTCTTGCTGTAATCAGAGATATGAGTGTAAGAGTTTGCTGTTGGCATTTGCCAGTGTCTGCAGTCAAACAATGTTTGCTTTCTGTGCACTCGTGTCCTATAAGAAGGATGTTCTAGTAACAGTAACTGAGTAACAGGGTTGGTATTCAGCGTATGACAGTTTAAGATGGAATTTACTCTTGCAATTTCTTGAGTGCATAGCAATGAACATCACGCATCAGCCTCATGTAAACTAGTGCCATTTTATCTATTTTAATACATTTATATACTGCAGGTATAGTTTGTCAATTTAGTCTAGGCAGAATTATTTCACTTCTCATAACCTAATAATGATTTCTGTATTAGCAACTGTATTTTATTAGTGTGAGACATCTTTTTAAGGATCAAGGCCAAAACCAGAATTATTACTTCTTCTTATCAACATTCAGCTTTCACAGGCAGCTACAGCCTATGCATATTTTATAATAAGTATTTGGAGCACATGCTGATTAGTAGTACTTGCTCAATGCCTTGTAATATCCAAGAATGTGTATGGCAGGATACAGTATTGTGGGATCTTACAGTATGAAAGAACCCCTTTCTCTTTAATAGTTTTCATAAGCCAGCATTTTTTTGCCTGATGACTGTGCCATATCTTGTTTGTTTCAATTATTAAAGATGAAAAAAAACATTCCTGCTTGCATTTCTTATCTCTATGATGGCACTGCATCACTTGTAAAAACAGAACTTCAGCAGAGGAACTGCCATGTGGAAAGAGACGTGAAATTCCTCCAGTATTCCAAACATATAGCCTGCCTCTGTTAAGGACCAGTTTCAGGTATTTCAGTAAAACAAGTAAGAAGTCATAGAAAAAGAAAGTCTTCACCTTGATCTTCAACAGCAAACTAGCAGACAGCTCTTGTTTTGTAACATGAATGCTTGTAAGTCTTCAAATAGTATGGCCCCATCAAATTTATCCCACCTAATGTTCATTTTTTATATGTATATAAAAGCATATTTTTTTCACCAGTGCTCAGAATGCTCTTAAACTCTGAGAATAGAAGTATGTCTAGAAGGTGTGCCATGTGAGACACAGTGTCTGAAACAGCTGAGGATCATGTGGTACCAGCTGCTCTACATTCTTTCGATTCTGACTCAGATGAGAAAAGAAAAACTAGGGTTGAGTGGCATTATTCTAATCTCCAACTTTGCCTCAGTCAAAGATTTCTCAGTGTCAGGGAATCCACATCTGCCCCTTTAAGACTTCTTTCTATCTTCTTTGTGCTGTCTCAGCAATGTTCAACAGAAAGAACTGGAGCCAAGAACTTGGATCTAGATGTGTAATCATGTTTTGAATTCTACTAGGCTTTTGGCTTTAGTAGTAACTCATGGCTGAGGGTTCCACAGCTTAATCATAGAATTTCATTGTCAGTCATCACGAAGATCAGCAACTTAATGAGATTCTAGCCAAGCCCAGGAAGCATTTAAAAAGTGTCAGTGATTTTTGGGAAGGTTTTATTTAAGAAGCAACAGTTTTTCAAGGAAAGCTTTTCAGAGCTTTCATTTATCTTTATCCAAATTCAGTTCACTGTTCTAATTTCTTCTTATGAATCTCCAGCTTAATATTAATATAATTAAATGGGGAACCTCAGAATACAAATGAAGATGTTTTTATCATTACCTGGGCACAAAGTGGTGTTTTGCATGTTCTTTCCTGCTGCTTTCAGGGGGGCAGGGATGAAACCCTGAAGCCTCAAAGAGTGACAGTAAAGCTTTCAGGGACTTTAATGGAAGTTTCCCAAGACTTAATTTACGTGACAGAGCTGTACACGACTGACAAAAATGTTAGAGATGGGTAAATGATTCCATTCATCTGAACACCTATGTGTGTGCAGAAATGCCATAAAATTTCATTTTTTGACATATGGCTTTCAAATTCAGTTACTCCGCAGAAGTTTATGGCAATATATTTCAGCTCATCATGTGTTCTGTAGGAGTTTTCCTACGCAGTATTTTAGAACTTTTAATGTTCACACTCTCCTATGAAAATGCTTCTTTTAAAACTGAAGTTTACTCTCCTATCAAGGAAAGCAAGAAGTGTAGGAGACAAAATCTCCTAAATTCCTTTTTAACTCCAGAGAAATCTCCAAATACATGGGCAAGAGCTTCAAAATTTAAGCACAAAATTTGTCTTGTCAGTTAAGTTACAATCTGCTGACTTTAACTTTTAAGGACACATCTTGAAGGAAATCAATAACAAATACCAAATTATAGTTTTGGTTTCAAACTATAACTTTATACTTCTTTCACACTGCACAGTGGTGTTATCACTTTATATAGGAGAGAGCTGCTGTATTAAAAAACTTCCAAAGGGCAAAATTTTTGTATTCCCATTATGCTGGTATTCTCCTGACACATGTGGTTAATTTCACAATGAGATTATAAATTGTGGCTTTTTTTTCTAAATTGTATTGTGGCATATCTGATACAATTGAATCAACTTCCCTGTGAAAGCCAGCCATTGGAATTACAATGTGTTTGTTGCTTGCAGGGTTGTGTGAATGCAGTCACAGTCATTTTACTTTATCACGACAACACAAAGTTGTGGTGTGGCACACCAACAATATGCTTCAGAAACAACTTTCCTCCTCTGAAGTTCTCACCATGAAAAAGCATATATGTATTTATTAATTTATTTTCAAAGGAGCAGGCAGAATCTATCAAAATTATAGCATAACTTTCAGTCTCTCGTGAATAAATGAATAACTTGGTTCAATGTTAGGTCACAGTGGAATATAGACTGTAACAGGAATATATAAAAGCTCTGAAGGGAGCAAAGAGACTTTATTCTGAAATGCTGAACATCGTTGCCAGAGTAACATAAACCTTGTGTGTTTTCACAAGGAAATGAGTCACTTGTTTCTGTTGGCTGGAACTCTGTTTTCTTTTAATTTCATATTTTAGCTGCCTAATATAGTTTGAAAGAACCCTAGGATTGCAGTCTTCAGACTAAGATACCCTGTTAATTAAAGCACAGTAGAAGGATAGCATGCTAATTGCACAGAATCAAGAAAAACTAATAGTAAATAGGACATTCTCACGTGTGTGAAGGAAGCCTTTATCCTTTTCTAGGACAGTTCTGTGAACTATTTACATGGCTGTGAAAAGAAGACTCCTTTTCACATGTGTTATGTGTATACCTGTATGTGTACTTAGATCTATGACTCGTGTTCTTTGTGAAACTAATTTTCCAGTTCCCTCCTTGCAGCTGTGAGTCTCATAGTTAACTTAAGGACGTGAGCCCTAGTTGTTATCTATGACCAGACTACATTAATGTTAAAGCTGCTGGGTCAGATACATATGAACAGTGAGGCAAAATTTCCTTTCTTTGGACCAGCAATTCATAACCAGCAAGATTCTTCTCCATTTTAAGTGTCAAGGCAGCACCGAGCATTCTCACGGAGAATTCTTGCACAGTGTCACCCTTTCGTGCTGAGGCGTCCTCACGAGACTTAAGATCAGCACAGCTCACTCCTAAAACATTTTCTATTTTCTCCTCTTACAGCTCCAAGCTATGGAGATTGTGCCAAGCAAAATAAGTAATACAGACTGTTTGAGCAATTCTCAGCTACAGTGGATTCTCTGAAGGAACATAGCTGGCTGGTACAACATAGACTACTTTATACTGCATGTAATTTGGGCAGAAACTCCATATATATCTCTTCACTACTACAGCCTTAAATGGAAGTAGCAGAGAATGGGGGCCAAATATATTCAGTTGAGAATTAAAGTATACATTATGAACTTTTTTGGATGGCATAAATCTTTATGCATAAACGTTGCGCACCTGTGCCTGTATATGTGATGGTTGCTACATATGAGCAATTTTAACTCCATGTTGCACATGTGCATGGGTTTAGCAGATAATAATGCGTTTATTACATCACAAATTCCAACAGAGCAGGTTCCTGTTCCCACCGGTAAAGATTACTCAGAATGCAATGTTTTATGCTTAGATGGAAACACTTGGAGACACTGAAGAGATGCTTAATCTGTCCTATTCCAAAACCAGTATTTCCATTCATATTCCGACTCACCTGAGAATCTCAAAACCAATGTTTATTGATTAAATATTGAGCATATTTTTTACAACATAATGAAAACATAAACAAATATTTTAAAATAATTTCAGTGAGGACCAAAGGAGAAATCGAGAAGCTAACTGAAACTTAAAGGTCATTGATTCTGGATGATTGATTCAGGAGAAAAAAAAAGTCCTAGCCTAAACTAGGAACTTGCATCAACAGTTTAGACATGGGGAGCCTGTTAGAACTTTCTGGGTATGTTCAAAGTGCTCTAAATCCCCAAAAGCACAGTAGATGATTTTCAGATATGTATAAGTGTAACTGACGTAAATTGCTGACTGCATCACTAAAACTCTTGTTAATTCTGAAATGTATTATGCAGAGTAATTAGGGATGGATTAAAAAGAAAATGCAGAAAAGACAACTTAAAATATTTGGAATACATCAAAGTCCTCTCCATTACACTGTTTTCCTCGCCCAAAAAGGGGTTTAGTGTATAGAAGTTGGTAGAGAAACGAAACAAGGGAATAAACACTTTATGTACAAGTGCTGGAGATTGGCCTTCTCTAACAAAGGGTGACCACTAATGGATGTGAACGTTTAAGAGCAACGTTAGCTTGCAATCTTTGTGAAACATGTAGCTATTAATTCCGTTGTGTCTTCCATTCAATGGCTCTGACCTGCCTGATCAGTCGATACAACTAAGCGTTTTGACAGCTGCAGGTGCTACAAAGTTTTTGAGTACCTTAAAAAAAGACAGTTGTGCTGTAAATTTTAACCAAGGTTTTTACTCTTTTATTCTCCCATTCTCTTCTGTTCACACAGGTGGAGGAATGTGGAAAGTGCATTGCCATTGTATGTTTACTAATCCTACTAATGAGCATTATTATGCTGCTATTGGTATATGCCCAACATTTTTTATTCTGTGTCTTCTTACCACAGGTTTTCACATTTGTAATGAATCTTTTCCTGTTTCTGACAGATACTTCTTCTGTGGCAATCCACAGACTTATGGAATCCATTCTTATAATATGGTCAAATGGTTCCTTTGACCATTTCAAAATAACTGGTCCAGAGGTCTTCATATATCAAGATCAGAATCTTGCATTCAGCAGGGATTCAGTGCAGGAGTATTTTGCCAGATGGGTTTTCAGATTTTGAAAACATTGAACAAAAATAAATTAGAATAGTTACCATTATTGATAATTACATTTAGGATCAAATACAATTTGGAAGTCTAGTTTTTTGAAGTGAAAACCCTAAAAAAGAGATCTTACAGATCTCCCTTAAAATGTCCAGTGAAGATTGTTTACCTCAGGTCACAGCTGTCCTACCTACATCTATTCAGTATTCCTTATATGTTTACATGAGTGTTGACTCATGAGCGCTGAGAAATCTGTAAGAAATTATGGCTTATCTCTTTCCACATGGCTTGTATCTTTCCACAGGTACTCATTTTGAGGATCATGAAGATATAAGAATTTTTTTCAGTATTTTTTATGGGATTTTTGTTTGGTGTTTTGGTTTGTTATTTCTTTTTGGTTTTTTGTTTGTTTGTTTTTCTATTTATTATTTTTTTGTTCTTTATTTAGAAACTGCACTCCTAAAACAGAAGGATCATTCTAAATAGTATCTATCTGTTGGTTTTCCAGCCATTAGAAAGACAAATTAAGAAATTAGCCAAACATCAGCCCACTGTCGGTCCCTATACAAAGCATCATGTAATTATTAATGTCATAATACCTTTGCTATTTAATCACAGACTAGCTCTCCCCTTGGTAATTTCACTTTGTTTATAACATCATTTTTTTAACATCGTTTTGTTATAGTCTCGCCATGTACTCTCAGTACAATACTATCTGCTCTAGAAAGTTCATTACACAAGTGACAGGTAGAATCACAAACAGATCCAGAAAAATGTAGCAGGAAGAACTGTAATTGAGATGACAGAGGCTCCAGCACTGTCGCTTATAGGTGTTTCTGATGGTCCAGGACTGAGCTTGGAGCAAGCAGACCCAGAGCATACCAGTTAAGTCACTTTAGAATATTACAGTGCATCAGCTTCAGTTTTGGAAAATAAAATTCAGGCACTCTCGGGTTCTTTTCCATCCTGCTCTCAGTCATATTTTCATGGGATACCACTTCTTCAGATGTGTGTTGTTACAGTTTTCCTACTATCGGCCTATAAAACTTCAAGCTAGAACTTGATTTTGCAAGCTGGTCCCTGAAAAACATTGCCAGCTTGAAATACTCCACAGAATGAAATTCTAAGTAGTCCTGCAAAAGAAACTGATAAAACCTTGCCAGATTTTAGATACTATTGCCAGCGTCTTCTATTCCTACTAGAAATTTGAGCTTACACTGTGCAATGACTTCTGCATTGAAGTTCTTTGTGGTTTATGCTGAGAATTAGGTTTTATTCTGGTTAGTAGTACAGCTACATCAGACACTGCCATCTTGCAACATCATGCCTTGCCGTCCACAGCTTGCCCTTACTAAAAACCTGAGTAAACTCTCCAAGTACAAATTATTCTTTGAATGACCTAAACTAGGAGTTTTCAATGATAAAATGATCCAGTTGACAAATAGCAGGAAAATCCGCAACCCTGACTGAAGTAGACTTTAGAAAAATCAAAAAGCCCCTTTAGGGAGTTTCACTTTTTTGCAGCAGGAAACTGTTTTCTAGTTTCTAAATCATATTTTTCAAGGACAGATGTGAAAAATAGGTATATACAACTTCCAGAAGGAGCCTGGATTAAATAAGTTGTCAAAAACTGATATGAAGAACCACAGTATGTTCCATGTAATCAGTCCTCTGAGAAGAAAAAGTAGTGCTTTCTGTATATCCCATGTCACTTTTGCATAGAGCTAAGCAATTACTCTTAATCAACTTAAAGGCTAGTATGTATTTGTGGAATATATTTTTATGATGATTAGTCTTTTATGAGAATGAATGATGACTTGAAGGAAATCAAGGATGTGTTAAATTAATAAGGATCTCCCTTCTATGCTGTCATAAGAATTTTCTTCAATGTTTATAACTGTGCAGTTGGCACATAAAATACTTCTCTTTTCTGAGAAAATCTGCAGTTTGATGGCTAAATGGCAATAAGCAACGGTCATATCTCTCTTTTTTCTTTCAGTATATAGTTAGATTTCTGTCTTTGTAGTATCGAATGCAATGTAAGAGTAGCTATCAACTGGCATTTGAATATGAAGCCAGTATAAAGTACATGATTTTAATTTCCACTCAGGATAAGCTACTGGATCAATTGCATCAGCTCTTAAACCCAGCCTGGATTTAGCCTGTTTTTTACCTACTTAGGTCTGCAGTATTAGTAAAGGGTTCCAGTGAAAATCAGGACGGAATATATATTTATCCTTTTTACTCTGTCATGTTTTAATTTGGTAGTTTTGAAAAAGGAAAAAAAGATATTGTTGGAAAATTTTTCAGTACAATGAACTTATGTGAGGATTAAATGTTTCCTTTTCAGCCCCCGAGAATAGACATGGAGTAAACATGGACAATATGAACAAAGCCTGGTCTATGCTTACAGGACTGGGAAGAAGTTTGTTGTCTTTGTCATACGGTAGGCCTTTCATGTAATTACAAGTTAGTCTTTAGTATGATGTCTAAGGCAAAAGAGTGCTGTGAATGAGTTTCCTAAATCAAGAATTCAGATGTTGCACTCAGTGAAGTAACAAGATGTTGAATTATTTTAAAAGAATAGCATTCCATCAGAATTTAATTCCCATTTATGCACAGTACACTTTCTTTTCATTAAATTACACAAATATCAACTAACTAATCATTACACTTCCCCCCACATCACCAGTCTTAAAAAGAAAATTATCTCAAGACATACAGAACACTGAAGTCCTTGGCCAAACTTTGATACAGTAAAAATGGATGTAAATCTTAGAGAAGCTGTAACTCTTTCCAAGGCGTATTAATTTCATATAATAACACTTATGTTGGCTTATAAGGGTATTTCAAAAGAGGGTATTGAAACAAAAAGAAAAAAACAAATAGAAGCAATTATTTGTGTAGTACATTGTAAGACTTTAATGTTACTGTAGCTTCTGTTACCTGTAGTTGTAAAGCTAAAGATAGTTTTTCACATTCTTTTACACAGCAGTTTGAAGTGCCCTCAGGATTTATGAATCATTCAGGCCTTGAATTTTAATCTTAATTTGGAAATTCTGTGAGTGAGATGAGATGAATTGGATGTTTTACACCTTTCTTGCTGTGCATTTCTTCTTTGCCAAACTTAAGATAATTAAGCCAGCTCAGTCCAGGAAGCAGGATGACAGGTGGTTCTGTGCCCCCTCTGGTGAGCTGTCCTGCTTTTTAATTGTATCAGTTACAGGAGAGTAGTTAATATCACTTCATGCTAATTTTGCTGCCCTGTGTAGATAAACCTGCTTATATTCGGAAAGAGTATAGTTAGTTTTTCGCTTGCTACTTCATTGTATGATGAGGATGAATCTTTTTTGTCTTTCCATGCAGTATAAATGTTAGGTTTTTTTTTTTCTAATCTCCTTATTCTTTTCATTTTCAATCTCTGTACAAATTTATGAGATGTTTCAAACCCTGAACTTTTTAACTTTCTGCTGGTCCCTTCTACAGACTCTTTCTACCGAGTAAGGGAGAGTTATTGGCATTTTTTTCTCATGTTGAAGTCCACAATTGTTCATTCCAGGGGTTCTTCATCAGATAATGAAGTATTAACCACTGTCTAAAATGGGATAGCTGGAGCACTGGACCATCAATCTTACTTGGTGTGGCAAACCTCATGTTCCACATCTGTATATTTTTCAATGTGGAAATTAATTGTTTGGTACAATGTTCCTTTCTTATGCATATATTACTGGGTAAAAAGCTGATTTCCACTAACTAGTGGGTAGGATGCAAAAGATGTTTTGCTAATTAGTTCAGCTAATGAAATTGTCATATCATATTTTGAATGTTTGTTCCAGTTCTTGGATGGGACTGGACTATACGTTTCTAGTCTTCTAGAATAGGACAGAGTTATAAAGCTCCCAAACAGACTTGGAGCTGCCTGCTGTTCTCAGTGATTTGTCAGTGATCTCACTTGTAGGTTGTCAGGAATAAAAGAGAGCAAGAACTCCAGGTGAGCACATTCTTTTTGATATAGCTTACTGGTTGGGTAAATTTGCTCAGGAGGGACTGGTTCCACAAAGAGGCTGGGCTTAAATGGGACTGAGTATTACTTTGTGGAGATGTCAAAAAAGCTGAAGAGTAGGTACTGATAGCTCCTACTCTTGCTAAGGCTTTCAGATGGAAACAATTTTCATGAAGAGGGAAGGTATTCCCTTTTCAAATAGCCTGTAATATGTAGCTTGGCTTTATACCAGAAATTAATTTTTTCTTTTTATACAAAATGTTTTAGAAATAAATGTAAGGCAGCTTCTAATTAGATGTGTCTGAATGTGCTGCGTAGTTTTGTGCTGTTAGAATGCTTTCTTTTATTTTTCAAGAAGGAAGCACTAATGAAAATAAGCAGCTATAACAGTCCTTGTGCGCTTCATAATTTCAGGAACAGTCAGAGCAATGCTGCAGTAATTTATATTGAAGTTTGTCATGAAGTACAATTCTTGGGATGCCTGCAGACCAGGCCTGCAAGGGTTTCCTGCAGGGAGGGATATTTTGAGCATTTCTGAGTCCCCGTCTGCCCCTGTGCTGGAGGGAATACTGTCCATTGGAACAAAAAAGCCAAAAGCAAATACCTGTTGAGTGTCAGCCTCCAAGTCTTCTCTGCCTTCACTAATGGCATGTTATTTTAACCCAAGACCAATGGCAGCTGATGATAATACTTCTGGCTGTGAACCTTGGGAATGAAGGTTCAGAATATAATTTTTCCTGAGGGTAGTCTGGATGCTAACCCTGGGCAGTGGAGGAAGGGATGAAGGAAGACAAACTGCTGGGAAGACCCCATACTGGTGTCTACTATCATCCCAAAGGATCACCAGAGTTTTATGAAAGGACTCTTTTGTAGTCCTATTAGCAGCAACACAATTTCAGAAGCAAAACATAAGTCAGTGGTGCAATTTCTAACCAAGATTTACGTAAGTATAACTACTGATCCCAGGGTACCTTATCTGACTCTGCATCAGCTTAACAGAATTAATTTGTTACACTTGTTTTTCATGGAACATATTTCAAATCTTATTTATAGAACACGCTGCCTTTTAATTGCTTGTAGTTTTTAGAATACATCTTCTTTTTATACCTGTATAGTGTCTCTTTGCCAGTGCTATGGACTTCCTTGGGAAAAGCCGTATCACAAAAATCAAAGGAGACATTTAATAACTCTTTTGTCATTAGACCTGAGGAGAAATATTTTTTGTTCCCCCAATACAGCCAGGTTTCTTTAATGGCCTGTCCTCATTCCAAAAAGTGCATTTATGTGAGAGATTATGTCATAAAAAATGTGTGCAACAGCTCTGTTCTAGGAATGTGAATTCTAAATAGCAAACTGCAATAGCTACAGTACCAGAAAGCATTTTCTTAAGAAAAAATTTTGTTCATTTCATGCAAGAATCTTTCATAACTGTTCAGAAAAGAGTTCTTACCAGGTATTTTTCTCTATCCTTTTCAAGCAACTGTTCAAGAGTAAGTGTAAGTGTTAAACATTGCTGGGTTCCTGCACTTGAAGAGCCCCCTAGGGTTAGATTCTAAAGCCCTTTCATGGCCTTTGTACTCATAAATAAGGGATTTGCTGCATTTTAAAGCATATCAGATCACAGTGAAAGTTTAAATTAGTATTCACACATTCCCGAACCCTTGTTAATGTTCACCTCTTGGGTACATGCAAAGATTGAAATGAGAGGCTTTCTGGACACTGGGCATTTTCCTCCTGTTCTCTGTCTCATTTTGCTCCTTCTGAACTGCTAAACAGCAACATAAGTGTTGGAGGGAGTCTGCTATATTGCTAAAAAAAGAGTTTTATGTTACTGCAGATACACCACATAGGTGTATTTTACCAATTTGTGTAATAACTCGATGGTAACCAATAGCAAAGCTCTCCAAGTGTTCAGATCCTGTTCCCAATTACCACTGTAACAATAATCCATCCTAACAACTATTAGCAGAGTCAACGATAGAATGTACCTTTACAACCTGAGACTAAAGAAGTAATAGTTATCTCTGAATCTCCTGCTTTGAAAAATGTAGTGCCTGGTCTCACTCTTGCAGTTTTCCTTCTGAGGATTTTATTGGTATGCAGTTGCAATATAGTATGCAGTAGGGTGTATCCAATAAGAATATTTGGGGCTGGAATTTTCAGTGGCTGCACAGTGAGGCACACAGTGTAAGACTTAGATTTGTAAATGTTTCCATCCAAACCAAATTTTCAGAATGCAATTGAAGTGACTAATGCAGCTGAGAAGATTTGCCAGCCTATGCATTTATGACTGTACAATTCAGATATTGTTTTGGAAATATTTACATTAGTGGATAAAGTACAACGAGAGTAAGAAGATAAAAAAGTCTTTGCAGTGCTCTGCAATCTGTGCTCCTCTGAGTACAAGCCCACCCAGACTGCAGCCAGGGGGATGCTGTGTAGGCAACCAACACAAGGTTGAGCTGCAGAGCATTAACTTAGCTGATGCTTTCTCTTCTTTTTGGTGGAACGTTCTGGGGTTTTGTGTGTGGATGTCTCTCAAAAGGGGAGAGTAAATCACTTTCTTCATAGTACCTTCTAATTACTCTTCTAGGTCAATGTTTTGAATTTTTGATCTTGGTTAACCTCAGGCTCTAAACACAATCACTCCTACTCATAGGCAAGGAAATGGATAAAAGAGGAATCCATAGCAATATCTGCCTTTCTCCTGGAGGCAGAGGAAGGGCAGGATAGAAACAGGTGGTGTTATCTTACTGGTAAATACTTGAAGAGGACTCTTTTATTGTGATACAGAGACACACAAGGACCTTAATAGGGTCTTGCAGATACTGATTTCCTGTTTTGTTAATGATATTCCTGTATCTAAATATTAGAAAAGGTTTATTGGCTTTTATAGTATGTTTGCTATGGCTCCCTGTAGCTGGAAATTGGAAAAGCCAAATTGTGATATGAAGCAGATTTTCATATATCTGTCAGTGATTGGGATTTTTTGCATAGCTCTCAAAAAAGTTGAGGCTTATCCCTTTTAAAACACTGTAAAGCTAAGGGCTTTGGGCATGATTCTCCACCTCCAGAAGTGAAAACTGCTTCTTTTGCCCCAAGATGGTAGAGAAACAGGAGAATTAGAAAATAATTATTCCAAAGTGTGTCACTGAAATAGTAACCTCCATCTGCTGCTCTGAGTTTTGTTGTTGCTTTGCTTTCCTCAGTGATAAGTTTCAAATAATCCAATCTGAGTTCTCTGCTGCTGTGAAGCAAACATTACAAGCAGTTCTGATTCATTGTTCTGATAACAGAAAAATCCTATTCCTACTTAAGCTGCTGCAGTGCGGCTTCTTAATGCAGTGTTAGGAAGAAATCTCAAAGCTGATTTTTGTCCATAAAGGAGAGAAATTCCCATTCCTTTGTGCCAAAAAAAAAGGTGGAAAGTGCTTCTATATGATGGTTCCTCTTCTAAGGTGTAACTAAGAAAGATGATCAATATTTAGGAAATTGGGCAATTTATAAAACATTGTTGAGAACAGTAATTTGAATGATGGACTGCTTCAAAAGAGATATTGTAACAGCAAATGGTGAATTAAATAGAAAGTGTTTGAGGCTGAGAGCTGGAGTTTAATCTTGGAATACTAATTAAAATTATAAAAGTATGAGGCATTCCTAAGAAACAGCTAAGTCTATTGGAACAGACTAATTCCCATTATAACCCCGCATGAGTTACACAGAATAAATTTAGCTCACTGAGTAAAATGCTGCATCACCACTACGGGAGACAGAGCTGTACCTATTGCACCAGGTGCAATTAAGGAACTCACAAGATGCCTAGTCTTACCATAACAATGAATTTTCTTTCAACACTTAAAAGGATGGAGATAGGACTGGGGAAAAGGGGCTTGCTTTTATATGACATCTTGGTTTTCCATTGCAGCAGGGAAAAAATTGTGTGAAATGACTGTTTCCTTTTAAGGCAAGTTTTACAGATTATTGGTCCAGATTGTTCATTCTTTATCCAGTCTTTTGAAGATAATTTAAAAAACAAGAAATGGTACTCTTTTCATTTTGATTTTGTCATTATTTTTTAAAAAACCCACAAATCATCTGCAGAAAAGACTTTGTAATCTTGAACAATTCAGTGTTGATGCTAACATAGTAATCAGTCTGTCATAATTAACAATCTATTCTTTTTTGCTTTTCTCTTACAATTGCCTCAAGATAAGAAGGACAAAGGAGCAGAAGTGTGGAGAGAAGCACAACCAGAATAGTTTATTAGTAGGAAATAGTCTCAGGTAAGGATTTGCATACATTTTTTGCAAATCCAAAAATATTTGGCACTGTGCGGTGAATGTGTAAGGAGGAAAAAACTGTGTTCTGTGACTACTATAAAGTTAGGGGGCTAAGCTTCAAACTCTTTCTTGAAAAACTGCTCATAATATCATTCTGTCTCACCATAGGATATTTACCACTGCATATGTGAAAGTGTGTATTCAATGGTCCCTCCCTCTGGCACATACCCAAAAATTCTATCCAGAGCCCTACTCATGGTTAGTGTAGTGTAAAATGGGTCAATTTAACAGACTTTAATTGGATCAGTTTTCAACCATGAGTAATAAATATAGGTCTCTTCTTTTTTCACTTAACTCTAATTGCTATTTGCCATATAAAACATGCCTGCATCAACTTGAATGCTGAAATACAAAGCTGTTGCTGTAAACTGAGCACCTCATTTTGAAAAGGGAAGTCTAACTGGTTTTTCAGTAGAAAGCATAGAAAAGCATTCAACAGTGAGTTACTTAGCTCAAAAAAAGATTAATTTCTACTTACATTGACCTCTATAAAAACAGAATTCTCTTCTCTCAGCTACTTTTTAAAGCTTCTTGATAATTCAAGCCTACAAAGTCCTTGGTGGTGGGAAGGGGAAATGGCTGGAAGATTGCTGATTATCTGCTTTAGGATGACTCATTCAATATGAACAACTGTGAATCATGAACAAACTATCTACAGGCAGTACCCATAAGACTTATATCTTCCATGTTACTAGATGTTTCTAATGTTTTGCATTAGTGTTGCTTTCTTCTTAAAAGCTTGAAGGCTCACAATATTGTATTGAAGAATTACAAGTTTAAAACTTGCACAGAAATATTTATAACACTAATTCTCTACCAGTTACCATTGCATGGGCTTTAGCCAATCTTTTGAGATTTTTGTGAATGTAACCTTGAAAGTTTTTAAAATTTTTAAAATTAAAAAGATCCCTGGGCAACATACTGTTATTCCTTGTACACATGGATCATTACAAGATTGAAATTTGCAATGCATCACCCAGCTACTTCAGCCGGCGTAGGTGGTAGCAGGGTGCTCCAGTAGATGGCAAAGGGACAATGGCAGGGTAGGAGAGTAGCTCAGTAGGATTTATGGATGTTGCTAGTAAGAGAGGAACGGTGAGATTTTAAAATGTTCAGGTTCATACTGACTCCAGCATGGAGCATCCAGTAATGGGTAACAGTCAGAACAGAATACATATATGCTTGATTTCTATTGCTATTCAAATCTCTTTGATATACTTTGACATCCAAGCAATCTACTTAATTTCTCATCCTAGCCTTCATCTTTTTCCTCAGACAGTCCTGTGTTTCCTGGTGTTGCTTTCTGGCACTAATCCCATCATTTCCTAGCCCTTCTGGTACTGCCTGTATAATTCCAGGCTCTTTTGCCTCACCTCTCCCCTCCTTTTCAGTTTCTTCATTCATATTTTTATTCTGGTTTCTTCTGCCTCTTCCTTCACATCTTTCCTTGCTCTGGCTCACCATCTCCTGCCTTCAGGTCTCTTTTTCAGCCTTCACCTGACATTCAGCCTAGCTCACTAGTGACCTCAGTCTACTCGTCCAGTCACTCTTATCTTAATATTCTGACTGTATGTAGAGGCTGAGTGGCCTGTAATCTGGCCTGTTACCAAACATGCCTGAGCTGTTCTGTTGCTTTCCTCTTCTCTTTCTTTTGTCATTTTACTTACTGAAACAATCCTATTTTGGTTGGTTCTACCTTGAGGTCATTCTCCCCCAGTCAACTGATTGCCAGGCCTTGTCTATTCTTCTTAACAACTTTTTGTCCCTGGCTTAACCAGTCTTCCTATGTATGAATTTCTGTTTACTCACCCAGTCTCAGTATCACCAGACTCCTTCCTACAGATTTTCTTCCCCCTTTACCTCCATACGCTGCCTGATATTCTGTCTGCATTTGGATCCTGCAACTTGTGTACATTGTGAATGCCAACAGGACAGTCTCAGAGAAGGTAGCTCACCTCACAAATATACAATTTCCCAAGGATCCCTCTCCTGCTGTACATGCAGATCAATTCATACAATTCTCAGCCCATCCCCTGAATGCATGTGAGTTACCTCAAATGAAGAGGACAACCAGGAGCCAGCTCTGCAAATTTCTTGGATGACCTCTTCTCAGACAATCCTGGAGCACGTAGGATTAAACTTTGGTGGAAGTGTTTGCAATGCACATGCAATAAATCTGGTATTTGTACTCTGAACATAGGGCACACAGTAAAAGTGTCAGAATGCTTGATGGCTTGTGTGGGAGTGGCTGCTCTGCACAGGTCCCCGATATCCACAGGAACTGGCAACACAAAGGTTGCCATAGCACTTCTGAGATACTCTATATTGTTTTAGCTAAATGACTGCTTTATCTTAGGGAAACTTTAGCTATGGTAAGAAATATAGGTTGAGGTCTCCTTTTATGTAACTGTTTATTTAATTAGTGAAATAATTCATTTTAAATGCCCTCATCTGTGGTTACATAGTAAACGCTTTTATTAGTAGAAGTGTGTACAGAACGTGAGAAGCAAGGGAGAACACAGAGCAGACCATTAGGAAAAATAACCTCCTATGACATGCCAGAGAACCTGTGCTCCACTTCTGAAGAAAATTAATTTCCCTTCATAAATTCCTAAGGCTTCCTATATTCTGTGTTCTGAACATACATTCCCTGAACATCCTATATTGCCAGTGGTCTTTTATGCAAGCATCCCTAGATTAATCCTAAATGCTGTTCATGTATAGCCAAGTACTACATGATAACTAAACATTTTGTTTCTGATAGCGCCCTTTTAATGAGTTGCAGGTGCCACAAACTTCATGTTCCTTTTAGTGCTTTATTGCTTACTAGATGCAGTAAAACAGTTGGCATGCTGTAAATTATCAAGTGATAATTATATTCATGGCCTCAATACAAGAAGAATATCCTCTGTTAAGAACATATTTCTTCCAAAATGTGGTAATGAGATGTGTTGCACCTCCTAAGAAGAGCTTGCAGGGTGACTCTCTATTTAGAATACTGCAATCACAGTTCTATTTTAGGCCGGCATCTCTATGGTCATAACGGAGAGTGACTCTGTACTCCCAGACGTGTATTTCTCATTCACTATACTCTTTAATTTTTACTCCTCCATTAATAGAAGGTGGTTCTGTGGTTAAAATTGGAAAGATGTGATATTTTTTTAACAGGAAGGTATCCATGCGAATTTTTCATATAATTTGATTTCTAAAGGTTGAGCCGTGAGCTACAATAACCTGATGGCTTAGCCAGGCTATTCTAGTAGTTTTCCACTGTTCCAAATATCTCCTGTATGTAAAGACTCCATGACAGCCACATCTCAAATGGTAATAATGTCTCTGAATAGCATAGGATGCTTCCTATCTCTAATAAGCTGCTTTAATATACCAGTCATATAATGATGCTCATCAGTACAAATTACTACTGCAAGGTCAATGAATGTTAATATGTTTCCTTCAACAGAACCTTGAAAAATATTATAATCCCCTCCTCCTCTCTAACTAAGATAATTCCAGGCTGAGTACTGTCCTACAGCAAAATAAATTAAGGAATACTGTAGTGTGTGGTTATGCTAACCATGATTTTATAAAAAAAAATCTCATCTTAGAATTCCCCTCAAGTGTTATAATAATTATTAGTTTTTAATGGTTTGTATTAATCTGTGAAAATTCTGCGATAACTGTAAACAACTAGAATAATTAGGGAGCAATATTCACAGAAGATTTAATTTAAATAATTTCAGTTTTAATGTTTGGAATCTTCCTCCAGGATGAAAAGCTCTACCTAAGCAAACAGGCACATAGGTGATATGTAATATTACTCACCATGAGAGAGTTGCAAAAAATTCTGGCTCAATCATTAAAGAAATTGGTGTTTTAATACATTTTATTCATGTATTTTGGTGATGCTACTATTTTACCATTTTTAAAACAAATTATCTGATTTCTTGTTATTTCTTAGGTATTTTTTGTTGCTTTTTTGAAAAATATAGATGTACACTGAAACTGAAGGTTAGTCATTCCATATGCAGGCACTAAGTCATGAAAATTTTAAAGCTGTATTTTGGAGCATCCCTATTTAGGACAGTATGTAAAAAATAAGAATAAGTTCTGAACAGGAGCCACAAGATGGTTAATTTTGTATACGAAATTTTAATTCAATATTGTCACCAAAAGTTGTTTTGCAAAGAAAAAAGGTTTTCTGGATATTCTGTTCTGTTTTCTTTCACAGCTAACTTAGCCACCTGTCATATTTGTAGCAGATAATTAATTTCAGAGCATACAATTAGTCTAGCTAAGAATAGTCTTTGCAGCATACTACCTTCTTATTATTTCTTTATCATGCTTCCCAGCCCATTGACTCATTGCTTCTCAGCTACTACATTTACATTTTACTCTTGGGTGAATCCACAAAATAATAAAATGATAAGATAACAGACTGACACTACTCATTATGTATTGTAATAACCATAATAAGAGAGATAATCATATCACGCTTATATTTCATGCATACTTCATTGCCTTAAACTCTGGCCCGTACTCACTGATGATTTGGTTTTTTTTTTCTTAGTGTTTGCTAGAAGAATTTAATGTTAAAAAAAAAATGCATTAAACAGTAATGGACAATTTATTTGAAAATAAACCCAGGATAAATAGCTATTTGAAAAACACTTATAAAAATAATGTCTTTTCTTAAAATTATATTTCATCATTAGGATGATAGACAAATTAATAAAAATCTGGTTTACTTCATAGCATATATTACAGATACAAAGGGACTCTCATGAGAACAAAAATGCATAAACCATAGTGTACTGCTTTTTGCCCAATACATAATTCATACATGCAAATGTTCTGCAGATATTTCACTATAAATATAATTAATTGCTGCAGATTCACAGATGAGGCTGTGTGACTGTGCATGTACACAGTGCCAGCCACACTCATTTATGCTGATTTCAGGCTAGAGAATCCCGTGACAAGCATAATAGGTAAAGAGGTGAAAAAATCAGCGTTTAGAGACACATAGAGTCACATAATATCTATGTAGACCATTCCTTCCAGAAATGACAGCATCCACCAAGAAAATGATGAAAGTGGCCTGAGGTAAATAAGGAAAGGTCTCTCATACTAATAAATGCATGTTACTATGTAATATTGCATAACATCAGCATGCTGTAGTTTAAGTTGAATTTATTCCATTGTCACTCAGCAATTATCTCTTTATGCTGCTGCTGATTATAACCATTGGAAAAACACTGAAAAAGGGGGAAAAAAGTTGTAGTGATGATATTTGCATTTGCTAATAGATTTGTAAGGCAGAAGCTCTGTTGCTTTTCTTATGGAAGTTTTTGTTATCCAAAGCTACAGAAAAGTTTAATGATAGTCTTGCAAAATGGGGAGTTCAGGTTGATAAACATAAACATAAGGGACATTTGGAAAATTCCAAGCAGGGAGGAGCTATTTGGCTTTGGAGGAGGGAAGCTAATACATGAGATAGGCCTTTTCTTCTCTATAATATGTGATTTCATCACTGATAAAAAAAAGCAGCTGTCAACACCAAGTAAAATAAACTATGTAGTAAATAGGTTTTACAGTTATTTCAGAATCTTAATATCAACATTGTAAATACTTAATAATATTTTTGCTAAAAAGTCAGTAAGAGCGGGCACCAAGAAAAAGATTCTTCATTTCTATCTGGATTTTCAAATTCCTATCTACATTGTGTCAAAAAAAAAAGAAAAAAAAAAGGAAAAAATTAGGAGATTGCATTTAGTGGTTTATTACCTATGGCATAATCAGGTGTAAGGGATATGCTCTGAAATTCATTACAATTCCATCACCAATTTATATATCTGATTAAACTCTGAACAAGCTGTTGAGTTCATAGTCCTTAAAATCAAAATAAATACCATGATTTTTAAAAGTCTGACCACCAAAGGTTTCTGATGCCTTCAGCAGGAAATCAGTTAATCCCTTTTGAATACTAATGCATTCTCATAAATATTTAGAGATCATATGTTACTATCCAGTTTCTAACAAAACTCCAAATTTATGACAGTGTCTAAAAATTGATGCCCTAATAGATTCCTAGAGTACAACTTTTTTGAATTTTTATGATTGTTGTTCTCTGTCTTGTCCATTTCTGTGATATAAAATTTACAAGAATTCTCAGATTTATATCTTCTACTAGTCTTCTACAGCATTTGGATAATAGCTTTAGCTTTGCTCTCTATACCTTTTCTAATTAACTTAATGGCTATATTTAATTTCTTAAGATTATTTTATTCATTATACTTGGAGATAGGTTTGATAGACCAGTATAAGCTTCAGTTCCTTCTATTTTGGTATGACCTAGTAAATATTTGTTCATCACTCTTTTGATTTTTCATGGTTTATATTTGGTTCAACTTCATTTATATATTCAAGTTTTATATATTCAAGCACTTAGGTTTCTGAATCTTGGGGTTCCCACACATTAGAAAAAATCTGTCACTTCTGAAAATCCAGTTGATTTTCACATCAAATCAAGACGATACTGGAAAAGGTGAATTTATTATGTTTACATACAAAGGCCTCCACGCCTAATGTGTTGTGCAGAAGAATGCATAAATATTTGTACATAAATGGGAATTCTGATAGACTAGAAAAGCCAAAAAGCAACTGAAGAAGAAAGAGTTACTTTAGTAAAGGTTTTCTTCAAATGCTTATGAGTATCAGTCAACTCTCATTTTGTGGTGTGACTTAGTCATTGCTCATAGCTGTTATTCACCTGGATTATCTTTGATAGGAAGAAAGAAAGCTTCTCATGTGTTTGTTTGCTTTTTGTCTTTTCTTCTTCCTGCTCTTATTTGGCCATTTTTTAAATTCTAAGATTTCGACAGTGTCAGTGAAACAAAAGAGAGAAGAAACAAATAAAAGTAGGTGAAATTTCTCAGCATGAATAAGAAAATAAATGCCCAAGATAAAAAGTTCACAGGTTAAAATTTCCTTTCAAACGTAGCAACTTGCTATTGGCAGATAATGGTGATTGACATGAGTTGATATATGATGAAAGAGGAAGAAAAAGAAAAAATAACTATGCACCCACCCCAACCTAAGTTGGTCACAAATTGTTTTCAGTAATGAATCTGTTTTCTTTCTTCCTACAGAATTTGAAAACCCATTTTTTGCTTTAGAGAATTCTCTGAGCATGGAAGTTAAACACTGGAAATGCACTGATTTTTTTTGTTTTCTATGCAATATTTGTACTACTTGTGTTGTTTTGCTGGATTGTTTCTCTGGTTTATCAGGCTATTGATGCTGTCTCCATCCTTAGCAGCTTAAGCAAAATTTCCCAAAATTAAACAGGATTCAGTGAATCTGCTCTGCTTACACTGATATTTCTGATACAGTATGTTTTAAAAGAAAACTCCTGGTTTTTTATGAATTGTTACTTAGAGACAAAAAAAAAATAATCATTTCCCATTATACATCATAAATGGTACAAAAAGCATCCAAAACAAATCTCAATTTTTGCTGACAAATGAATGTAAAATTTTTGCCAGGTTCTGTTTTTCAGTCTGATTCCCTGAAAAAAAATGAAAAACAATCTTCAGAATTTCCTACCCATTATTCTTCAACACTCAAAAGCTTATTGCAAGTGAAGATGTGTGGGAACATTTTTTGTCCATAAACATCTCTGTTCTTGCTATAAAAAGTTGCTTATCATCATCTTTCCTTATAAATTGACATCCCACAGGCTTTTCTTGTATATCCTCTGAAAAGCTACAGCACTTGCTCTTCTACCTCTACCAAGTTCGCAGAATTTGTAGACTAATATCCTACTCAAAAGGTTTCTTAAGAACTGCTTAATTATTCTCATCTTATTATCTATTTTTTTCAGCTCTCAAAGAAAAAAAAGATCCATCAGAAGTGTGAGAATGACCTTTCTCTTGAGAAAATGCTAGTGTTAGAAAACAATCCTAACTCCACCCTGTCTTTGATTATCATTTATTCTTCTTCAGTCACTGCAGATCTCATTAAGATTCTAAGAGATCACTCATCCTTTATAAACACCATAACTAAGATACTGCAGCTAGGAATCTTAGTAAAGAGTTGAGGAGTGAATGGACAGAAAGATAGATCTGCTTCTTTTTAAAAATAGATATTTTTCTAATTTGGGGTTCATCAATTTGCTCTATCAAAGAGAGTTACTGTAGATCAACCAACGGAGACATGGGAAGATCTTCCTCAGAAGCCACAAGTGCTTGCAGAACCTACAGCAAACACAAGACCAAACAGCAGATTTAGCAAAGATTCACTGATCTAAATCCTATGCAGAGAGATGCTAGAACTAACTTGCTCAGAAAGTACAATTTTTTTTCAGTCTGACTTCATCAATTCAGCTTGTTGCTGGATTATGCTGAAGCCCAGCTATTCTACTGAAGTAAAATTAAGTGTGGTAAGTAGCAATAGAGGTTCATTGGTGTAAGATTGCTCTGTAGAAGAGCTGTCTTTGAATATATAAAAAATAATTCACAGTATCCCTTTTCACATATGAGAATTTATCATGGTCTATATCATAGGTAGATTCAGTACAATTACACTTTTATTGTTTTAGAATATACCTGATTTATCATGGACCCATCACAAATGTCCACAGAGGACAACTGAGGGGATCAGCATTGATCTCATCATTCTTGGTGTTTGGTACCGATGTTGATGAGCAACATTTTCTCTGAAGAGCCCTTATATGCCTTGGGTGTCATCAGGAAACAAAGTTCTGAAGTTGCACCATATGTGCATCCTCTAGTAATTCTTGATGCTGGTGCTGAAATTGTGGAAAATTACTTGAAATTAGGCAGAAAGGCAGAAATCTCACCCATCAAATTCCAAGAGGTTTTGTGAAAATTAGATGAGTAGAAAGAGAAGAAGGAAAGAGACACCAAGCAGTGCCCCCAGGAAGGGAGAGGCTGCATGATGAGCTCAGCAGTGATCAGTCCTGTTTAGCCTGTCACTAGTCAGTCAGCATGCCAATGCTGCCAGGCCAGTAAGCACTTCCTTGACTAGAAACCAGTGGCTGGATATGCTGCCTCTGGCCAAAGCAGCAGATGGAGGCAGAGGAGTGCTCTGGTGATAGTGTCTGGGAATGAGCAGCTGGGAACACAGTAGGAACTGGCTTTATCACAGAACTTGCACAGTCATAAGGGACATGGAGCTGGGTAGCTGGTTATGAGATATTTCCAGTGCTCAAACACACAGGTGATCAAGCATTGGTAGGTGTGCTGTTCATGGAATACTTTGAATTTTATTTGGATTTTGTTCAAATATATGTAATAATAAATTGCTTTGAAAAATGTCTCTGTTTTGTCCTCTTTCTTTCTACCTCCTCACTTCTCAAATTCTTCCACTTTGCAGAAAGACATAAATTTTGTTGGTTTTCTATTCTATCTATGTAGAGGTCTCTGTGTTGAAGTTGATCTGGACTTCATGGCTTCAATTCTTCCTACATTAATGGATTTACATTTGGATTTCTCCCATATATGAAAGCATGTGTATCTTCTTTCATAGTGTGGTGTATAGCTTATTCTGCTCCAGGGCCTTCGGGAAGTGCTTTACAAAGGAAACTGTCACTGCGTAGTTTCTGAGTGCTGTAAGCTGTTAGTAAGAAGGTAGTGAACCAAGGACAGCTATAACAGGAGAACATGTCTTTTTCAGCTTGAATGAAGAGGTAGAGGAGCTGTAATAGATTTACACCTTCTGTGTCACTCATTCTCATTTATTTTACGTGTTCTGATGCAGACACACTAGCTTTGAGTTATTCTGGATTTTGCCTTCAATCAAAGTGGTCAAGTACTTTTCAGCACTGAACACTCATATGCTCTTGAAAGAGCCCTCTACAGCTCTGAAAGGAGGTCCACATCACATAACTATAAGGTTTTTCATCACTGAAGAGCTGTTGCAAGCGAAAAAGTAAGTAAAGTACCTTAGGTTTTAGTAGAAATTTCTCTTTATCCTTGACAGCATAGATGCCTTGCCCCTGTTCAGAAAGATTCTTGTTGTGATGGATGAATCACTATACTTGATTCCTATACTTTATCATTCAATTATGCTCAAAATTTTTAGTGGGCCAGTCAGGATAATACTATGGATAATGACTGACATTTCATCCTATTCCCTCTTCACCTGCTTCTACTCCTATGAGGATGCCAGGGAACTTTTTTTTTGAAAGAAAGTAGACCACAGAGTCAGCATTTCTCCCCTCCATCCATGGACTTCTCTCATGATCAGGTGGAGATATTAATTTTTATCTCCGACAAAATGTGATGAAAGCATTAATTTTAAATTGATGTTAGATGTAATTTATGTAGATTTGGTTTGTCTATCGTTCTCTACTTTTACCTTCCCTGCTTATCCCATCTGTTCTGTGTCTGTGTTAGTTTAGATTGTAATCCTTTTGAAGGTAGAAATAAAGCGTCTTATAAAAAGTACTGAATAATAATGTTGACGTAGCTGGGAGATCAAGTAGTTCCTTACTGTTATCATTGCCTAGTGTTTCTATTAATGTTTGCCTTGTAATGTACATAATTTCAGGTTTTTTCCACTATGACCATTTATTTAAGCAAGTTTTCTGCTAAAGTATTTACAAGGCAAGTATTTCTCTGCTGTTTAACAGCTTAATGCATGACACTATTGAAATTAAGAGGAAACTACTAATTCAGGATAGACTTGTGTTTGTTTAAATTATTAAAAATCATCATAAGTTTATGCTTTCTTTATATTCAAAGTCTTCCACTTTTTTTTTCTTTCTTTCATGTGTTTGCATTTATAATTGCCTGAGAATTCTAGGATTTTGCTGGCACTGGAACTGGCAGCACCAAAATACCCCGATAAGGGCGTTTGTGCAGTACTTCCTGTCTTGCCAAAGCCAGGAAGTGCTAACACCCCTGCAGAAATTTCACAAGCTTCATGGTCCAAAGCTGTTCAACAAAGCCACTAGCTTTCTGGATGCTAAATGCTAACTGACATGGGGGTTTTTTTATATTTGCCTACCATTAGCACTGTGCTTAAAATGATGCCAGTTTGTCCTCTTGAACTGTTCTGCTGCCCTTGAAGACTAAAACCCTTATTTATTCTTTCAGTGGCACAACCACAGCTCATCAGCTTCCTTGCACTTTTTATCCAGTGTATTCCAATCCATTTCATGGTAAACCATGAAATAAGCATCTCAGGAAGTCACACGTAGTTTAGGCTGAGCTTGCTAACTCTTTATGCTGTGACCAAGGTAGGTCACTGGCAAGCCAGTTAGGATGAGGCACTGTTGAAAATCTTCCATAAGTGTAAAACAGAACTGTCAAACATGATGGTTTGGAAAGGAAAATATCTCTGTGCAGCTCTCTTTCCCCTACTTTGTACAAATAATGTGCAACGAACTATGTTCACGTGCTGTGAGTGTACAGCTATTGAGAAAGGGCAGACATCCCAAGGAACCTTTCTTAAGGAAGAAATGGGTTGTGAGAATTCAGAAGTCTGTGGCAAATTATTACCGTGAACACTAGTGCTGATTATAAATGTTTATCAATAAGACAAGACTCTTATTCTGAAAGAGGTTTGATGGAGTTATAGGCTACGCAAAACGCAGGACGATCCAGTATTTTAGAGCACTGTTTTTTACCTTTGCATGTAAGACAAGACTTGATAGTGAGATCATTGTACTATCTATCTGAGATTACATATTGCAACTTCTTTTTTTAACCCAACAAATCAGTGTTTCATCTCTCCACTTGAGAGAGAGTCAGGTCCAATTTATGTGTTTGTGAGCATGTTTAAGTGAAAAGGGAAAGAGAACATTCTTAGGTGACAAACTTGTAAGGAAAAACAGTTCTTTCTTCGTAAGCTCTGCCCCCATCCACACCTTTTTCATCTATAACTATCAGAAACCAAACTCCAGAACCAAGAGCAAAAGAGCCTGATGGTGTGCTCCTTGGAGGAGGGAGTCATTACAGCAACACAGGAGACTACAACATCACAGTGACTGACACAGAGGAAAGAAAACAATTTTTTCCATCCTGTGTGAGCTTAGGTGCATAAAGCAAAAGCCTACAGCTTTCCGGGATCCTGTGCTCCATCTTTATGATAGTCAGTATATTCCCAGAGGGATGGAGTCCAAAGTCTATTACATCAGCTTCCTCTTTATGAGTAAGCTCTTTATAAATTGTCTGCTTAAGCAGATTTTCTTTATGAAAGTGGTACCTTATTCCCTCACTTTTTTGACATATTGCAAGCATCTGTATTTTTAAAACCTAAAGAACCTTAGCAGAGGTGGCCCCACAGATATCTCTGATCCCTCAGCCACTTAAACTAACCTAATAGGAATGGAGTCAAAGCAAAGGATCTGAGATGGGGAGATAAACAGAGGCAGGGACAGCAGCATGGACATAGTTGTGGAAGTAAAAATAACTGGGCAACTATTGCACCCATGAAAAGGACTATTCATAAGAACTGGATCATCAGGCACAAGGCAAGGCCAAATGACCAATGTCAAAAGATGCGTAATGCTTACCTTTTAACAGTAAAATAAATGTTGCTCATGAGAAGATATGATATTTCCTAAGCAATGTTCTCAGCTTCCTGAATGTACAAAGGGAAGGAAAAATTGAGACATAAAAATTGACTTCTGGATTTGAACCATGCCATGATCAACTGGCAGACTGAAGAAAGGTCATTATGAACATCTTATCTCTGAGCAGCTTTATGAGCAACTGTGAATGAAGCCATGTCTTATCTTTTCCTTTGATAAACTGAAGAGGCTGAGCTCAAACATGAAGTCAAATATCAGCCCTCTTCATGTAAACATGTAATTCCTTGTAATTTTAACTGCTCTGTTTGGAAAAAGTCTCCTCCCTGTTTGTAGGCCCAGACCCCCTTATTTCACTTGAAGATGTCCATGGTAATTTACGCCAACAAGAATACCCATATACGTAAGCAAATGCTAACATGCTCCCAGCTGAGTTGGTTCATAGATATATTTTTCAAAAGGACTCTATATTGTGCATTTGCTTTTTTAGGAATATCTTCTCCTCTAGTATCCTACTGAGAAATTGGTTTAAATCTCTGTCTTAGCATGTCCTGCTAAGAATTTAGTAAAACTGGAAAGAAAGAAAAAATGGTGTTTAAAAATAAAAAAGAAGAAATTGAAAGAACAAAGCAATCTATCCACTGATTTTAGAACCTGTATTTTAATTGGAGATTTTTTTTTCCTAATTTTTTAATTTTTTGATGGAAGTTTTGACTGGTAACAAGAATCTCTGCATTGTACTAAAAATTTACAGCCCCAGTTAAAACCCTGTATAAATATATGAATAGATATATAATGAATTTGTTAAATCTGTTAAATACTTATGTAAATATATTATTGACAATTATTAATTTCGGTTATTTTAATTATTCAATTTTTCAGTTCTCTCAGATTAATTTTCTTTCCTTCGTGGGTATTTTGAATACTTAATTGAATTCTGAGATAGGGAGTATACTCAGGGCTGGTCAGAAAACACACAGTTGATAGTTAAAGAAAATTCTAAAATGTATGATATGCAGCACCAGTGATTAAAACAAATAATATGAAAGAAAAACATGAAAAGGTAGGAGGGATGAATAGAAATCAAATGCGTCAGTCGCTTTTCAACATGGTCTGCTGTCTCTTTAAATACGAACAAGAAATAAGGAACAAATTTTATTTAGAATGCAGAGATGATGTAATGTCCCTGCCCATGGCAGGGGGATTGAATTTGGAAGAGGTTTAAGGTCCCTTCCAGCCTGAACCATTCTGTGATTCTGTCATCATGGTGGTATGTGGAAAGACCAAAATCTGGAAGGCGAAAATCTGAAAGGCTTATAGAAAACATAAATTAATGGAGCTGATAATACGTCAGGCAATGTTCAGTGCCGTGAGATCTTCAGGGTGCTCCGTACCTCCAGTGGGACACCCGGGGAGCGAGGAGCACCTGGCACTTTGCTGCACCGAAAGTTTCAGATGTCAGAATTCGAATAAAAACGGTTGAAATTGTGTTTCTCTGAGTATGTCGGTGACGGCATCGCTTGGGAGAGGGCTATTGCCGTCAACAAGTTCCTGTGTTTCCTACATGGAACAGGCAGATCCTTCGGCCCGGGATCCCGTCCCGCGCCCGTTCCCGCGGCTGAGCGCCAGGGGGCGCCACCGCGGCGGCTGCGGCCATGGCGGCCGCGGGTCCGTGTCCTGCGGGTCCGTGTCCTGCGGGTCCGTGTCCTGCGGGTCCGTCGCTGTGGCAGGGCCAGGAGCCCCCCAGCGCCACCCCTGAGGAGCAGCCTTGCACCTCCCTCAATGCTTTCCCCAAGCGCACCCGCACATACGGGGAGCCGGGGGTGTCGGTGGCGCTGCGACCCCCAGTCAGGGGTCAGCCCCCACTGTCACACCTGGCCAGAGGCAGCTCCTGAGGGAGGCTGTTCTTGAGGCGTCAGGAACTGGTGCTTCCCTGAGCATCCACATTGTCCACACGTGGCTTTGTCCAAGACAGTGCTGCGCCTGCCTGGCAGGGCTGACCCACGCGCAGAACCGTGTGTGACATTCCGAAAAATCTGCACTACGGCTGTTGTCACACATACTGGTGTTTCCTAGGTTATGTAGGGAGCCCAAGGTTGTAAATAAAGTAGAAATTAAAATAAACTAAAACTATAAAACCTTTTTGAATTCCTAACATATTTGATCAGCCAGTATTAAAGCATGAAAATCCAAAACTATAAATCTTAAAGATGATGGCAAGGTTTAGCAGATACTTGCTAGTCTCTAAGTCCTCTGAGAAAAAATTATTAACAGTCTTCTTTGCTAGAGGTGTGTTGACTACAGCTCAGACTTTGGCTTATTTATTTGCAATTTTTAGGTCCCCTAGGAACATATGTTTGTAGCTTTGATATCTTTGCGTCTCCCCTAGTGAAAACGGAAGCAAAAGTGCTTTATAAACATCAAATTATACAAAAAAAAAAGTCAAAATTCATAAAATGATGCAATAAATACTGCTAGCATCTGACAGAAATATTATCCCACAATCAGTGAGTACTTCCTTAAGTTTCTCAGTGAATTAAAGCCCCAGAGACCAGAGCTGCAAATGCAATATTTTTATTTGGATAACATTCCACCAAAATAAATACAGATTGGTTTATAAAGAGTTGTTGTGAAACACAAGATCTGGAAAGGATTTTAAATGCTAAGCACATTTTGCTGTCTGTCTGAAAGACTTTTCTGATACAACAATGTTTCTGACAGGCATGAAATCCTAAGAAAGGGAGGAATGATATTAAAATGAAACTGATAGTTTTGGAAACAAGAAAGATACAAAACAGTTAAAGCTACATGTGAAAATTCAAAGCTTTTATTGGTGTATTCTCTTATTTATGTAAGGAACAACAAAATCATTAAGCTGGTCCTAACCTGAAGAACTAGCCTTGGAAACAGAAAATCCAAAGTTATGTTTTTTTTATAATATATATTGTTATTTTATTTCTATTATTGGCAACATAATTTATGTCCTTTGTAATCTTGTAACATAGACCCTCCACAGCTCAGTTTCATGTCTGTGAACGCACTCAAAAAATGGGTTCAGAAAAGTATTGTGCAGAAAAATCAAAAAACCACTGTGACATCACAGTACAGTAGAAGGATGGGATATAAACATCCTAAATGTTTATAATTAAATGAAAAGGGCTTGTCTTCTCTGTTACACTAGCATGTAAATTGGCATGTCTTGAAACAGCACAAAATGGACCAAGAAGAATCTCAGTTTATCAGATTGACACTTTTCCTCTAGTGATTCTCAGAAATAAGAAAAAACTTTTTAATCACCTAAGAAATACACCATAACTGGGACATCTAGCTGGGCCTTGCTCTTAGTTCCACAAATTCCCATCAGCATTACCATTACTGTCTCTGCCAAACAGAAAAATAAATGAAATTGCTCACCTTTGCTTTGTCAGTGTTGCATGACTTGAGGACTATTTCAGCAGGGAATGTTGAGGCTTCCACAGCAGGGTTATCAGCTAATATGAATCACCCCAGCTGAACTGAGGAGCTGGCATTTCATCTAGACTGAAGAGATGGATTCAAAGCCAAGGAGAAAGCTTCCATTTTTACAGTAGATCAAGGGTGATGACACTTTAATGGTTTTTTGAATTATGCAGTAGAGACAGTCACCTATTGGCTCTGACGATGTATTGCACTGTGTCAATTTGCATGTACCGGAGGCTGAGTGTCCAGCATTTACAAATAGTTTGTGATAAACATGATAAATTGTGAATGAAGCTCAAACACATGAACTAATTCCAAATGGCAATGTGTTCTGGTCCTTTTGTGACCAAGATGTTTTTTCTGTGTACAGAAAATCAAATAAGAAGAGCACTGATAGGAATATGTTGAGATACATACTTTAAGTGTTTGGTTCACTTGGCAAAGGATTTTTTAAAGTTTATAAAAGTGCCCTATTCTCTACTTCCATTAAATTACAAACTTAGGACATCAAAAATGTAGGACCTAATATGGTATATTTCATTAAAGGTAAATTGCCTATGCTCTTGGACTTATTCATGTGCTTTCTTAAGGAAATAAGGCTCGTGTAATTGTTTTGCCTACTCACCTCCTCCTTCAGCTTCCCTTACAGCTTCACCCTCCTGATTGTTGAAGCCTTCAGGCAATTTCAATGAAAGGTGATGTTGGAGCAGAGAGGATGGCTCTGAAAGCTGCATGAAAATCAGCAGCTCGGAAAAGGTGAGAAAGCTGGTGTCCTGCTTGAGAGCCCGGCAGGTGGAGTTCAGCCTGGGCCATCTGGCCATCCAGCACTCGAATTACATCAACTAGCTCATACCTGGGACTGCACAAGGGTGTGAGGCAGCTGAAGGTGTTGCTGTGGGTGATGGAAGCAGTAGGAGGAGTTTGAAACATTGGAAAGACTTGTTAGACACTATATAAGCTGTAGAACTTGTCTAAAATAAAATTGTGTTTGTATTGGAAGGTTAACATTTCATGATTTGGAAAAGTTTTATTCAAAAAATGGGAAAATTTAGAGGTATTTTAGAATAGAAGCCTGGGGGATGTATCCTTCACTTGCTTAAGATGCACCTAAAGGCAGTGAAATAGGTCCCTAAAGTCTGTAGAAATAAGATGTTTGTTCCCTAAGTTAATTAAACTTTTAATTTTTGTTTGCATGGCAGGAAAAAAAAGAGTTTGTTCCAAATTATCTAAAAATATTTAAAATCAATTGTTTGAGTTCTATCAGGACCAACTGTGGCTGGTTGGTCAAGATGGCAAAAAGACACCCAAAATTATTCTTATTATGCTGCAGCCAAAGCAGGCTGTGCTTGGCGTTTGGAAAGAAAAGAAGGAATGACAAATACTGCCCTGAAACTGAGATGAGAAAATTAAAAGGGAATGAAAGAATTGTAGCTGATCAATATTTTATAGAGGTACAATTATTCTGCTCCTTGTTCATCTGCTTGCACAGCGAAGACTGTATTGCTAGAGACACTCCAGGGTAGTTAGGAACTGCATGGGATGGAAGTTTCTGATAAATAATTTATGAATAGAAGTGGGATTCTTAACTATCTCCACCCTAGAGTGAACATACTCCTATAATACACCTCATTTTTGCCATTAATGAGAAGACTATTTACATAAAATGTACATGTACTAAATAGATCTATAGAACTGGACCAACAAGAGGCGCCTCACAGGTTTCGAAATGAATGCTGAAAAAAACCCCAATTTCAGTATGCAATCATCTCTATTAGCTGGGCATCATAGGGTAGAGTAAACCAGAATATAGAAAACATAGAAAATGGGGTGCTTATGTGGCAAAGAATTCTCCCAGACCTATCTAAACACAAGGCAAAGGTTATTGCTGGTAATCAGTGTACCCAAATTCATGGTGATGTGTGTAGCTGCAAACACAAACTGTTTTCATGAGCAGTCCAGTTCAAATTTTTTGTGAATGTCCATTGCCAATAATGGGAGCATTGCCTGGTGCACATGAAACCATGAAAGGGGAAGCCTAAATGCAGAAGCATGTTAAATGCCTGTATGTTAGTGCCAGATAAATACTTCAGTTGGACAATCTTAGAATAGTTCATAGCCCTGTAGATTTTACAAAAGTGAATTACAGAGACTGCAGCTGTCAGGAGCAGCTGAGCTGGTGCAGTGCATGGCTCAGCTGTAAGGATAAACAAGGGCACACTACATTCAGCAGTGTTCCAGGGAAATGTTGTTACACCAGGAAAGCCACTGTAAAAATATAGAATTATAGTCACTCTGTTGAAATAAATATTTAAGAATTTGCTGAAAGAGTTAATAGCCACTGAAACCAGAGAGTTGATTTAATTGATGACAACAATCAAGTGCTTTTCATCTTGGTGGCCCATTAACAATGGCCGTTTATTTAGCCTTTGTGCTTGAGTGTGGCCTAGTGCGACCTGAATTGAAGAGTCTTTCATTTGTGTTGCAAAGCAGTCAAGGCCGTATGATGGGGCTAAGGGTGGCATTACAACAAGGAGGTTTTGCAAGTAATTGGAACAGTGTGTTAGGGGCGTGGGGAAGAGCAAAGCAGTTACTGGTGGAGCACTTAAACCTAGCTGCATTTCTGTAGCTCTAATATGCAGTTTGAGGATGTAAAATAAATCCTTGGCTTGTTAACATTTGTATGTGAATTAGGACGCAGTACTTGGCTTCTCCACATCCAGAAGTGCTGCACTGCCGCTGCTTCTATTTGTTTCAGTCCTCTTACATGAATTGCGCTAGGCAGATTCCTAGCAAGTGATTTTGGTGCCCTGTGTTGCCTACAGACCGAACGCACAAGGCAGGCAAAGAACTGGGTGAATGTTTGACACAGTTTGCAAATGCAAAGTAAGGCACAGGGTAGTTTAGCGACTTGCTCACCCTCTCACCCATATGCTGTGGTACATCTGGTTTTGAAGAAAGATATCCCAAGACTCAAGTTAGTATCTTAACCAAAAAAAAAAAAAAATCTTGTTCAAATATTCCTGACCGTGTCAAAATAAAAACGATTGCAGCATAAACATGTCTGTCTCTTTCAGCTTAACCAGTGCAAAGATCCCAGCTGGTGCAGAGTAGAGCAGTCCACTAGGTTCCTGAAGTGAGATGGTTTAAATAGATTTCCCTCTATTCTGCATTGCATTTGACTTTTTCTGCCTCAGGGTAGAACTCAAATGTCTAAGTTAATCTGTAAAGCATAAATGGTCTTTCTCTTCCAACACTCTTAGAGTCAGTGCATAACTAGTGATTGGGCTGAACTGAGTTGCCCTAAAATTCCTCTGACATGGCAGCACATAAAGTGCTTCTCAGGCTTTTGCAGCAACAACCCAACTGTGTTTTCATAATATTTTAATCACTCCTGACCAATTAGAGAATATCTACAATAAAGAAGTAATGTAAAAAAAAATGTAGCATTTAATAATGTTCCATCAATAGTCAATGAACTCTGGCCATAGGCAAAATTATGGATTTCTGTTTTCCCTAACATTCACAAAGCCACAGTATCCATATTTGTCCTGGTGCAGTTTGTAGGAAGTCATCTTTTTACTCTGTTGAGTATCTACACGCTTTCAGAACACACTTCAGTGTATACCTTCCTTCTTAATCCTATACTTTGTGTGGTGCATAAATGGGGGAAGCATTTTTAACCTTGTATTTAGTTATGATGGCAAGAGTTAGTACCACCAGATGGCACAAACAGTTTCAGTTTAGAAGTGTTTATTTGCCCTTGCAATGAACATAGAATGAGCAATTAAAACCAAACCTTTCCATTAGTATGAAAAGTTAAGAAATTAGTCATTTGGTTTAAAGTTTCTTCTGCAATGCCATCCTGTCTGTATTGCACAACTTGCATTCATATTACTAAGTTGGCTGAGTAATGAACATATTAAAAAGACAGAAGCAGAGATTGCCTTGAGTGATGCTAAATTTGATTTTTTTGGCCCAAGAATTCTTCACTGATTGCTTCTTAATACAGTAAACATCTTAAATATAATTTTAAAAAATGAAAACTGAGGCTCATACAAATGATTCCAATAAAATAATTACATTTTCTAACCTCATTTTAATAAAAACTGAGTATTATTTGCAAATTCTCATTAACCATCAGTGGGATCACTACACTGTAAAAGTTTGCAGTATTAAGTTGCAGGCTTATTTTTAAATTCAATGATAAATATTAAACTATACATTTTGAACTTCTGCAATGTCAGCTTAGCAGATATTCCAATGGAAATAGATCCTTAATTAGAAAATATTCTGGTTGAAAATGGAACCAAATTGGTGTCATCATTATGTTAACAGTGAAACAGGTTTGGTGATGAGATTAAGCTTTAGAGCAAAAGACCTCGTTTGAGAAAGTTCTAATTCTCTGCAAGGAGAGACTGGGAAGGAACTTGGAGATCAGCTTTAGCTGTTGCAGTTGAAATCAAATACTCTCTTAGCCAGATTTCTTCTTTCATCACTTTCAGGAGCCGTTGTGGCAGAGTGTATTGCTGCTCCTCTTGCTGGCAGCCATCAGCCGTTCTCAGTAACTTGACACAACTAAGCTGGAGACTGTTGCAGTTGTAAAGGCTGGAGTGATATAGGCTGCATTTCTCCTCTTCTCATTTCCTAAAGCTTTTTTTCTTCTGGATGCTTCTCTCCTCATTCAGGATTGCACAATGTACTTGTGACAACCACAGTTGCTGTTTACATGAAGATGGATTCTAGAAAAACACTCTTCTATTTCCAGATGGCTTCAGTATAATATGTTTTCTTTCAGATCTCATTCTTTCCTTCTCCTCAGGAGAATCCCCACAAAATGCATTCATCATTTACCAGTCTTTATTTCTTCTTCTTGCTTGTTCTGTTTTTGTCAGAAGGAAACTAAGTGTACTGGCACCCGAAACCTGTCAGCTTATGAGAGGCCAGCACTACATTCTTTGTAGTTCAACCAAGAACTTCAGACCACAATCTGGCAGTTCTCAAAGCAGTCTATAACAGTATCCTCACGTATCTGGGCTGTAGCAACACATTTCCCCATGAAGCTCTGAAACTTCATTTCTGCTATCCTCCAATCATGCACTACCTTGGACATATATTACCATATTACCTCGCATGCTTTAGAGATAATTGCAGCCTGTATGCTTTTTTCACTGCATAAATGCCACCAGAGGACAGCTGATTTTGACTAAGGCCATTTCAGCTTCTCCAGATACACATTCTTAACCCCCGCAAATACCTGATATTTCTGTTCTGCTCAACTTTTCTCTAAGTTTAATCTTTGTCCCTCCCACAGAAAATTACCATTGTAGGCACAAAAGCGTTACCAACTTGCATGCTTTCTGTGTTCATCCTTCTTTTCAAAGTCATTCTAGCCGTGTGTTAACCAAAAAAAAAAACCAACCCCCCCCAAAACAAAAAACAACCAAACCCCCAAACAAAACAAAAAAACCCGCCTAAACCTAACCAAAATTCAAAAGCTCCCATGCCTTTCCTCAAGAAAAAGCCTTTTCCTAAAGACGCAACTAGTTTCTTATGCGTGGACCATAAAGTGCTTACAACTTTCTTCCCAGGAAAAAAAACTTAAAGCGATCTTAATGGCTGGCCAGGAGAGCTGCAATGTCATTTGCGTAATTGTCCTCTGCTCAGCTGGAATTTGGAAGAATATCTGCAGTTACCTCTCATTGCTCAGGCTGCACTAGGGATTCATGGCTGCACAAAAGCTGCCTTTGCAATCGCTCTGGGATGCTTGTACATCCTTGAGGTTTTTAATCTTTCTTTCCACTATTATCGCATTTAGTTTGGCTGATACTAATAGACTCGGGAGTATTTGTTGACCTTATATACATGTTTTATTAATCAAACAATGCTGCAAGACAAAAATGATTGTGATTAGTGTGACAAAGAAACGGCATCTGCCTAATGCTCTGAGGATCAGTTTATCTTTGGTTGAAAAGAGATGGATTTCTCAGAAGTAAACCAGTGGACTAAGTTGTTTTTTTACAATCAACAGTGGACTATAGTGTGCTGCCAGTCCCTACTTCTAATGTTTGGGAAATTAGCTTTCAGACAGAAAATATTCAAGTGAAAAAATGTAACTACTATTGACTAGAACAGGGATGTTTCCTGTTTCAGAATGAAGGGTACTCAGCATCGCTGGCTAAAGTACAGATTTAAGAATATGCAATGGGCCAGACAGAGAATTTGGTCTGGTTTTGTGGTTGCTGCTCTGTAAACCGATTTTAGCACTGCAGTCCCTTTTGCTCCCAGCAGATAAATGGACCCTGTACCGCCAGGCAGAACCGAAGCCAAATTTGGTTTTCCAAAACGTACTCAATTCTCCCTTCCAGCCTGCGTCCTGCACCACTGCTCGGCAGCGAGATGCACAAAGAGCGAAGGCGATAACAAAGCACAACCCGGGTAATTAGGTCAGAGCCGAGCCGGGCGCGATGCGGCCACTGCAGTCCTCCTCCTTCTCCAGAACGTGGAAGCCCCCCGCTCCGCTCCTGCCGGGCACCGCAGCTCTCGCCGCTGCTGGAGCGGCCCTTGAGCCGAGCAGCAACCCCAACCCCACGCAGCAGCCCCGACGCCGGACCGGGGCTGAGGCTCGCCCCGGGCTCCCAGAGGGGCTAAGCGCCTCCCCTCGCCCCCTCTCCCCCCGCCCCTCCGCCAGCCCTGCCCCGCCGCCCGGCACCGCCGCTGCTGCCGCGCCGGCCCTGAGCGCTCCCTGCGCCGCCGCTCCGCTCCCGCTCCTGCTCGGCCCGGCCGGGCGGGGACTTGGCAGGAACTCCCGGGGAGAGAGCGAGAGTGCCTGCCCCCGCCACTGCTCCGCTGTGGCTTTTGGGTGGAGGAGGAGGAAGGTCTGGGCTCGGCCGAGGAGCAGGAGCCGCCGCCACCACCGGAGAGGAAGAGGCAGGAGGGAGAGAGAGAGACGGAGAGGCGGCTGGAGCCCCCCAAAGTACCCCCCCATCCCTGCACTGCAGGCTACATTTCCAGCTTCATGGGCAAAGTGTGGAAACAGCAGATGTACCCCCAGTACACCACCTACTACTACCCCCAGTATCTGCAGGCGAAGGTAGGGTCCGGCACGCCGGGCGGCGCGGCGCGTCTGGGGCTGGCCCCGCTCCGGGCGGCCGGCCAGGGCCGAACCCGGGCGGGGGCTCCGCGGCTGGGGCACGGCCCGCGGGAGGCGGTCAGGTTGCACCGGGGGACGGAGACAGGAAAGAGCCGGCAGCCCCTTCCTGCCGCCCGCCGCCGCCCCGGGAAAGCCTCCGGGAGCCCTCGCCGGGCTCCCACCCCTTCCCCTCGCTCCCGACCGTGCCATCTCCGACCTGACTCCTTCCCTCTCGCCTTCCCCCTCCTGCCGGCGGTCCCTCCTCTTCCCCGGGGCTCTCCGCGTGTCTCCTCCTTCCCAACCACGTCCTCGGCCACCCCGCCACAGAGTGGAGCGCTGCGGGCCCCGCTCCCGCTGCCTTCGCCCAGTGCAGCCCCTGGAACGCAGGGAGAGGAGCCGAAGTTCAGGCGGCAGGGCCCGGCTGGGTCTGCCATGGCTGTCCTTCAGCCACCCTGGGGCGGGGGTGCTGTGACATCCCGAGGGGTGGCAGGGCATGCTTGCTGCTGCGATGGGGATGGCTGTAATTCCAATCAAATACGGGCACTGGGGAAGCTGCTGGACTCGGGTGGATACTCATTGTCTGTGGAGTTGGACCTTTGTGAGCTGCCACCTCGCAGTTTTCGAACTGGATTAAAAAACGCATTAAGGGTCCAGCTCCTGATGGTTAATGTTGTACGCGGGTAGGCGGTGTTTGCAGGAATATTGATGTTAGCAGTTCTTGTGGTGGTGGATCTCCACCTTTTTTTCCTTTCTCCTTCAAGTCTGTAAGGGCAGCCAGCCCCACTGCTCTAGAAGCATCATGCTGCAAACTGGCAGATGCAGAGGTGGTTGCATCAGCTGTCTGGAACATTTAGCATAAGCCTTTCCAACCACCAGTGTCACTCCTCACAAATCAAAACAGACCCATATGAGGCTTCAATGTGTGAACTTTTTTTAGAGGTTATAACCGTGGTGTGGGGTTTGGTTGTGATTTTTTTTTTCCCTGTTGAAGCGTCTTGCCTTTTTGGCAGTGACAGGACAAGAATTCCCTTCCCTTTATCTGCACACTTGATACGCTCTTCTTTTTATTGTGTTTATGTTACTGTATTGTGAAACGTATTTTATACTGCTTGGCTGAAAAATAAATTCAGTTTGACAGTCATGAGACGTTTTACAAGGCAGCAATGAGGAGGCTTTGAAATGTGCGTTCACATATACAGAAATTGATAGAAATGTGATGAAGGTCTTTAGGTGATTTGAAATTACTAATCTCTTAAATGTCTAATCAACATCAGGCTAAATAGTACAGACTATAGCCATTTAAAGATTGTGCTGCAAAGTAATCACTTCAGTACTGTTTACATATATATTTTGAATGCATCATTTTGAAGAAAGGTAGAATACCTAAAGGACAGCCTTTTGCATCACTTAGCTTTGTGACTATATAAATATTTTCAAATGAAACAAATGTCTTTATTCAGCAGCTTTTACCTTCATGGTTTTGTGTGGCAATAGTAAGTTACAAACCAAGTACATAACATGGAATATATACAAAGCAATGTCATTTGGCTGTTTTGACCTGTAAATAATTGAAGAGGGAGATAAACTGTAATAGCTTACAGTAGTTAGTAGAGAATGATCCTAGAAATCCATGATCCTATGAGAAAACATGGTGGACCATCTTTTGAAAATGTTTCCTGTACAGATAATTTAATATTGATTTGTATTACAGTCAATGACATCTTCAAAGCGTCTTGTAGTCTTTGCTATAAAATTATACAGCCTGAAATTACATTGCTCTGTTTCAGCAGAGAGAACACACAGCCATTTGACGTACACCCATGAAATGAAATATCTGGGATCCAGTGGAAGTTTCCTGTTTTCATAGATCTTGATTTTATAAAAGAAATAAACGAAAAAAAGGTGTCTCCTTGGTATAGATAAAAGGACCGGTAATTGTAAGTTTTGATATTCAAGTATGCAGAGTCCAGTAATACAAGCAATCTTCTCCCTTTGGATCCTCTCTGAACATGTAGAAATATTAATTTAATTCATAATTTTCAGCTGTTCTATTCTTTGAGCCCTAAAACAGCCTCTTGTCCACTACATGAACTATTTCAGTGATTCTGGAGAAATCTTTGTTTTTTATTAAAGACAAATGATGATAGAATTGAATAGCCTTTGCTGAATGAATGATGGGTAATGGTACGTGATTATGCTGGGGGAGGTAGGAGATTTTGAAACTAGAAGTTTTGCTTCTTATTTAAATAACGATGGAAAATCTGCTGACTAATAAACTGCAAATCAATAATTAGGAGGTGACAGGAATTGCTTGAAGATGGAGTTTTTTCTGTGGAGAGCTCAAAAATACTCATTAGAAATTGCATACATTCCTAATGGTTCTTTAGGTTAAAATGTTGATGTGGTCAACTATTTTAATTGCTACAAATATGTTATAGATTATAAAAACAGATTTGTGTTTGACTGTTATGATCTCACAGTCTTATTTATGAAGTATTCAAGCTGGTTCAGTGATATATTCTGGGAGGAAATATAAACATTTGCTGTGATTCAGCACCTCCCTCCCCCTAGTCTTAGGGAGCTCAGCATCAAAAGGGATTAGTGAAACCGTGGACTTAAATTAAATGAACAAAATTAACATTGGAAGAAGGTGTAAGGCTTTTAATATGAAAATCATTATGGAAATGAAAATAGTTTGAAATGGCTTTAAGTTGAAGCTTGTAAAACCTTCATTTTTGGGACTGCCACAATTTTTACTCTGGCAAATTATATGTTTGACATATCTGTAAAATTTTTGTGTCTTCTAATGAATGTATGTTTTATTACAGTTCCTATATTGCAGCATTTATGGCTTGCCAGAGAGCATAAAAAATATTTTCCAAGTTTAATGGATATTTCTAATGGTTTAGGTACTTTTTAAACAATATTTCTGTAACATTTGCTTTGCAAATTTCAACTCAGTTGTATTTCATTTTCGTACTTAATGTTTTACTTGTAATTGAGAGATTCTGTATTTCAACATTTTGGAAAATTATGTTTGTTAAGAGTGTATGTGTTTTAGTAATGCTTAAAGGCCTGTCTGCCCAGGAATAAAACCTGACTGTGCCAGGCAGAGTATTTTAAAGTTTAACAAGACAAAGTACACATAAACAAATACAAATGTATATAGACATCTCTAGGCCACAATTTGCTTTGGTCAAATAAGAAATAAAAGTGAATCCATGCTTTGTTTCCCTTTACCAAAATATCAAATGGAATTCAGGGTCACAATGCACACAACAGTTTACAAATAAATGGTGATAACTAGCTGTTTTACTGTTTTTTCCTTGGAGAATAATGTGACAATATGACTAGTTTCACTAACAGGCTTCTGTATCATAAAGGAAAGTTCTTTGTATAAGAGACAGTAGAAGATGGAAACATTTCCTATAGATAGCATAGTTTATCTGAAGTGCAAGCTTTTAATAATCATAGATAATACTTATGTGATACTTGAATTCTATTTATTTTGTATGGTATTAGGTAACAGCAACACAGAAGAAATTAAATCCTAGAATCTTGCTAAATTACCTTAGAGTGGGCCTTGAACTTCATAATTTGATAGCTACAAAACTGGTGCCCTGGCAGCTCTGAGAAAAGCTAATAGTTCTAGAAGTTTGCGTAGGTTTGTAGGCAGGACTGTAGATTGATATAAACTGTAGTGAGCAGGCAGATTCTGTCTGCCATGTCAAAAACTGGTTTTCAGGCTGTTCAGTGCAAACTTTAAAATGGGAACACTTAATTTTTATCCAAACCTGTTGATGGTAGAGTAAGAACAAAACACATATGAAACTTTATTATTAGGAGACACTGGATAATTTGCAGTTAAGTGTCAATTTATGCAGTTAATAGACTGATGTAGAACCTTCTGCTTTAGATGCTTCTAAAGCAGAGGAGGTTGGACCTGCTAATTGTTTGCCGCTAATGTATACCTTGGCACTGCATTCTGTACCAAGCACAGGTCTGTCACCCTTTAAAAAGTTTTACTAGCTTATGAGCTGATTTTAATCAGCATAAATGATTACTAATCAGTTTAGATTTGTTCTGTATGCACTATGACTGCAAAATCTGTACATAGTAAAAGACAAGTTTACAGTAAGACAGTGCACATGTTTATAAGGTTGGATAGAAATAATTTGCACATTCTGTATTCTTGGAAGTTATATTAATTATCCATAATTGTGATCTCTCTGGTTCTTGACTTGACTTAAAAATCCATTAAAAAGAAAAGAAAAAAGCACAGATTAGCTGCAAGCAAACTTTTTGTCTCCACACAGTTACCTGATCCTGTTAGCCTCCTCAGCCTCTTGAATGTGTTCTCTCCCATTCCAACCAGGCTGGGATTTTATTGTGCAACTACCTGAAGAATTCTTTCAAAAAAATGTACTATATTGTGGAAAGAAAAGAATTGTAAAATTTATCCATTTTAAGAAAAACTTGAGAGGCCTGGTGGTAAGGTAATCCCTCCAGTTCTATAAAATGTACATCCCAGGGGATGTAAAATAGGGAGAAATGAAGAGTGTTACCTAGAAAGAGCATTTTCTCTTTTTCCAAACATCCCAGTCCAAAACTGGGAGTGTCTGTTTACATCCATCCATCAGACAGACCACTGGTCACAGTGATTGTTCTGTGTAGTTGTTCCAGCTAGCTTGTTTTGTGAGGGACATCTCTATCCTTGTCCCAGTTATAGCTACTTTTAAAGTTTGGTTCAGGTGGCTTGCTATGAACTAGAAATATGCCCTTCAGAAAGTATTTCTAGAAACTCTTGCTGGAATAATTCTTAAATGTGCAAAAGCCTTTCTGGAAACGGGTTGAGCAAAGTTCATACAAAGCTCTGCAAATATCTGTCCTCCTTGTGTGGAATTACTCCAGTTTTGAACTATTCTGTTGCAGAGCCTTCATGAGAATTAATGTCAGATTAGCCACCAGGGCAAATATGCATTAGAAGCAGGATATAACCAGACATATTGTTAATAGTAGTGACTTCAGGAAGGCTTAAACCGAGATATTCCATGCTGGGAGCACTGCACTGTTTGGTGGTGTCAAGAAGGATGTATGTTAATGTATCGTGTACATTATGGTGGTGTCAAGAAGGATGTATGTTAATGTACAATAATGTACATTATTGTAACTGTTTAAATAACTCTGATAAAGAAACATGAAATGTAGAAACACTTCACAACATCATCATCTTGAAGACTGTCCTCATTGAAGTCAACATGCCTTTGTTTCCAGATAAGCAACATGTACTATAATGTTGATTTATGCTTGGATTATGCCGACCATGCTTAATTTGGGGGGGATCTGAAATGACATGATGGTCATAATCTTCACTTCAGAGGAGCAAAAGTTAGGGAGTGCTTATAAATTGTGTGATCAGGGCTGGAATCAAGGAGAAGTAGCAATGGCATCCATAATGTGCTTATTTTGTATTTTTTTCCTAGGGAGTCTTTTAAAGAGAGTTATAAAAATGCCGCGACTTTCCTCCCTTAATCCAACCTCTGTAGAGAGAGCAATGGTATAAATATACATGCACTAGAGGCTGATTTTGCAAATGACAGAGTAAAAAATATTTCCTCCGCCAAATTAATGGTAGAAATTACAGGTTCTTTTTAGCTTTGTAATTTCTAGAAGTTTGAGACTAAACTCATCCCTAGAGTTCACTGTGCTTGATGCTTAATTTGATACTGTGTGATTGGCGTCATTTAAGAATGTCAATAAAATCTTGGTCCCTCTCCTTGATTCTGTAGTAACTTTACTGCAGACATGAGCAGATCCTGAGTGTGATGGTCTTAAGGGACTGACTTTTACAAAAAAAGTGATAAATCAATATATGACTTGAAATAGACTTGAAACATTTATTCAGTGCTTTTTTTCTTTTGTGTTTGATTGTTACCCCCAGGCACCTGGTTTGTTCCAGAGCCATGTCTGTGAAGTTTATATCCAATAGGTAGACAACAGCTGCAAAAGCCCAGAATTATACAGTCTATCTGATTTGTACTAGTGTGTTTTCTACTAGTGACTTCAACACAGGATCCCAAGGCACTCATGAAAGGTGTGCAATAAGTTTGTAGAGGGAGAAGTTAATTTTCTTTGAATAAAATAGTTCTTTAAAGTAGGTTTGTTTTTTTTTCAAAACTCAGGTGAAACTCTTTATAATGACTGTATTCTTTTCTCATTCTTTTAAACCACAGTTGAGCATGATGTTTAGATTCGTAAACTTATTTGTAAAGGGAACCCTATACTTCAAAACACTTGGCTTCTAGTTAGAGTATAAACCTTTAGGTCTCAGTCTTAAGGATGAAATTTCCTGAGAGCAATTTCTAAGCTTCCACCTAGTGTTGAAGGAACAAAGAAAAGGTAGGCAATGAAGAATAATACAGTGTAGTAAAGCATTGTTTTCTAAACTTATTATTCTATAAAACAATATCTTTAAGAAACATCTATTTAGGATATACATCAAAAAACCCAACTTGGACATGATTTTTCAGCTGCTTTAAAGTCCAAGCAACAGTTTGAGCTATGAATGTTGATAGCAGATGCATCACTCTTACTCAGAAAGGTAATTGATGCTGCTAATCCTGATGAAGGACACTTGATTGTGGTAGTAGTAAAGAAGTTTGAACAAAGGTGTAGTAGTAAATAGGAAATTATAGCTTGGTACAGATACATATTTCAGTTTCAGTCTTCCATAATCAAGAGTGAATAACAATGGTTTTAAAAATAAATTGTTTTTCATTAAATTATGCTTTTGGTTTGAGAAATAGTCTCTTGAAGAGATATGCTTAGATTTAGCTAAAATTATATACTTATTTTCCTTGTATTATATAGACTTTTTGCGGCCTGTGCAAAGTAGCGATCACAACTATTTCTACTGGAAAAACTCCTGCTTTGCTAAAAAAGTGAAAAATATTGGAAAAGCATGCTGATAAAAATCTTTTCTACCTGAGTTTAATTCATTTCAGTCAAAACTGACACTCAGATTCAGGTCATATATACTGTGGCTAATAGGTGATAATTATTATCTGACTTCCTGCATCTTCTTAGTCTTCCTCAGCTGAATATACTGATATCTGCATTTAAATGCAATTTCAGTAAGTTCTAGGATGAATTATGTTATCTCAGAATTGAGGAAGACAACGAGTTTGGACCTGAGTATAACCAGGTACCATGACTCACTTGTTTCATGGTGGCTTTTAAGCGCTGTGCTTTTGTTCATGGTCTGAGGTCTTAAGAGCACATTTAGTCTCAGTTGCTCTGACTTGATGAAAACATTTCAAAATATATTTAAGCTAAATTTCTGAAATCTCAGCACGCACATAAGGCCTATGAAAAGTACTTCAAAATCGTTCCAGGTAGATAAGCAGAGCTTACTGATACAAAATGGAACTCAAAATGTTTGGTGTGACTCTTGTGCATGGAGAGGAAAGTATTGATCTTTTGTAGGGAGATAGAGTGAACGGGCTTCACTTTGTGGATTTTACAACAGGTTAAGAACTGAATTCCCTTGCTTGTCTCTTGGCAACACACACTGACACAATTTCTACAGCAGTTTATAGGCTGTGGTAGTATCTGTGACCTCTTCCATCCCTCAGGCCATAGCTACATAATCACTTTAATTTTACATAACTATGCGCAGCAGCCAAAAAGGACAATCTTGTCTTCCCCCATTGCTCCCAGCAACCCATTCCTCTCCCTTCCCCTGTGTTGGCACAAGCATTTGTATGATCTGTCAGTGAGCTGAATCAAGAAACCAGTCTGGCTGAAAACTAACCCCAACCCCCCCACCTGCAATACATTTTTACAGTGGAGCAACTAATGTGATACTTAAGGAGTTTGAGATTTACATGGTTATGGTTAAAGTTGTCTCTGAGAGAAGTACATCCTCATAGGCCTCGCTTTCGTCCAACAAAGTGGTGTTGTGTAGCTTTTCTGAATAAAAGGTTTTCTGGGGCCTTGGCCCACAGACCTCTTAGGTTACCAAAATCTGTTGATTTCACATATATGCTGATAACTGTTAACATAATTTTTCTATGACTTTATCTTTTCTTTTACTGTTTTAAATTGTGTAAGATGTTCGTTCACTAAGTCTGTGCTAAGGGACAGACCCATTTGAGTCTGTCTTTCATTCTTAGGACCAATGATTGTGGAAGTAAGTGTGAAATAATTTGCTGAGAGGGCTTAAGTCAGGTATAGGCCTGGGAGGAAAGAAAGAATCAAATGTAAATGGAACTTCCAGAGGCCTTGTAGCATAGTGTTACAACCAACTTTCCATTTTCAGCACAATGCAACATTGATATTTTATTTCATTCTGGGGAAAGAGGGGAGAAGCCTGGCACTTCAAATTAGCAGCAGTTGCAGAATTAAGACAAGGGTGTTAGTGACTCATTTGGAAAAGTACTAGCTAAAACATTCTGTCTCCTAGAAAAAACATTAAAGAGGGGTTTATGATACAAACTTTGAATTTCGTGAATAGTGTCCCTCTGGTTTCCTCAGGGTAACTTTCCTGGTTAGTGACCGTTGGCATTTGACAATGGCACATTAAAGTGAGGAGAATAAACAGGGACATTTTGGAGGGGGAAACATCTCTCTTAACAGGGTCAAAGACTTCAGAGTGCCTCCTTCTTCTTTTGACCCAGTCATTTAGCCAAAAATTCAGATTCTTATTGTTTCAGGTAGGTGGAAAAAAGGGCTATATTTAGTAGTTTCTTTGATGCATCTGAATTATTGACAAAGAGTAGTCAAACTCCAGTTTCCTTGAACACAGGGATCCTGAATCATAGAAGCAGTTTCTTTGTTCTCAGTCCCAAATTCCTTTCCCCAATTCACTATTCTCACTGCTCAGGCCTTTTACTGGATCGTATACTCATGTTTAGGTTGTACTCTACTCTTTCCACATCCGTATTTCAGTGACTTTTTTTCCTTTTCTGAGAAATATGTATATTTCCCAGTTTTATGCCCAGATCCTACAAACAGCTTTATTTAGCTTTAAGAAAAAAAGCCTAAGAGGAGGTCTAATTGCTCTCTAAATGTATGAAATGAGGATGTATAGACAAGGTGGAGCCAGACACTTATTGAAGATGCACAGGGATAATTCAGGTTGGTAGGATCGTCAGGAGCTCTCTAATTCGGTTTTCTGCTCAAATCAGGGTCATCTAGAAGATCAGACCAGGTTGCTTAGGCCATTATTTAGTCTGGCCTTGAAAGTCTCCAAGGATGGAGATGCACAGTCACTCTGCAATGTTCCAATACTAGCTATTCTAATAGTGAATTTTTTTTTCCCCTTATGTCCAGTCTGAACCTCTCTTGTTTTGACTTAGGCTCATTGACTTATTATCACACCATGCACCACTGTAAGAACCTGGCCCCTTCTCCTTGATAACCTCCTCAGAATTTTCCATTCTATAAATGGAAAGCTGCTATTAACTCCCACCAAAGCCTTCGCTTCTCCAGCCTGAACCAACCTAGCTTTTCACAGAGCATGTGATCCAGCCCCCAGCCCCACCCTCCACTGAACTCCCTCTGAGGGACAGCTTATCAGTGTCATTTACTGGGGGCCTAAAGCTGCGCGTGGTATTCTAGATGGAGCCCTTCAAATAGGGGGATAGTCACTTCCCTCACCCGAATGCAACCCAGGAGGAACACCTTACTGCCTGAGCATGCTGCTGACTTATGCTTGGCTTGCTGTCTGCCACAGCCCCCAGGTCTGTTCCAGCAGAGCTGCTCCTCATCCTGTCAGTTCCCAGCTGACGTCATTTCAAGGGACTCTTCCTTCACAGGTGCAGCATTCACTGTTCTTGTCTACAGAAGTAGTTGTTTTATCATAGAAGGGAGTAGGTAATAGGATGCAACACAATGGACACAAGTTGTGACATGAGAAATTTGTAATTAGAAATTAAGAAATTATTTTTTTTCACCATAAGAGTGGCCAAGAACCTGAACAGATGCTGAGAGATGTTCTGGAATCTCTTGGAGAGGGTAAAAAAACTCAATTGGACAAGGTCCCAAGCAACCTGTTGTACTTGAACCTGCTCTTGGAGGGCAGTTGGACTAGATGACCTCCAGTAATTCTTTCCAAACTAGTGTGTAATTCTGTAAGGTAGGCCCAGGTAGCTATCCATCAGCATAGGAGGCTCTGAAGAAACTGTTACTGCTCCTTTCATGTTCCATCATTGTAAGCTGTGCTATGGAATTTGGAAAGGAAAGATATAGAAGGAAATCCCTTTTTCTGTTTAACAGAACATGATTGTATAATGCATGTTATATATGCAAATGATATTTCAATAATTATAAATCATGCAAATTCCATATCCCATTTTAGCAAATATCTTATTTAAGCTGCTTAAAATATAAGGTTTTAGGTTTGTCTATTTGTTTTTCTCCTGGCAAAACATTATAGTGCTAAAAAATTAGGCTGTAAATTGTGACAGACTTGTATATGTTCTCATACCAAACCAGCTCTTTAGCCTGACATTTCTTGTTCCTGCATCAAATCTGAATGTGTTGATAAGTTTTTGTCTTGAACATGGATTAAGCAGACATTATTTGGAGGAACAGCAGAGTACTGAGGAAGGCAGTGTTCTGACTTTCTAGGAGAAAAAATGGGAAGAATTAGCATGTTCCTCTTACTTTTCACTGACAGTTTTGCTATATCTCACATGACTTTTCTTCCAAATTACAGTAAGTTCATCAGCTGCAGAAGCAATGGATACATGAAAGGCTTCCAAACCCACCCACCCAGCTTCTTTAGCCCGCTCTGCTTTTATTAGCACTTCTTTCCAGTGTCTTTTATATACTTACTCCCCCAGATTTTCTAAGGATTTTCAATGGCAGGTATAATAATAGGAACTCACATGTTCCCAAATCCTGAAGTTAATCTTAAAGATGCTGCTTCTACTAGATCTTAAAAAAAAATAAAATCACAGCCATGGTTGTCAGCCAGATTGATGATAAGAAAAACATGTAAAACCCAGCAAATGTCAGTTCATTTTTACACTGCTAACTAAATAATCTGATCATGGTTGTTCATTAATTCTGAAAATCAGGTTTCTTGTTAGGTGCCAGAATATATATTTAGGGACCCAGCACTGGATTAAGTTGGCCTTAAGATGACTTTCATAGCCAGGGAGTTGAAGAGACAGCAGTATTGTCACTCCAAGTTATTATCACAGAAAATAAATTGCCCAACTGAACACATCTTTATTTTCTCCTTTATCCTGGAATGTTTAGCTTGGTGGTGACTGGGCTATCTGAACATAAAAAAAAAGTGCAGCTTTTTACAAAAATATAGAATTGGGGGAAAAAAACCAAGATACATTTGTGCACTGGAGATGTTTTTGCTCTTAGGGGTTTTAAATGCTATTCTTGGGCTTTTGTTTAGTTGAGGGCCTGGGAGTAGGGGAGAGTGTTACCAGGCGTCTAACAGTTACATGCTAAATAGCCATGCTACTTTCTGGGAGAAATAGCAAAATACCATGGTAAAAATGAAAGGAGAATAACAGAAGTTTACTTTGCCATGTTGCCCCCAAAAGAGTCAGAAAAGCAACTATGCATATTTTATATTTGCTACCCGTTTTCTTCTTTTAAAATTGAAAGTGGAATTCTATGTCAGATGAATAATTGAATAATGAACAAATGAGTTATAGATACCTTTTTTTACTCACATGAAATATAATGGGTCATTTTCCATGCTTACTTACACTCTGTTCAGCTCTGTCAAGGTTAGTATAAATGGGTTCTCTTTACCGATATTTATATGAAGTTTAGAAAGGTTTATATGCTGAACAACGGAACTCCTGGCATTTCTGTGACACACCTTTTAAGAGTAGAAATTTATCTGAGTGTTGTCTTTCAAAATGTATTCCATCTTTCTCATTGATGGAAATTGTACTGATTTTGTCATCCAGGGAGGATGCTGCACATCCCAATGCTCTGGTGGTAATTGTATACACACATTTTTAAAAAGTGTTGGATATATAGTCTAGTTTAGATTTACCTACCAGTTGTTAGAAGATATCCACAGTTAATTCAATTTTCTTGATTGACTAGTTAGTGTTATCCTTTGGTCTTTGAAAGTGTGGTGTCTACTCTGCAAGACAGCCTGTGCTTCAAGTAATTTGGATATTGGGCAATCTAGTGAAGTATGGATGTGTGTGTATTATTTATAAAATATTTTGGCTTGCTGTCTATATAATGAAGGCATTCATGTGTAAAATGGGCCCTAGTTGTGATTTTTTTCATAAATTAAGACCTTAGTCCTTCTCTTGACACTGATACTGAGCTCCATGTGTTCTCTAATTTACATGTCCACAGAATTTAGTCTTTGCAGAAAAAATCATGCACCAGAATCTTACTTTTATGTCAAGCAATAATAAACATTATAGTATTAATTTTAGTATTTATTTCATTATAGCCTCCCATTTTTCAGTTTAAATGATCTGCAAAATCTCCAGACCATACCAGACAGCATATAGCTTTAAAGTAGAATTCTGGAGCCTCTAGATGCCTTGGAGACAGTGGAAAGAAGCCTTGCTGGTATCCAGGGTTGTATATAAGTTAGAGCAACTCTGGCTTGCCTAATTACTGGAGGATGTCAGGAGACTGAGCTGTGATTTCTGGGAGTAGAAAGCTGAGAGCTCTGTCTGGAAATGAAAACACATTTCACAGTTCTAGTGAGAATCTTTTGATAATTGATACTTATAGGAGTAGCATCTGGAAAAGAGGAAAGTCATGTGTCAGGATGCCATTGAGACAGCAACAGAGAAGTAGTCTGGGTTCTGCAATTTTATATAATATTGGATTCACCGAAGCAGCAGACACCTTTAGAAGAACTACCTGCTGTTAGTCCTTACTCCCACATTGAGACCCAGAGCACCTGGTCTTGAGAGTGGTGGGTTTGAACAGATAGAAATGGTTCCTTGGGACTGATCCAGTTTGCTTTCTCTGCCCCTGAGCATTGAGCTTATCTCTGAAAGTAGGTTAAATAGGCTGTTAAAAGCTGGCTATAGACCTGTCTCTTGAGCCTTATGTTGTCATTTGAGATAGGAAAAGAGGAAAAGGTAACTGAAAAGTACAAAGCCAGATGGAGGGAAAACTAATTTTGAAAGAGGCAAATTGCTGTAGAGAACAGATAAGGAAAAAGAATAAGTGAAAAGAGCAGAGAAGAGCAGAAGCCCAATTCAGTGGAGAGGCTGTGGCACGTGTGCCAGAACATGGCACAAGAAGACACCTCCAGCTGCCAGGCCATCCATGGGGAGTTGCATCTCCAACAAAAGGAGATTGAAGGCAGTATTCTGCAAGAACTCAGTTTGGGGACTGCTAAAGTTCAGCAAGAATGAAAGGTTATTTTTACAAAAACAATGGACAGATTTGGGGAACAGACAGGACCTCTGGGAAAGGCCTTGTTTTATACAGATTGTGAGAGGACAAAAGATGCTCATGGGGCAATTGTGGCAGTCATCTTTGCCTCTTAACTACTGCAGCCCTGTTGTGATAATGTAGATAAAGTTACAGAAGTAAACTGCTCAGAACTGAAGAGTTTGCCATTTCTTTTTACTTCTTGTAGATTGTACATCTGTTTTCTTATTACACTGAAACTAGAGTAAATGCAAGAACCTCCTGAACAGACTCTCAAGTGATGTGATGACATGCAATTCTTTTTGATATTTTATATGTTCAGGAATTCTCTTATCCTGATAGGTGTGGCATGAATCTGAATCAAAGAAAATATACAATATAACAAAGACTAAATGTAGTTAGTATCCACTTAGGAGCCAGAATATCACTATACTATATCACACACTGCTCCTGGCAAAAGTGGCTAAACAGAAAAGAAACCCAGAAGGCACCCATCTCAATATGAAAAATCAGAAGAATATGCTTGAGAAATAGAGCTCAGTTGAAATTATACAGTACATCAGCTAGAATGAAACTTAGAATTTATAGTGACTATTTTCATGTCTTTAAACTTCACACATAGAAAAACATGCTTTCTTACATTAAAGTTTTCATCATTCATTTGTGCTGTTTGTATTATGCCAGAACCCTTATGTGCCTGGTCATATGTCAGCTCAGAGGCTAAGGTCCATCCTACCAGCCTTGAGTGGGTTCTGTGTTTGGACTAGAAATAAGATTCCAGTCCAATTTGGTGAGCAGAGAAGTGAGCTTTAAGATCACTTTTAGGGAAAAGCAGGGCCAAGAGCAGGTTAGAAGTGCTCAAGTCATCATCACCACAGAATAGCATTTGCAGTTCCTATAACTGAGATAGGATGATCTCTATATTTTAATTCATATTTTTTGTGAAATTGCCAGAATCATTCTCAACTGTGCTATGGCCTTTGGGGATGGTGGAGATCGTGATACTCCAAAGGAGTAGCACAGAGTTTGTTGTTTTTTTTTTTTGTCACAGTCTACCTCTGTGGAGCAACACAGCCCAAGAAAGGTCTTCCGTTTTATGGAGAGGAAGTCACAAATAAGTCACAGTGATTTTGCACTTCCAGTATGTTGTCCTGAAGCCATAACTACATCCAAACAAGAGAAGATCCTTTTTATTTTGTTCATATTTAATGTCTCAGTTTTGTAGCTTTTGGTTTTGTTTCTTTTTGTTGTTGGTGGGGCTTTTTTAATCATGGGTTATATTGGTGGTGTTAGCTCTCAAACATTATATAATCCCAGACTTCTGCGCATATAGTTTCATCCTGCATTTTTCTTGTTTGCAGTGATCCTCTGAGAATGGTGTTTGGCATCTAGTTCCTTTTATTCTGACAGCAGGGATCCTTGAGAGGTAACTGCAGTGCAAGCACTGGGCACAATACTAGCACAGCAAGCACTGGTGGAAGGCCAGATATAAGGATTTATTAGGTATTCTGGAATAATTATCCCCAAATAGTTTCAAGTGAGCAGAGCTTTCCTCTTGAAAAAGAGCACCCTTGTCCAAAGCAGCTTAATCCACTTTCAAAGCCAGCTAAGCAAGAAAAGGCATTCTTATTCTGCAAGGTGATTGCCTTGTCATGGCGTTACTTGGAGGTGTTGTTACATTTAAATCTGTTAATGGATGCACAAGGCTTCTGTTCCTGCTTCTTTCCGGGATGAAGCTTTAAGGGTTTGATGATACTGAAGTAAACACATTGGAGTGTTAGAGAGTAAAAGCTGTCAACAGTGCACAGTATTGATGCTAACAAGATTTAGAGCTTGTATGCACTTAAAAATATAATGGAATTTATAAGGAAATACTTTTCTGGAATTACTGAGCGTGTTAAATTCCCATATAGATGTTCAGATATCTACATGTCCCTATCTGGGGTTATTTCATAGTGGTTCCAGTAATTTTCCAAACATGGACAAGACTTAATTAAGTTGACTCAATGTGCTAAACTCACGTAATCTAAAACTCTTTTAACTGTATTGTCCTCTAATTAATAATTTTAATAGTTTTAATTATATTACTAAATCCAGTAATAGCAGAAGTAAATAAATGTGCAATAAATATTTATTCACTTCACTAAGTGAGCATTTTGCCTGCCTGCAGTATTCAGAACTGGGCTGCAGAGCACGTGGTAGAACACAGATGAGATTTCTCTGCATACTTTTTGCAAAGTCTCCTTTCTTGAGAATTATAAGTACTGAAATTACACAGGTATCTTGGATTTAATTATAAATTGAAAGGTTTCTAGAATGTGCAGTAATGCAAACCACAAGTACATGAATGTATCATAATTATATTAACACATTAAATAGTAGGAGTTTTATAGGTAAAAAGTTATGTTACACAGAAGAATGAAGTTGCTTAGCTTTATAAAAACCACATTTACAATTACGTATGCATAGACTTAATTTAATTACTTTAAGTGTTGGCATGAGAGACCAATTCAGCTCAGTTGTAGCCCTCCAATTAAAATTGGAGGGGAATAGAGTTAAATAAGTAACGCTGAGTAGAATTTGACGCTAAATACAGAAAAAAATCAGTTGTAGTGTGCAGCATGTTCTACTTTTGTGACTCTTACAGACTTCAAAGAGAATTGTACGTTTGCATCCCAGGGCAGAAATTGGCCATGTGCTTGGAAGCATGAAATCTCTCAAGGTAATACTTCATAACTATGGAATGTATCCCAGGACTGATATGTAGCTAAGAACTAAGAATCAAATTACAGTTTAGAAATACTTGAAATTAAATATTTTTCTAGTTAAAGAGAGCACTATGCTGGGTAAGCAATATATGTTTTCTTTCTCTAGAGGTGCATAAATATATGAAGCATTTAAATATCTGTGTATGTACTTCCTGGTCTTTATTGGATTTTAGTAAAATTTCTTCAGGGAAAAAAAGGTTTTTTTTCTTGACTTCATTTATTAGTGTTTTATGTTTGTATCTACTTTTAATTTCTTTTTACATTATTCTTTTTTTCACTCCAATTAAATTTGAAATTTCTGATTTTAAGCAATTATTTTCCAAACATACGGACTTGTTTCAGCAAGGAAAGGAGCAAATATCACTAAATATTGGCATCTACACAGAAGCATTCACTACAGTGCTCTCAGTGGTCTTTTATTAAAAAAAAAGCTACCGTGAACAAAAAATGAATTGATGATCCTTGTTGTTGGTGCATCTGAGATGGACAATAATTTCCTGACTATTCATTCTCACAGTGGCCCAGACCCTTGCAGGTGCAAACGAGCTGTTTTGTCCTCGAGTGGACATACCTTCTGTAGTATCAACTCCACTCACTTTTCCTGAATCCATTCCCAGTGCAAGCCAAAGCCCCATACTGATCAGGTTTAGTGAGAGGTATTGGACTCCATCTATCTTGTTTTCTTCCTGATACTACTGCCCACCTAGAATGTTGTTGTGCCAGGGAAGGTGATGATCATGATTTCAGGTAAACAGCTGTCATATTTGGGGAGACCCTTCTCTGTTGACTTTGACTGTTGTAAGGAACTGCTTAGGATCCAGCTAAACCTGCAGAGAGCAAATTCTTGTAGGAAACAGAAAAGGATATTTATTTGAAATAAAATAAATAGTAAAGAAAAAGCAGATTTTCTTATATTTGTTCTTTTACTTGGTGTTCTGTTCATATGAGCCCTGGTGGTTAGGAGGATTGTTTCTGGAAGCTGGGTTTGTGGCAGACTGGAAGGTACTTGGCAATTGATACAGCTTATTGGTTATTACTCTTTATATCCTTGAAGGACATCCCTGGATGTCCTCTACACAGATCAGGCATCCATTGAGATAATCCTTGGGTTTAAGATAGATTACTACTTTTTTAAAAACTTTGTTGCATTCTGTGAGTTCAATATCCTGTGACTAATGGGTACTATTAGGGAAATCTCAAATGTTAGGGAGATAATGTCAGGCTCATCGGAGACCTGACAAAGAACAAAGCAATGCATTAATCTCAGTGTTGAAAGACCTATATATATACACCTCAGCTGCAACAGAGATGTTATTTTTCACTAATACTTTATTTCTGTCAGTTTTAACAACCTTCAGCTCTACATCACAATTCTTAAAATGCTTTATCACGGGAATATCATTTGGACCTATTAATGTAGTTAAGAGTATTCACATGGTTAAAAATTTGAAGTTCTATCTGACCTCTGCAGATCAAGTCTGAAGTTTTGCCTGTCTTTACCATAGCTCTGAATTGCCTAGATTCTGACAAGCACATCAATAAAAATTAAAATGTGCTGTACTTCACATAAGTTTTTATACGTATATAGTGGGGGATTGGAGAAATACTATACTGGGTTTTGTGTTATCTTGCAAACTAAAAGCCATTTACAAAAAATCATATCTTGCAGTACTCATCCCCAAAAAGGGATACATGAAGACCATGTATTTGTATGAAATCTAATGGCCATTTCTTCAGTGAAATTTCACTGTCCAGTTGAAAATAAAATACAGGAGCACTTATATAATAGAAACCTAGAACACTGTAAATTATGTCCTTTGAGCAATAAATGAACTTTCTTCCTAAATTGAACTAAAGTTTAGGAATGCAGTGTTCTTTGTCTCATAATTGTCTGCCTACACACACCCAGTCTGCACTTAGAACAACTCACCACTGAAGAAGCACACGTCCTATATTTTTGTTCTCAGATGTGTATTTTTGTAGTGGAAGATGTCTTTACATTAACAGAAATAACTTCATAATGATTATACATTAGAGTTAGTGGTGCCAGTTTCACACTATTGTATGCATACATACTTGTTAGAACATGAATAATATTTTCAGAGTAACCATACATTTTGTAGAACTTTTAAATGTTTTTGGCTCCATTAAAATATTCAACAACATATTTGTTGCATATGCACTTTTTTTCTTACTAATCTAGTATTGCCATTTGTTAGGCTGTGATGAATATGTTCTCCAGACAAACTAACAAAAGACAATAGATCAGTTCTCCATCCAGGAAAACAAAATGATGTAAACAGAATATTAGACAAGGGCTTTAGAGGTCAACCATCAATCTGTAAAAGAAAAAGGTCAGCCTGGTATGATATCTCTGATGTACTTCAGAACAGGTAAAGATAAAACTATAAAGAAAAACAATTGTCACTTAAAGCTAAGCGTAAAAAGCACAAGCTTCATTATCGTGCTGATCTGGATGAACCTTAAACAATGTTTACTGTAAGGTTTGGAGAGTTGCCTAGCACTGGAGTATACACAATTAAACAACATAGCTGAACTTTTCTTTCATGTCAGCATACTGCTAAAAAGACCTTCATTGTACTCATATGATAATCATTCTTGGAACTTACAACATAAACAGGAGGAGAGAACATTGACTTGTAATTCTATCCCATGGTAGCTGAGTGCATTGAGGGGCACGACTGCATTTTCACCTGTACAGCTCAAGAAGTAAATTAGATATACAAAATAATGGTAAGGGCATAGCAAAACCTGAGCTCAGTTCTGACATGTGAATGTGTACTTGAATTTGGGAGTAGCTAGTAAGGACTAATAGTTATTTAACATATTGCAAAATTAATTTTGATTGGTTTTGTGCAGCCTTATTTCTGTGACTAATCAGCATCTATATACTTATCCTTGCTTTGGTATAGTAGCCCACAAAAGGCAAACACAAATTATTGAAGGAATAAAGGAAAGTTAAAGCAACAAGCCAGTTGATAGACTTTGAAAGTGGATAATCTGAATTGTAACTGCAGTTTGGCATGTCATTAGTCCCAGTAATACTTGTGTTTCACATTATAACACTAGGAGTTTCCAGAATTGCCAATATGATTTTATATTTTTTCTAGTTATTTTTAATTTTTATTTTAAAAGAAATTATTTTGGATACCACTTTTGCATGGGTATACATCATAATAGTTCTTGTAGTGTTTGTAACTAATGTTATTTCATTAACTGGCCACCCTCAGTTCCTATTAAGCTGTTAATATTTATGTAGAGACTCCATATGAATGAACATTTTAATGAAAAGCTGTTTATATTAATGGCTGTTTGTAAAAATGGAAGTTAATGTAGGATATGAATTTAAATATGTAGTATATGACTTGTTTAGTATTACAACAATTAATGAGACTGTGTGCAGTTGATGACACAGCAGAAAGATGGACACTAATTAAATGGTATATGAAAAATGTTCTGAACTTTCATCAGCATCCAGAAGAGAAGAACAGTTCAAAGCTTACGAACAAATTATAAACATAAATCACAGAATGGGTCAGGTTAAGGGACCACACATCTGGCCCGACCTCCCTGCTCAAGCAGGCTCATCCAAGAGCATGTGGCATAAGATTGTGTCCAGACAGTTCTTGAATATCTTCAGTGAGGGAGACTCACAACCTTCCTGGGCAACCTGTTCCAGTACATGATCACCAGCACAGTAAAGAAGTTCTTCCTTGTATTCAGGTGGAACTTCCTTTGCATCAGTTCCTGCCCATTGCCTCCTGCTGTATTGCTTAGCACCACCAATTAGAGCCTGGCTCCATTCTCTTGACACCCTCCTTTCAGATACTTATACACATTGACGAGGTCACCTCTGTTGTCTCTTCTTGAGGTTCAACAAGCCCAGCTCTCTCAGCCTTTTCTCATAAGAGAGATGGTCCAGTCCTTTAATAATCTTTATAGCCCTCTAGTGGACCTGCTCCAGGAGCTCCACATCTCTGTTGCACTGAGGAGCCCAGAACTGGACAGAGCCTTCCAGGTGAGGCCTTACTAGGGCTGAATAGAGGGACAGGATCGCCTCCCTTGACCTGCTGGCAATGCTTTTCCTAATACACCCCAGGATACCATGGGCCTTCTTGGCCACAAGGACACACTGCTGGCCCATAGACAGCTTGTTGTCCACCAGGACCCCCAGGTCCTTCTCCACACAACTGCTTTCCAGCAGGTCAGCCCCAGCCTGTGCATGGGGTTATTCCTCCCCAGGTGAAGGAGCCTGCATTTGCTTCAAATAGACAATGTTTTCTTTCAAATATTCTTTTTCTTAATCAGGACCTCTTGACCTTTGCTTTCTCTAGGAATAGTACTAATCCTATGACATTCAGATAATCACAACACTCACTCATCAAACATGAAAACAGATTTTTGTTGTATTTGTAGACTTGAAATTAAAATGTTTACCTGTACAGTCTTTTCACTTTCACTGAGCCATTTTTGCTGCTTATAGACCAAAAATTATTCACACTATTGTCTGAAATTGCAGTTTATTACAGTTATGATAGAATAATTATATTCTACTCTATACTAGAACTGTTATAAGAGGAAAAATAACAATTTTATGTTGTCAAGACCCTCAATCCCTCAGTGGTGAATAATTTTTTCAGTTTTAAAAAAAAGCATCTCATTTGCCTGGACAGATACTCAGCCGGAGATCAGTGACATGCCATTATTATTGCTTTAAAATTTCAGAATTTAGGAACAGTGCATGGACTCTTGTGCGAGTAGTAGATAAACAATTTCATTAGCAATCCTGTGGCATGTTTGCTAACAGCATTAGAAACTGCTTCTTGAAGGAGCCCCATCAAGAAGTTTTTTTTGTCTGTGAACGTACAGGAAATTTATTACCTTTGAAATATATTTTCTGAAAATACTGTCCTTTGAATTAGGCCTTTCTGCCAGATGCAATTGATATTATATTGCCAACTACTGCCAATTGAAATTATATTGCCAACCTTTCCCTCATATTTTTAATACAAGAAAATTCTTTCAATATCTAATGAGTTCTTGCTTTTTAAATTAGATGGGGCTTGTATATCCTAGGAATCCAAAGAAAGGTCCTGGATTGCAAAGTCCAATGAATATTTTGGTGCTCTAGGATGGATAGTCACTGGTAGACCAAGAGAGGAATTCACCATTTGCTAAATGCACCTGGTACACAGCTTTGTGCCTGTAGGCTGGAAACAAGCACCCTGTGGGGACACCCTGGGTTTAGACGATGACTGGTATTTAGGCATACAAGAACTGTAGTCTGAGCAGAGTAAAAGGAAATGCTAAACCTAAAGGCACATGGCTGCTGCACAGCAGTAAAGTCAAATATGTGTCCATTCTGGACTGGAGAGGTTTCCCTGTTAACTTCTTTCTTACTTTGTTGCTATCTATGGGTAACTTCACCCATATTTCCACCAATTTGAATGGGCTTATGCCCAGTGAAGGGAGAGAGAAACTCTGAAAGCCATTACATTTAGTTCACTTTCAATTGCAACTGCCACGTTTTCTTTAACACTAAGAATATTGTGCTACACTGCGTGTCCTGTGGCTGTAAAGAATTCTATCTTAATAAAATTTTGATGTTTGCTAATATAAATCTACCTCCTCACTGGCAGCACAGTTTTCTTCTAATAATACCTAATGACCTGCATTTGTAGCTACTCCCTCTGTGTACTGGTGCCAGCCATCCTGGTGCAGATACAGGGTTGTCACTGCTTCCGTGATAAATTTGTATTAACTAGGTTTAGAGCTAGAGCATATTTCATTTGTTATGTTAACTCGTAAACTGGGACTTTGCTCAAAATGGGTTTATAGAAAACAATTTGTACAAAATATGTTTCTCTGATTTCTTTTTATTGTAAAAAGAAGCTACCATCTTATTTGAGTGTTACTTATCTTTCAACAGTGACTTAAATTAGCTTTTTAAAGTAAGTGAGAGGATGTTACGTGATATTTCAAAATGTGGGCCAAATGTCTTTTCCCCAAATCTTCGTTCACGAAGACTGGCCATTATTTTTTTTTTTTATTTATAATGATAATATGGGTAGATTAATTTTCTAAGGCATTCACTCAAACATTAGTGAAGTAAGTGCTGAAACAATAATCAAAAGATAAAATATAAATAAAATACATCTTCTGGTAGATATTTTCTGGTATATGTGTGGATATAACTCATGTTGTTTTAAGGTGCCACAGAATTATGAGGTCCTATTTATGTACCAAAATAGACCTAAAATGATACATGAGAAATGCCCAAGCATTACATTAGTTTCCTGCCCAGATCCATGAACCAGTTTCCCAACTGTTGTGATTATCTCAGTAGACCTGAAACATCCAATTGCTATACAATCACATCAAGCTCACTTCAAGCTCACTTCAGCTACGCAAATCATTATTTCAGTGGAATTAACAGTCCTGTGTTGTACCCCAGAAATTCAATGATACATGTTCACTCACTCATTGTTTCCAGAAAAACTAAAATGCATTTGTAGAACTTTCTGTCCAACACACCCAGACATGCAGGTTTAATTTTGTGCAAGTATTCTTTATTTGCATAGTCCCTAACCACTGATGTGTTTGGTATTAGATAAATGAGGAATCCAGATACAAATCATACAATAGGCTTCCCTTCTAGTCATCCTCATAAAATCTTGATGCTTAACCTATAAAATGTTTGAATAGTTTTGGGTTTTCTTTTCAGATAAATTTTAAGTACAAAGTGCCAGAATGTCGCTGTCATAAAGTCTTACTGAAATTTCCTGAATTTACATTTCTTCACCAATTCTTTCAGAAAGTTGCTGTTGTTTATTTTTTCATGGCACAAAAAAGCATGACAAAAACGGCATGAGCCAGTTCAACTAGTAGACATAAAAAACCCCAACCAATCCACCATAACCCATTAAGCTAATTTTGGTATTAAAAATTCATATCTACAGACTCCATGCTTCTGTTTTTAACTTCTGCACAAGAACGAAAATGGTTGTGGCATGCATGTGAAGCAACATGAATTTGCAGTCAGAAAAAAGAGCTATTAACAATAAACCTCCATGGATGCAGTCCTGAAGGACTTACTTTCCAAATGTGTCTCGTTGTAAAGCACTGGGATTACTCATAGTAGTAAGGATTTGTTCTGGGACTTTTACAGGGTTGCCACCCAACCATTTTGTGGCTCCCAAGATATGCAGACCTTTTATAAAACACAGAGGAGCCAAAGAGCAAAGGGAAAGTACTTCTTTATATGTAGCACTGCCCCTTCAGAGACACCAGGATGTGCAGGCCTTATGGTGTCATCACATTTTAAGCAGAACTCTCCAGTGCTTTCACAAGCAAGTTGTACTTGAGAATTGATGGCAAGAATATGACCCCAGTGTGCTGTGTGCTTGCAGGCTGAGTGGTGGTGGGAGGCCAGCTGTGGAATGTGGGAAAGCGGCTGAACTGCTGAAGTCATGCAGGGAATGTTAAATGTGTCTCCAGCTGGCAGGGAGCTGTGGCTTAAACACAAGCTCCAGGTCCTGGGTATTGCTGAGCGTTCCCAGCACCCTCAGCTCCTGCTGCCCTCAGCATGGCGCTGATACAAGTCACAAATGGATCGAGAAGAAAATTAAATGCTTGTCAACTTTTAGGGGAGTTTTAATGGCAAATGAAGTGAGGCAGTGAAGGCTTAAACTTTCTTACTATGAACTAAGTGTTATGGTAGCCCAGTCAGCGAGAAGCGTGGTCCAGAAAAGTTAATGCTGCAAAGAAAAAGGGTTCTCATATTTTTCTTTCTTATAACCTTCGTGTATGGTCCTCTTAGAGAAAATACAATTAATCCTTCTTTAACAACCCTCTAAATTAGGGGGGTGTTCTCCCACAGCTTAGCCAACACATTTAGTTTCACGGTAGAAGCACCAGAGGCAGGGACTGACACCTACCTGGCGTGGCAAAGGGAAGAGGGGGAATCAATGGGAGATGCGATGCAGTTCTTCTTCTGGGTGGGCAGTTAGAATTTCCTCATGTCTCCAGTGTTCCTTGATTAGCAGAGCAACTGCTGCAAATACCCCTAAGGGATACCTGCACGCATTTTCACATGATTTTTTATCACGCTGATATCACTTTCTCTCAGCCCCGAGTCAAAGGGAGACCATGCTGGGGCAAATTCTGCTGAGGTGTCAGCAAGGTGACTGCTGGTCCAAGGGCTGCATTACGCTGCAGTGTAATTCCAGGTCTATAGGAAGAAGATATACCCTATCTGTAGATATACCGTATGTTGTCTAAAGGTATACAGAATGACAGTATGATGTAAAGCTGAGAGGTGGCAACCTTATTACGAATAACATAGAAGTTTAGAGAGTACTGTCTCAAATATGATTAAATCAGCAGTAGCAAATGGCTTATTACAAACAGCAGCATTTTACTGCCAAACCATGTAAGTCCCTAGCAACAGTCCTCATCTGGAAACTCCTTGTTGCCTTCCTAACGTTAATTTTCATAATAAGATTACAGTTTCAAATCATCAAGAGAAAGCACTGATGGGCTGTTTTTCAGCTTTAGCTTAGCTAAAGGCTCCACCCAAGTAACTCTGGTCATAAGACATTTTCTTCTGTTAGAGTCATAAGTCGGGATGTGTCACAAATGCCATTAACATTGAAACAGACATGGGCTGAGCCTCTGTATTTTTAATCCTGACCACAAACCTCTTTACTCTAGATCAGTAACAGAAGTAGAAACACGAGAAAAATGCATTCTTAAACTTTTCCTATGCAAGCAATAATTTAAGAGGGTTTAGAAGTTACCTCTGGTGAATCTTGCACAGATGTCAAACATTACTTTCCCCAGCTAACCACACTCCCTCTTTGCCTAGCCTCTCCCTACTCACACCTTCTCAGCCTCTGCTGTTCCTTTGCAGAGTTGCGCTACCACTCAAGTTTGCTTTGCTCCATCATACAGCATCATCAGCACTGCTTCTTGGAGGAAGGAGTCCCATCTTGGTAACTACAGGAGGCTACCTGGGAGTAGAGAAGAAAGTTTGCTGTAGGCAGAAGGTGAGAAAGGAATATATCTGGGACAGACATGAAACTTCATTGAAGAGAATCTAGTTGGGAAAAGGGGTGAGGACATGGCAGCCAAGGGAATACAGAAGAGCAGCTACAGAAAGAGTACTTTGCAAGCACACGAAAGCTCACCTTCCAGCCTCCTCCTCAGTCTATCCTACAGAAATTAAATTCTTCTCATAGTCACGAGGTGGAGTGCCTGGAAAGTAACTGTAGTGGTGCAGGAGTGTGGGGAGATGTGGGGGGAAAGGGGTGCTGAGCTGAGATACCACATGCTGTACTTGGAGCAGCTGAGAAGCATTCCCTTCTGCTCACTCTGCCATTTTTGGCAGAAGAGCAAAAAGGACACCTGGAGGCAGCAATACCTCAAATTACTAGAGGCAGGCTTGCAAATGTTCATCTGCCAAAGCCTAACTTGTAGTAAGAACATTCACTGCTCTCCAGTAGTCAACAAACAAAGTCATTGCTGTATGGTATCAATAGAAGCAGCTGGTGGAAGTAGTGGGTCTAAAGGAGATGAACAGGAGACAAACATTAAGTGCTCGTAATTTGTGCTCCAAGGTCTGCAGCTCAGTTCAGATCAGTATCGTATAATACAGAAGATGCATTGTAAAACTAAAGCTGTGTTTTCAGATGTGTTCTTTTGTAGCAGTACCAACTTTAAGCATCCCTCTTTGTCTCCAGCCATTCTTTCTCCCCACATTACCCCATCAGCAATGCCAGCATAGCTGTTAGTAGGGCCATACAATGAAATAGATCTGGGAACAGGTCCAGGTTAAAAATAAACAGCAAAAATGAATACCAGGAACAAGCAGGATAAGGGGGGAAATGTTTATGCTAGCACTGTTGCTGAAAGAAATATAAGAACTTTTGCACTAGTGAATTCTCATTCACTGCTGGGAGAAAACAACCGATGATGTGCAAAGTAAAACATGAGATATATGTCCTGGCAGTCTGGGAAAAGCAATCACAATTGTTATTTACCTTTATATCTTATGAAAGAGATTATATTAATGTGAGCTACTATTAATTTATTACATAAATGTTATTGCCATGTAGAACATGGCCTAGTCAGGCCCTTCTGTAATCTATAAGTAAAAAATGGGTTTCAGAAGTTAAATATTAAAAACTGCTTTTGTGCTACAGTGGAGGAAAAAGCAATTATGAGACTCAAACTAAAATTAGAGAGTTTCTGAGAAAATCCTGTGCTATAGTATTACGGTATTTCAATACTAGAATTTGTAGTCTTCAGTATAAAACAGGCCATGATAAAAGTCTAATGAAATATATAAAAAATGGATATTTATTTTAATCATTACAAATTGAATGAGGAAATTAATGTCAAAGTATGGAAATAGGGGGAAAATGAGCTACCTTTTCTGAGTAAACATTAATGACCACTGTTGTGGTCATTAAGAATAAGAAAATAATCCAATCAGTCAGTCTGTTCTTACTGGTGAAATCATCATACCACAGGACATGAAATAAGTTTATAAAGTAAAAATGGAATGAGAAAAGCATGTTATATTTGGGAAGAAATCAGATTTGCAAAGGCTAAGACAGTCTATCTGATGTTTTTGTAAATGGGTCTTTTGATTCATGTAAATAGGGCACAGCACACTGTAGTTCATATCTGCAGTTAGTTAAAAACAAACAAGCAAAGCACAGCAGCGAATGACCGGGTGTACAGATGCTGAGATACCAGCATTCCCCAGGTACACAGTGAATCAGGGTCCCACAGGCAGAGGTCTTTTCACACCCAAAGAGCTTTGCCAACCTCTTCTAACATCCCAACACCTTGAAGAAATCTATTTTGCCTTAAAGCATGGATCTGTTAATTAGTTTCAAACACAGCCATATCTTATCTGTCTGGGGTTTATGCTTTATAAAGTTTGGGGGACTATAATTTATCTGGTAAGACAAGAGCTATCTGAGAAAATTATTTTTTGAGTTCCTTAAATTTGAAAACTGGGAGTGGAAAGCAATGCATTTTGCAGTCCACCTGCAATGGAAAATTTTTAATCCACCTGAAATGGATCATTTTTAGATTTCAGTGAAACAAGAGTTTGAGAGCATTCTGCTTCAGCCTGAGTTAAGTGTTTCTTTGCCCCAGTTAATTTTCAAGATTTTTGAAGCTCACTTAAAAGGAAGTAGAGATCATTTTGAAATGTTATATTTAACCATGTAATAAGAAAAAGGTCAGAATGAAATAAAGGGGCGTACTGGCATATTGTCAATAACTGTTGTGAGATTTGTTGTTGTTGCTGCATGGTGCTTATCCCTGATTCCGATGGAGAGATTAGTTCAGATTTGTTGTGTTTTGTCTCTGGACACTCCGTGTGTATCTGTGTTCCAGATCAAATGCCTCCTTGTATATTCAAAACTCTGTCCTTATTTGCATGCCTTGATTTATGGAAGATAGGGGTATATCTTTTATCTTTCTGGCTAATAAAAGGGTTGATTGGACTACATCTCTCTAAGACAAATAATTTTTAATCAAGTGTTGCCTTTGTGGCCTGCTCTCATTACTTTTGCTTTTCATAGATTTTCAAGTAACTTCAGCAAAAGTGATATGGTTTCTGAGAGTTCAGTTTTCACTTATTTTACATCTGGCAAATTGTCATTTATAACGTTCAAGATTTTAGAACGTAGTTAATTTATAAAGGCATGAATGATGTTGACGTGACTTTATTCCAGCTGATTTAAAAATTACTTATTTCTCCCAAACATACCTAATTTCCAAACTGATGTTACTGTCTAAAGTCATAGTAGCTAGTAGGAAGGGAACAAAGTTGTCAGTGTTCAATGGCTGTTTGTTGGTGATGCGAAATGAGATGCTGGTCTCAGCCTGTGTTTGTTGTACTTACAGAGGCCACTGTCTCAGTTGTCACCCTTCCTTTAACGCTCAGCAGAGAGTTAAAAAAAAGAACTGCATATTTGTTCTTTTTGAAGCCAAACCTCCAAAAGCAGGTTTGAAGTAAATCCACAGGGAAGTTGGGGAAGCTTCCTCTCCCACTGCCCACATTGTACCTCTTTTTGTGGAAAATGTGATCTTGTCATTTCCAGAGCTACTAAACCAGCTTTGAGGTAGAGAAGGAAGGGATTTGAAGTTTAACTTCAAGATGAATTTAAGTTTTAACTTTGTTTTTTAGCAGTTAAGGACTTGCTTAAATTTGGATTAACACATTAATCTCAAACCTTTTGAGATGTAATGTGAAAATAATGCACTGCTGGCTGAGGCACAATAACTGAGGGCCCAGGCCAGATGCAGAACACCTTTTCTGTAATCGTCTTGCCACCAGTCCCTAAGATTTCAAAGGCAATAAGTCGGATCATGTTCAATGAAAAAAAAATATGAAAAATTGTGTCATCAGGCAGATTCTAAGGTCACAAAGAGGTTGGGAATAACAGTAGCAGACTTCTTCAATACTACTTGTACCCTAGAATGATCCACTACAGCTAACTTGAGAACTGTTATTTATTCCCTATTTAGTCAAGGAAGTTTAAGACTAAATTATATTTATGTTTTGGCCCTTGTCAGTGAGGTTGAACATGGCATAGATGAGCAAAAGATTTTATTGTTAAGGTATTAAGACACTGAGTACTCAACTTGATGCCCTGTTAGTGAACAGGCTTTTAAAAACCAATGCACAAATGGGGAAAAGTCTTTAAAGCTTGCTGTCTTCTGTTCAGTCATAAGGATAGCTCCCTAAAATGGTTACAGATGTTCCACCATCTCTATATGAAGAATTTAGTAATAGTAGTAAACAATAATAATATATATGAATACTAATAATAGTGTTGAGAAGTGTCATTATTTGTGGAGTTCTTCAAGAATGAAAAATGTTAAATAAATCTAATTAGCAATAAAAGTTCATGCATGTAATAAAAAAATATGCCAAACAACTTAGTCTGGAAAACAATTATCCAAAATTTAGCCTCTTTAGTCCATCTTTTGTGGAAAGATGAAACCCATGATTGTTATTTTGTACACTGTAAAAACTGAGTAAGAATTAATGGATATTTTATAATGCAATGACAACACATCATGTTCGTTAGTATGTAGTTATGGAACTATGATCCCATATGTGACTGTAATATATTTTAATTTTTTAAAACATTCATATACTTGTATATTTGAATGCTGCACACAAGCACAACTTCTGTAAAGCACAACTTCTAGTTGCATGGTGAGATCTGACATTTCAAATACTCTGAAAACAAAGTGCTGTCTGACAGAGCTTACAACAGGCTTGCAGAACTTTGTACTTCAAAATAATGAATTCAGGAAATACCTTGTGCCTGACCCCAGCAACAATTTCTTCCTCCCTAAGAGTGATCTGTGCTCTGTGCTCCACAGTAATGGCAAACACTTAGGCTAGGGCAGGGGGGGCATGGAAAAAGAATCTATAGCTAATGCGAATGGCTCCTTTTTGTATGGATCCATATGACCATTTTTGCCTACACAAGGTAAAGTTGTTTACTTCTGTCAGGAAAGCTCTGCATTCTGCAACTGAAGGCACCATTTTCTTCTCAAAGAATAGGCTAATACATTCTAAAGCTGCGTAGGATAGCAGCCATGACAGGATAACATTTTAAATCCAATCTGTCTCTGCTGTTCACCCACCATTTTCATATCATTATTATGCATTATTTCCGTAATTCTCCTCCCCTCTGACCTGAGTTCTGTGCTTTATTACTGAGCAAGGAATCTTTACTTAGATCAAGAGAGTCAACATTATTTTATGTTGTGAACTTATCTATGAATTCAGAAGATACTGTGGAGTTGTTTGTTTTATCTCTAGGATTGGTTATATCTATTGATATACCTCTGACATAAAAAAAGAAAAGAATATATGAACATGTGTTAAAGAAACTCCAATGATTTGTGTTGGTGGACACCTCTTCCCCCTCCTTGTGAGGGCTGAACCAAGTATACAAGAAAACAAAGAATGTCCTTATTATTGCTAGCTGATGATTGTGATTTTTCTGTGTGTTCCTAACCAGAAGAGCCAGGCGCTGTGACTCTTTATTGCCTTGCCCTCAAGAAAGTATTTATAGCAAAACAAAGTGGGCATAACGTGTCTGTTACCCAGAACCTTCAAATAAATCTAAATCAAATCTTCAGTAGTCTTCTAACTCTAGACTAAATGACTTCCAAGAGCATAGTGAATTCATGAGTCAGGTCCCACATCTCCTCCATCCCAGACTACCTGCTTGTCATCCACTTTCCAGTAATAGATAGCTTTGGTAGTCTGAAAATAATCAGGACAAAAGGTTGTTCCAATAATAACCAAGACAGTAGGAAGTCTAGCAGCAGGGCCACCTCCTAGAACACTGCAATTCCTAAATTGTCCCTTTAGTTAAAACACTTTCGTACCTTCAAAGAAATAAATCATGACTCTGCATCTGAAGAGTGATACTGCAACTGTGTAATTCCCTATTACAGGTTAAGAAAGTTCTAATTTGCTTTCCTGTTGCAAGGTTGGCCTGTCAACACAATGTCTGTTTCTCTTGTCTAAACTAAAAATTCAGATTGGTCCAGCAGTATATATAATTCTTTTTTGTTAATCAGATGCCTAGATCAAATCTAGTCCCCATTATGAATTTTTTTAGGCTACAAAAGCAGAGCTTTCTCTCTGGTGACTGCCTCCATATTTCCATTTTCCATATTTCATATAGCCATTATCTATTTCATATTTGCAGTAGTCTGCCAGATCACTTCAGCAAAGTAGATGGAAAAATGTCACTTTCCCCTATGTGCCTCTCACAGTTTCTGTTCTCTCTTGTTATTTTTCCCAGTTATAACCAGCAGCAGTTAAACATGGATAACAGATTACGAGTATTTATATTTGCTTGTGTATTAGCCCTATATTTTTTTAGATTCTTCTATTTACTCCTAGGTTGTATTTAATTATCTAAATTTATCAGCATATCAAAGTAGAACAGTAATCAGTGTGAGGTAGAACAGTAATCAGTACTGGCTCCGGTTCTAAACTCAGCACTGCAATGTAAGGAACTTTTCACTGTCCCACTTGAACGTATCATTTGTCTCCCATGTTGACTACAGAGGTTTTAAGACACTACAGTAAGGATTAGGTGACAGTAATGAGTTGGAGTGGTGTGCATTCTGCCATAATCACCAGAAGAATAGTATGGACCTGCTTTGTAGTGTTTATACCTGTTTTATCCACTGTTTTGATGTTCTTCAGTGATATTGATATTCAGACCTGAGGTCAAAAAAATAATTGAAACATTATTCTACCACATTATTCTACCTAGTGGCTTTTTTGACCCTGCATAAACCAGTGCTTGTCAAACAAATACTGATTGCATGTTTTATTTAGATGTTATTTCTTCATAGTAAATGTTCTTCTGAAGTACTGTAAATATTCTATTTTCTGTGTTATGAGGAGATCAAAAGCATTACTAGATTGAGAAGAAGACTGAATTGGATCTCCCAAATACTGTATGAGTCAACTACTTTAAAAAAGATTGGCACAAACATTAAGATTCCAAACAGGTAACATGAAACACAGATAAAACTATTAGATAGTATACTATTTGGGTCATGCTACAAGTGTAGAAGCAGCACTGCTTTAAAGTCAATATTAATAACCAATATTGGATCAAATAAAAGGTCAGAGTACAGCAAATCTTATTTAAATTCCAAGGGTAAAAAAATGTTGCTAGAAGTGTATGCAATAATAGGTTTTTTATAAATGTTCAAATATGAATGGAAAACTAACAGTAGATAAAGAGCAGCTGTAGCTCTAATATCATAGTATTAATGCCTCCTTTATCATTGATAGGTTCAAAATAGCTTTAAAGTATGATCCCAGGATTATCAGTGTATTTCACTGCAGAGAGGAATGAATTCACAGTGGAGGAATCATGCAGTGGCAGAAGCAGAATAGAACATATATAGCTCTCTTGCATCCTGTTGTGATATGTTAAACACTAGACCCCTTTACCTTGAGTGCCCTTTTTTGCTAGGGGGCTCAAAAGCACAAACTTCAAACTATTTCTGTTTTCATCTCCCTTTTACATTGGCTTTGGAAACCTGAATATTTGTACTGTAGTCCTTTATTTGGAAGAAAATTAGTTCAAAATTAGTGAACAGTTTAGAATCTGAGGAATAGTAAGCTGTGATGATGGGGTAACTGATACACAATTAAATGATAAAGGGTATTCCAAAATTAGCATTCTGTTACTAAAGTTTTAAGCAAATTGGTAATAATATGGATTTCAGTGGATGCTACAATAAAAGCATGTATTGTCAAACTTGATATGAATAGACTCCAGTCTGTTGTCACAAATAGGGCCTTTTACTGCTCAAATCTATGTCTCAAGCTTTTATGCAAAGTGGTTTTCTCTTCCTTTCCTTTCTTGTAGCAACTGTATTTCCTAAGGAGAAATGTTGAATGGGCAAAGCAGAAACTTCTAGTTATGCTGTTAGTTCATTTGATAAAGGCAAAACACATCTCTTCTGCACAAACGGCACTTTGTGAAGGGGCTGTAGAACATTCTGGATGGATGGAAATAAACTGACAAATACATTTCAGGACTGTACCCAGTTCTATAGCTTTTTTAGCTGATATCCTGGCCCAAGAGCTGCCTCATTCCTGCAAATTGGGTGGAACCCTAGAGGCGTGGTATGAAGAAGCATGAAGAGACCCCTCCAGTTTGGTGCATCTAGAGCTAACTCTGCCCCCACTGGATTCATAGGCAAAACATCTGATGGTTTTAGCAAAACCAGAATTTATTCCCTATTCCAGCACATCTGCCAGGGAAGCCTCGCTAGGGTAGGGTTTGTGATCCACATTCCACTTGCGTGCGTGCACGTGAATCTTCCTTTCAGACTGAGCATATGAATATAGAAAATATTTTAGGGGGAGTTTTGACTTCCACGCTATTTTTTAGTGCATTATGAACCGGTGAGTTTATATAAACACTGCGTAACAGTGATAGCCTCAAAACTTCAAGGTTCCTTTATATACTGCAGTGAGTCAGTGAGGCTGTTGGCAGCGGGGCGGCCGCTCTGCAGCACTGGAGGCTGTGGGCGGGCGGTGGAGTGTTCTAAATACATCACATACAAACTTTCCGAATAAGTAAAAATGTAATTTTCCTAATTGTATATACTTTTATTTTTCCTATCTCGGGGAGTTTCGGGCTCCCTCTAGCGGGGAATTTTATCGTGAGGAGCGTTTCTCACGGGCTTGTGCGCGGGGAGTTTTGCAGCTGAGAAACAAGATGGCTGCGAGAGGCTCCGGAGTTAAAACTCCTCCCGCGTTTGGCGCTGGGCGGTTGCAATGAAGTCGAGGGGAAAGTTAAGGGGAAAGCTAACACCCGCTCTGCCCGAACGCCGAGGCTCTGGCAGGGCTCGCTCCTTAGGAGCTGCCTTTGCTTCAAGCCAGCACTTGTGAGGGCACTGCCGGGCTGCGCCCGCGTCCGAGCCGGGCGGGTTTGCCTCTGCGTCCCGCGGGCGGACCAGCCGCCCCACTTCCCGCTTTCCACTCCCCGCTCCCTCACGCCCCGGGCCCCGTGGAACCCAGGGGTGTTTCCCCACTGCGGTCGGAAGCGCCGGACACGGACGATAAGGAGGCGGCCCGGGCCCGAGCCCGTCCTGGTCCGGCGGTGCCGCGCCCCGCGCTCGCCAACCCGCGGAGAGTGGCTGAGGCCGCCTATTAACGACAGATTGTAAAAGTCTTAAGTCGTATTATGATGAAACCCATTTGTTATTAAAATGGGGAGCGCTTTAGGGACCTCGCTTACTCTTGATTGCTTCAGAGAGTACGTTTTGTTGTAGAAAAGACGGTAATTGGTTTCACTTTCCGCCACCTCCCGTTTTTCAGTCTGTTTCACTTCCTGGTTCTCTTGTCTCAAAGCAGGAGAGTAGGGATAGAAGTGGATTGTTACCGGGTATTCCTACTAGTGTTAAATTTTAGTTTCCTTAGTAATATTTTTTAAGGTTCGGATTTTTTTTTCTGAGGCTATTTTAATACTGTTTTTCATTATGCGTTTGGGGCTTATTTGACCAGACAGTGCCCTGCTAAAGCTCGCATTGCACGGAGAGTGTGTGCTTGTCATCCGAGATGTGTGTAAAACACCCGGGAGTTCCTGCAAGGAGAAATGGACGTCTGGGCTGCTGAATGCTGAATCCTGCAGTTATCTTAGCTGCAAAAGTAATTAAATTTGATTATTTTTCTTCTCATTATACCGGCACAAAATAAGAGTGGGAAAATATCACTGAAACAATTAAAACTGGCAGTGAAAAATAAGAGGGTTTTTTTTCTTTCCCATACCTCCAGCATAGTTACATTTATAACTGAGTATGTGTCTCTTGTGGTCTCGATTACATCCTGTGTTTTTAGCTGGCAGCGTTTCCTTCACAGAGGCCCTGTTCTGTATGCCAGCATACATTTCTGTGTATATTAAAAGAACAGAATCAAGATGAAATAGTAAATGAAACTGCATCCCCCACCCCCCCTCAAAAAAAAAAAAGTGGAGTTTTGATACTAATGCTTGGCACAAAATAAGAAGAGGTATATCTACCACCGTGTTTCCTTTTGTAAAAGCAATGAGTCTGCTAGCTTTGTGTTGTCAAAGAAGATTGAGCAATTTGTTTAAGTCATCAAATGTGTTAAACAGACCTCTCTCCGTTCTTTAATATTTAAATATTTGAAGACTGTATTTCTTCAGTAACATTTTCTGGAAATGGAGCTTGGCTGAGAATCCTCACCTACAGAAACATCTCTTTTTTTTCAGTTTGCATAGAAGTGTTTTTGGAACAGTGAGCTCTGCTAACAGCTGTATTCAATCTTGAGTAAAATCACTTCCTGAAAAAAGTGAAATTAAACTTAATATACAAGCTTGCTTGGAATATAATACCATGGAGTTAGGGAACTTTGTGATTATGAAACCAAATCCATTCACCCTGCTGAGGTAATTTCTTGTAAATTGTACACTATGGAAATCTTTAATCAATGTCAATGTTTTTAAAGCTAGAATTCATATGATTCAAATGTGCTTTTTATTTCCCCTCACACAGAGAATTTGGTGGGTTTGGTATTTAAAAAAAAAAAAAAAGAATTTTCTGCATGGTTGTGTGAGGTGGGAGAGGAGTTAGAACACATAGAATGGCACTCTTACCTGCCCCAAGTGTTTGGCATCATAACTCAGGTCATGAAAATCATGTGACTGATTAAAAAAAAGACAAGTATTTAAAAGCTACATTTGATTTTGTAGAAAGAAAAATTGATTAGAAAATCAGGCCATTCTTCAGTTTAACACTGCAGTCTTACACAGAAGGGGTGGGAGGTGTTCTGTATTTTTCAAGAATTTAAGACAAAATATGAGATTCTGTATATATTTATGCTGCGATCTGAAGCTGGAATCTGAGCTCACCTGCATACTGGTAAGCATCACTCCTGTGGTTATAGACTGAAACCATGGAATAATGCTCAGCTCACAGCCAGACTTATGCCATTGAAGCTGAAACCCACCTTGCGGAGACTACACTGACCAGGGTTCAGGAGCTTCAAAAGGCGAAACAGAACCAAAAGCATCCACGAACTGAAGTGGTATGTTAGAATTGTTGGTGTAAGTCTTCATGATACAAGGCCTTAAAACAAGACCTAAAAGAACAAGACACCAAGCCCAATGTTCTCAGTTGTATTTAATTTTAGTTAGAGGAACAGAATGTTTGAATCCTTATAGAGGCTGAACAGCTGAGTCAGTCATTGGGGCACTCCAATAAAGCCCTGCCTTAACTGGTATCTAGTTCTGTGGGTACCTAAGGATCTAAATATACTCTGCTTGTATTTCTGCATTCAGTAGCAGAATTTAAGAGTAAAGATTCAAATGTGATTTTCTTGTATTTGGGATGAGTGCCATAGCCACAGGTTAGAGTCTTCTTCCTTATTAGGATGTCATTATTTTACATAAAACTGTGACCACGTTGATACCAGGAATTGAGACACGTCCATGCCTGAATGCTCTAAACAACAGGCACTAGGGTGGGGTGCAAGTGCTGGCTCCAAGTTGAATTTGGGGCTCCTGTTTTTCCACCCAGATGTTCCAAATGTGTGTTTCTTTTGCAGCTCCTCGCATGTATGGCTTTCTTCTGAAGCATATGTGGTTTCTCTTCCCTTTCCCTTTACTCATGGCATGAGTAACCTAAGGGCCTACCTTGGAGCAGGAAATTCCAGAAGGGGGAAGGCCACCTACTATGTGCTACAATAGCCAAGTGACTGACAAGCTGCCATTTAACTTCTCATGCTGTCAGCTTTAAAAGAAACTCTCCTTTCAGCAAAGTTTTGTTTTAAAATCAAATCTCGTTTTCTGATTTACCAGGAGACAACAGGAAAAAACATAATCTGAAATATTGTAGAATACTCAAAATTCTAAGAAAAATAAAATTTTGTGTGAGCTCTGACCTTTTTACTCTATTTAGCTAACAGAACATGCAAAATTTCTCCTATGTGTCTTATTATTGATTTTGGAAAGTAAAAAAGGTGAATGTTTTAACTCTTAACCAACATGCTTATGTGCACAACATTTCCCTAATGATAAATCCAGTTTTTAGTAATATTTGCTATTTTTATGATTCATCAGTCTAGAGAACTTTCACAGCAAGTTAATTATCTAGTGTGAAGTGGTGGGGTTCCCTTAGTGCTTTATATGCATTTTTCTTTATTGTTGGATTATCTGACTTTTTCTGTGAATAATATAGGTGTAAATTCCAGTACAAGTACTTTTGTACAAAAAATACCCATTGAAATTTTTCTTTCAATGCAAATAAAAGTAATTGCTTTCACTCCAGCTGAGCTCGGTTATGGCACTTAGGGAAGCAGAGTATATCTTAGGGCTTTGGCTGCTTTATAGTTGGAACACCATGTTTGTGTTGGCTTACTTATGAAATGTAGCTTGTATGCTCATCTGCTGGATGATAGAACCCTCTTGGGAACAAAAGTCTTTTTTTTCTTAGCATGATTCCTCTTTGTTTTATCCAAATTCATGTAACTAAAATTAAAATTCGGACCACCCCGACCAGTTTTTTTCGTTTTGCCGTCGACAAAAGAACTGAGCATTTTTTCCATTCCTAGTCCAAATTGCTAAGATCCCCCGAGGACCTTTGTTTACAGTGTCTTCTCATTCTTTTTTTCCTTGACATTCTTCCCTCCCTCCAGCAGTGAGATACTAATTAAAGAGAGGACACAGTGACCCTGGGTTGTTTAGAAGTCACAGGGGAGTGGTGGTGGCACAGTGACAAAACCATCCCTGCAGGAAGTAATCAGGCTGGAGACCCAGCACAATACTTACTTCCATCACCTGAAAAACCCTTTCAATTTGGAGATCCAGCCCAGAAGCAGATTCATTTTCCCTTTAATAAAGTATCTTCATTACAAACAAAGCCTCCACATCTCTGTGTGTCAGTCTGTTTAACAGGGTTATTATACAAGTACTGGGTTTTCTTAAATGATTACTGAAAAATATTTCTCTTAACAGTTTGTAAAGTGAAAGCAATATTCGTAATAGCATGTTAGCAAACATTATCACATTTATCTTTAATTTCAAGGAAAAAGTAGTTGGTTATCATTATATAATCCAGCAGGATTATGGTCTTATCTAGCATATAGGAATTTTGAAATTTTATGATAGCTATTATTACTTAATTACTAGCTCATTGAGACTGGTGGTGCTTTACGAGTACCTAGCAACAGAGAAATCCAGGATTCATTCCAAATTAGATTTTGTACACTGGACCAAAAAGTCACTTTGGGTTTACACCTGTGAAAATAACATTTCTGTTTGTCCAGAACTCTCCACTGCAGGGCATTTCCAGCATAAAGTGAAAGCTGGGTCCTGCAGTGTGCCATGGGGTACTGCCTGCTCCTGTGCAGCATTCTGCTGGCAAAGCCAGGGAGACTCCGTTGGTATGTTAGTGTAGCCAGTTAGATAAATCATCAGGCTCTAGCCCTAGCACTCAATCTTCAGCGTTATCTATACAGTTTTATCTTGTACCATAGAAGAATCCAGCCGATTTCAGTAGCTCTCCACTTGGGCTGGCCTGCGTAAGTCAGATTGCAGCATTGAAGCTAGCAACATGATACCTATCATTCCTTTTGAATATGGGGGGGGAAAAATCCCACTGTCTGGGAGCTTGATCAGACTGCAGACAACATGCACTTTAAAATGCATAATTAAGGGATTTTTTGATTTTTATCTTTATGGATTTTTTTTAGCAGTAAAGAATAAAATTAGCTAGGAGAAACATTTAGAAGAGTAGTATTTGAGGTAGAGGAGAGAACACCATTGTGTCTTATTCCACAGCTTGAATGAATCAGTGTCTTAAAAGTAATCTCTTAACTAAGGTTTTGTCTGTTCAGTTTTTTTAACGAAAAATTATTGGAGGCATGGTGATACTGGAAAAATTGTAAGTTTTAGTGTGCCCATTTCACTGAGTATCCATCTCTGCAACAAGATTTACACTTTAACAATTAAACATTGTCTCTTCAGCCCAATTTAAAGTTGGAAGTGTAACTCCAGTATGGTAAACATGGATCCACTGGATCAGTCGGTTCCTTTCGCTTTCAGGTTAAGGGCTGTAAAACATGTAAGATGAAAAAAGTCAGCATATGTGTACTTTCAATTATTTTGTAGAATCTTTGACTATACCAGTCAAAATTATCCTGATCAAATGTAAGGATTTATGTAAGAGTATTTATATTCTAGGGCACCAGAATTTTGATAGCATTTGTTCTGTTTAGATTTTTTTCATTCTTATTTTTTAATGACTTATTGATCCCTCAAAAACTAAGGTGCTGTCTGTTTAGATTGGCTAGTGGCCTTGCATCTTCAGGAAGGCACTATGCCCCATCACACTAAACTGTTCTGGATAACAGATTATATCCTTCCCTGCAGTGACTCTGTGACCCTTCACACCTACTCAGAGTGTGAACTGTCTCTGTAACTAGAGACCCAGAAAGTTACTACTGTCTGGGCAACAGAAGAGAGCTAATAGTATCAAATACTATCAAAACCTAATACCGTGGCCAGATCTGTGCCCTGTGGGACTGTTTGGCTGTATGTACGTGGTCCAGGGGTCAGGTACAAGCACACAGGAGCTGCATTGCTGCTGCTGAGGCAGAGTGCACAGTGCAGGACTTATGATTGTAGAAGCAGAGCAGTACCTGGAGCCCACCTGGAACTCCTTCCAGCTTCCTGCGTTAGTGCCCTTTTCTTTGCTAAATGCAGACAGTGCATCACAGCTCTGGACCTGGGCAGGATTTCTGGCACTACTAAAGGAACAGACTTGCTGTCACTGATGCAGCAAACACTGCCCTAGGTAGAGCAGCGGTGGACCAGCATCCTCCCAGGTGTTGGCTTTTTGGGTGTTTGGACCATTTTTGGGAGGCAAAGATAGGCGTGAATGCAGTGGCTGTCCAAAGGAAAGAGCTTAAAATGAGAACACTGACCTTTTGGGTACCACTAGGGACTGTGAGGTTGGAATAGAAAGTAATTGAAAAGGGACTAAAAAATGCCTCCATCTGGGTAATCTTCAGGTTCAGAGCAGTACAGATGTTTGAGGCTATGATGAGGCATACCTGTTGCTGGACTAAAATTGTCACTTTTGAAAACTTGGAAAAAAGATGACATACAGTTTCATTTGTAAATAACTTTTACCAAGGAGAGTCCACTAGTGCCAAGTTTTCACTGCATTGCATTATGCAGCTCGTGCAGCTTTGAATAAGCACAGAGTTTCCTTGACCTTGATTTAGTATCTCAGGGAATCACAGCATCATTGATTCCAAGCAAAAAGTGTCAGCCAGTGTTCTTATTGCACTGCCCACTTGACTGGATTGTTATTGTTCAGATTCCTTTCTGGTTTTGTAATGGCTGCGTTTCACATTAAAGTTCAATGGTTTAATTAAGGAAATGACTGAATAGGAAGTTACTGTAACCATGTAACAGTTATTCTTCAGCTATTGAAGAAAGATTTGCCCTACACATGAGGAAATTTGTGAACCTAAGGTTTTTGTTAAATGTGCAACACTTCCGCTTTGTTTTTTAAACCACTGATATCCAGATGAATAAATCACACCATTTTCCATCTCTTTGTGGAGCTGTATCAGTTTTTTTCCAAGCACATAGTATATTGCAGTGTCTTTCCCTAAATTATGGTTTTAAACAGAGATTATTTCTTTTGCAAGTTTAATTGAGATCTGAAGACAAAATTAAGGACAGTCTGTGTTTGCAAATGTCTCTTGAAATTAAAAAATTTTATGTGCTGCTACGTAAAACCCTGAGTAGTTGCTTGCTTTCAGTTTTGAGGCTGGTCAGGGCTCTGCAGTCAGACTGCATCTTGATATTGCTGTTCCCTCGGCAGTTGGGAGGGATTTAGAAGTTCTGCCTCCGTTCCCAGGTCTAGCCAAGCCTGTTATGTATTACAGCTGCTCTCTACATCATAACACTAGGAAAAAAATATATACCTATATCTATAGACTTAAACTGTATCAGTTTTCTTTTCCACTTCATAGCACACCCGCATAAACAGTTGATTCAGACCAGCTAAGGAGTGTGGTAATGTCTGCTTTGAAGGGTGGAATAAGTGTCTGGCATGGATATAGGGAGGGAATGCTATGGCCGGGAGAGACATCTCTTAAATCAGATCTGATACCAAAGAAGTAGTAAAGTCTCTGCGCAGAAAAGGAGCTCACATCTACTCAAGTAGTCCCAAGTCCCCACTCTGCCAAATGGTGTGTTTATTAGTTTGATCAGCTACCGAATAATTACAGTGGTACAGTAAATAGCATTAAGTACTATCTGTCATCTGAAGCCTGGAGTTTCTCAGCTTGAAAAGGCAGGGCTTCCCCCCACCCCTCCCAGTATGTTTACTTTATAGTTTACAATTCTTAAAAGGAGCAAGGAGCAGTCTAGGAGTCCAGCACAAACTAAGATCCGTAGGTAGGTATCATAAAATAATTTCCATAGTAGGGTGAGCTGCCTGCAGGCAGTCGACAGTCAGTCAAGAATTAGCTGGTGGATAATGAGAGGCACATTGCTTGGCTGTTTTAGCATTTTAACAGCAGCGTTCTAGCACAGTTTTGATTCAACTCTTAGATTTTATCAGCCAAACACAACAGAAAATCAGTAATTAGACAATTTTAAGCATTTAAACCAACTGTAGCTGAGGAATCTAAAATACAGAGTATAAGGGAATGTACTATTTTAAATGGAAATGCTATGGTAATACATTCTTAACCTTTTAGTTAATTTAAAACTGCCTTTGTTTTGTTAAAAAATTAAAGGTTGTCTACGTTGGTGACATTTCAAAGACTTAACCTGAATTTTTTAGGGGAAATAAACAGATTTTTTCTGTATTCTAGAATGACATTAGTAAAAACTACAGCAAGGAAGCTCAACATGAGTTACTTGTTTTGTGTGATTCTGCTTAAGTTGACTTGTGACCAGATATTACATATTTTCATACAAAATATGTATTTTATTGTTTATTTTTAAAAGAAGATGCAAATTGGACTTTATTTTGCAGTTTAAGTCGTTTATGTCTCAAAGACTTGACTTCTCCTATTTTTCTCTTCCCTTCTGTGAGAATGAAGAAAGAACAATTTGGTGAAATCTGCTGGTGAAGCCAATGTATAGCCCACTGAATATAGTCACCAAGGGATTAATGCAGCTCTCTCTTTTTTTCACTCTGGCCTAGTTCCTGCAAAATCATGTGCCTACGTGATTTACTCCCATGAACATCATATTGTATATCGTCACTAGGAAGAGGAGGTTTATTCTTTCTCACGTTACCGAATACTGAATTAGATTTAAGAAAGCCAAAGACCTAGTAGTGTCAAAAAAAGTTAGTAGTTAGCTCCTTGCTGGTGTCAGGAGCAGTTGAAATTAGTATTAAAACATAGGGGTTTTTCTTTACTCATACCTCTTGTCAGTACACTTGTAGTTGATTTAAGAACACTCCTTTTTCCCCAGGTAATGTCACTTGACTGCATACATGTAAGTGCAGAAGTTAACGATATGCTTACATAGTCTGAGGCACTGTTGGGAACAACCCCTCTGTGGAATGAAGTAGCAACTTTAGTGGAAATATAATGAACAAGGGGATTAAAGTGGAAGCATTTAGGCATAGATTTTTAACTTTCTTTTCATGTCTTTTAAATGATGTCTGTAATTCTGATAAAAATTCTTCTTGAGTTGTGAAACAGTGGGCTCTACTCAGAAAACAATCTGAAATTTCTTGGATGCAAAATGTATTTTTTCACTTAGTGCAGAATGTGATTTATATAACATCTCAGCTGACATGATCTGACATGTTTTTATGAATTCCTTTGCAAGGCAAAAGTGCCTCTAGTTGCAATTTATAGTAATGAGACTGTCTGCTGTAAAGTAACTGATTACAATGATGGTATAAGAAGTAAGCGTGTTTGCCTTTCCAAGCCATTACCCTTTCCTTGCTTCTGGAGTAGCTAACCCTGTGTTCTGCAGCAATGGTATCCATAGGTGTCCAAAAGCATTCTGTTTGTCCAAACACAACTTTGTGTACTTCACCAAATATAGTTGGATGGTATTTTGGACTGGAGTTCAGTTAATTTGGTTAAATCCTGGATCTGACAGGTAAATTTGAAAAATACAACATACAAACAAATATTCACGTGAAAACTTTTCCGTGATCTTTCAAATAATGAAGGGTATATTTTATCTTAGGGTCAAAATATGAAAATGCCCGGTTGTCTCCATTATGTACTTCTGGATTACATTAGGGGACAACTGGACCAGGTCCTGAAGTGCACAGTTGTTTACTTGGTGGTTTTGATGGATAAGTAGCAAAAACTTGAGATGTGTGCATGGGCACATGTTCACATAAATTCATGTTAAAATAGTGTTGCGAAAATCATCCAAATTTGCTTCCTGCTAGAAGAAGATCATCTATTTCCTCCTAGTAGGTAGTCATAGAAAGTTCCCGTAGTCATTTGCTGAAATAATTTTTGTCCCATTCAGCAAATACAGCTGGGAATTTTGCTCTTCTCAGAAATGTGTAGCAAGTTGTACTTACAAGCATGGAAACATTGTGGAGATCTGGTCTCTGGGGAGCTTAGTGCAAAATTCTTTTTGAAGATCCCAGAATGGAGAAAATCCTCTCTATGCAGAGCTTCTGACAGAAGCTGCAATAGTGGGCAATAGGGGAAGGAGTTGCCAAGGCACTGAAGAACTTCAAAGAACACTGGAACGAGGGGCGAAAGTTCAGCCTAATTCTTGTGTTATCTGAACTCACTCACCCAACTCTGTTGCAGTGCATCTGCATAAAATGGCTGGGGTCTGGCTTTAACAATAGCCTTACTTTTCTGGAATATGACTGGAAATGCATTGTTAAAAATTTGGTTGCCAGTGAAAATGTTTTGAGTAAAATTCGTCGAGGGAGCCCCTAGACTGAGAGAAGCCACCCAGCCTCCTTCCCATGGGAGACACACACCTTCCCCACCTTGCCTTCTCCCAGATGTGTGCTCCTGCCACTTAACTTGTGATGATCTTCTTAGACACCTTGGTGACCCAGCTCAACTCCTTACAGTGGCAGAAGGAAAAGCTGCGGGGGTTAGTGATTTGAATCAGCAAGCGAAAGAAACATAGGACTAAGCTTGAAATCATGAAGCTCAGAGCAGGAAGGGGGAATGGAGCAGAAGCTTTCCTCTTTTTCAGCATCCCTCAGCATTACATGTTTTGAGGAATAAACTCAGTAATCACAAAAGCACAGTGTAAGTGCTTTCATTCTGGGTGAAATCTGGGGTCTGCTGGTAAAGCTCCTATTGATCAGATCGGGGTTTAATTCAAGGTTTTATCTTTGATTTATGTGCATTGATATTGGTGAACAAACTGGTTGTGCAGTATCTGATAGATACTTTGAATCCAACTCAAGAGAACGTGTGGAAAACAACTCTAAGAATCTATTTACTTAAATAAATGTAAAACTTAATTATGATGCAATGAAATATTTTCCCACCATGATTTGTGCTGCTGCCAGCCCATGACACTTAGTATGGAACATTAGTAAATCACTCTATGAGTTACTCCCTGAAATAAATTGTCCTAGCCATCTTGATTAATTTGCTGATTACTGAACATAAATATTCAGATCATATCTGAATTTGAAATTGCAGGAACTGAAATATTGACGGTGAAAACACAGACTTGGGGTAGCAATGCAGTTGGTTGCTAGTTGAGCTCAGAGTGGAAGTGGCAAAAAAGCCCTGTTTGCAGCTGATGGATAAACAGTGTGTCAGAAGATGGCTTTGGTGTTCAGCTCCTGCTTTTTACCTATCTGTGGTGCATCAGCCTTGGCCATATTGATCAACATAACTGGTCTACTCCGGCCTCAACTAGGGAGGCCTGGAGACACACCATCTATAACGCTGCTGCTTCCTTTGAGAACGCTCGCAGGATCACTCTCGAGGAAAAAAGACAACGCAGAAAGAATCGTGTCTTGCAGAATATACCACCTAAGGAGTCTTTCTGCTGTGCCTTTTGCAATCGGACATGTCTATCTTGTATTGGCCTTATTAGCCACCAGCGTGCTTGTAACAAATGTGGATAGAGCCTTTCCCAAATCTTCGTTCCCGAAGCCTAGCCATGATGATGCCTCAGCCACATACTGTACCTTCAGGTGTAGGATCCTATAGCCCTTCAGGGGAGGGCTGCAACAGCAGGAGCTACACCCTTCTCTTACCTCAGAGAGTGGGCTTTGCAAGTTACTGAGGTGTGACCTTCCACTGCTGATGCTGAGTGCCTTGCTGGTGGAGATCTTTGCCATGACCATAGGCCAGATGACCTTTATGAGTGCCGAATTTATGTGGGAGCAAGAATTTTCTTATTCTGAAGATATATCTGTTGATCATTTTGTTCTGTGTTATATTGATGTTGAGGAGATGCTGCAAATGTAGCAAGTACGCAATTTCAAAACTCAGAGGGGCAGAGTGTGTATTTCTAGGGGAAAAATACAGTTTACAGCTTCTTTGACAGACTGAAATCTATGATACCTGTCAGAGATGTAAGCTGTACCAGGTACTTCAGGAACAATTCTATCAAGGTTTATGTGGATACTCTTATTTTAAAGATATTGAAAATAAGATAGGATTCAGACTCATTATTGAATGTTTGCTTAACTTCTGACACATGATCTTGTTTCTTCACTTTGTACTCTAAATTAGGTCATTAAAATCAGATTGTGTGTTATAAGCAAGCGTCTTTCTGTTTATATGTGATTATAAAACAAACTTGGAGGGTAAAGGCTGTAATTTTGAAACAGATAAAATTTATATGCCCTTTTGAAATCTATATGGAAATTAGTTTCTCACACTTCAACTGAGATGATGTAAATGGACCCCAGAGAGCTGGTACAGTGTTGTCCGTGTACTCAGGGGAGTTGGAACAGCGTAAAGACATTTGGAGGTCAGAAATGAGGTTAATTGACAGGGAAGTGTGTGAGGACAAGAAAAATTTGCACAGTGCATGTCAGTGGGTAGAGCTGTCAGTTCTTCACTTGACTACTAGTATTTGCCAAACAAACATGACAAGACTTTGTTCCAGGGAAAGGGAAAAAAACCAAGAAGAGTCATCTTAGGACAACAACATTGTTTGGAAAGAGTGGTGTTTTGTGGATTTGTTCCAAGATACCCACATGTATACACCTACTGTACACAATCTCTAGTCTTGGCTTTTCGCTCCTGCCAGTGTGACTGCTGTCTGCAGCAGAGGTTTGCAGAGCAGTACCTGCTTTGGCTTTTCCTCAAGTATTCTTCAAGCCTATAGTTTGTGCAAGCCTGATTTTGCACTAGTGACAATAACTCCATCTTTTTTGATGTAGCATATCATAAGTGATTTTCTGTCTTCCTCTTTTTCCATCAAGAGACATTTTTGGTTTAGTGTGTGTTGTGATTCCAGCCTGCTCCTCATGGCATTAGTACAAAATGTGCTTATAATGCAAATAGTGCATATTTCAGTCAAGGCTTCAAAGTATACGTTCCATTTTATAGACGTGTAAAGACCAGATAACAGTGTGGGGGGGTTTTTCTATCACAGCAGAGCACTGAAAAATCTGAAGCTTTCACAGGCTTGGATACCAAGAAAACAAGATTTATGTCTGGCTGATTTTTGGTCAGACCTTCCACTCTAACTATTGTGTGGTGATTTATTTTTTCATTGTCATTAACTGTTCTCAATCTTTAAATGTATTTTAATTGTAGGAGTCTTTTAATTTCTTTTTTTCTTATTTTTAAAATTCTTATAAAATAGTAACCATTCAAGCCTGATCCACATGATGAATAATTTCATCCAAGAAAACCCAGCACATCAAAATTGAACATTTTTTGATTATTTCAATATTATGGCTAGAAAGAACCCCTTTTCTGTTTAAAAATCAGCAGATATAACCCTACTTTAGAAACCCAGTAACTGAAGCTTTAGAAAAAATATTTTTGTATTTCCAGATTTTGCTTTACCTGTTATTATTTGTATTAAAATGCAAATATGTAAGAAAATATAAAAATCAAATAGCTGCATAGAATCATTGTTTCCTAGAAAATACTTTGCAAATATTTTTGCTTTCTTCTTCTATTGTTCCATAAATTTATTTTGCACAAAATGTAAAAATACGCAGTCAAGAAAGCATGTCAAAAGAGTGAGCTCTTCTTCATAGTCTCACTTAAAAAATAAATATGGTTTAATATAATGTTGAACTACTTCCTACATAGTTAATAACAAAGCAGAAAAAGCAATATGCTTTGTCATTTTGGACAGACTTTATTATTTTATTCTACAATAAATTTGGCAACTGTTTACAGACTTTGACTGCTTTATAGTTTCAAAAAAGTGTCTGGCAACATTATCAAGCTAATGGCAGAATTGAGATCTTGAGGAGTCATTCCACAAATGAGGATTGGATTTTGTCCTGTGTTTTTATTACTGATTATGAGCAGCCTCCCTAAATTTCTGTTACATAGTAATCCTTTACAGTAATTATGTTTCATACTTGTGCTTCCCAGAATATACAAGGTATGTTTAGGAAGGGGATTTGTTACACAGTGAAAATGCTTCTATAAGAAAGTATCTTGTTGTGGCTTTCAAATAATAAATAATGCATTCCATAATATAAAATGCTGGCATGGCATTAACAAGAGACTGTGTTGCTCTCTATGTTCATATTCTGAACACTAGTCATCAGTGAAGGAATGGCAATAATTACTTATAATTGTGCAATTTATATTAAGTGTCTTTCCAAGAACATTTAAGGAAGCATGGAAGGAATGAACTGCAAAGCTAAAATGAATGGGAGGAGTCAAAGCGTGTCATTGGAGACACAACCCCAGTGGCCACAGCAGAAACATTCTGTGAGCACTGCAGGGAGCAGAGAGCTGCTCTTTTTTTCAAAGAGAGCTGTTGTATTTAAAGGAAAAAAACTGCAGTAGAGGTGATGGGAAAATCAGAGTCAGGTTGGAGGATTCCCAGAGAGAATGAGCTGATGAGTTCAAATAAAAAAATTCTGTTACAGTGATTGTGCACAGGTATTTTATAATGAGTGATAACATGGTGTTTTTGTTTTTGGTTTGTTTTTTTTTTTCAATATTCTAATGTAGAGTATAAGTAATTTGATACTTCAGTACCAGTGTTTAAAATGGTATAGCTGGAAAAGATTATTTGTCTTCCCCTTTTGGTTGTGATCATCATGGAGAGTCATTTCTTATTGTTAAATATATTCATGCGATTATTTTGAAGACTGCATTCTTAAACAACAGCTTCTCATTGTGTATGCAATACCTCACTCTTAGCAGATCATATACTTCTGCAGAAATCATTGTTTCTTTTTCTAATAAAAAAGAAAATTTACAGAAGATTTTATGTAGAAAGTGTTTGGCATGTTCACGACATTACTATGTCCCATTTCTACCCACCTTTCCTCCTCATCCTGACTTAGCAAGATACAGATTTTTTTTTCATTGCCTGTGTACTGGGAATACTTAAATAATAATAATAAAAATAATTAATTATGAGATTACTTATCTCTAAAGGAGCTTCCCATGTAATGAAGTTTACTCTGTTCCTTTGGCTGTTAGAAATGCTTTTCATGCTTTCAGTTCTGAATCAATGAATTTAAGCTTAAAATTAAAAGTCTGCTTCTGTATGATGCTCAGCTTCCCATACTCCTTTGTTAACACTTTACAGGAAATGCTTAGTATCTCCCAAAGTTCAGCCCTGCACACTGTTTCTTTGGCTTGCGTAGGGTATTTAAAAGTATTTTTGAATAGTTGTGGCTCAGCTTCCTGCCTACTCTGGTTTCTGTCTTTCTCCATGTGACTGGGTATGATGAGAGGATAGATGCTCAAGGAAGTGAGCACTGTGGTAGAAGCCCCCTGGTCTTCTAGGTCTCCTCAAGGTGGGGAAATGAGGTGCCCACAGCCACTTTTCTACTAGTGGGTCTTCAGAAGGCCCTGAAGTGGACAGGAGAGCAGAGTTGTAAGGAAATTCAGGAGATTCAGTCTGGACTCAAAGGGTTTTGCAATAAACTGTAAGTTTCCCTTTTAAAGCAGATCCAGTGCTGAGGGACCATCTGTCCTACAGAGGCACTGAATCCCCTAGGGGGAAATAGCTACTTTGTTTGAATTTTGAGATAAGTAAGAGAAGCCATGAATTTGATTTAGAACAGAAATGGTAAAGTAGCAGCTTAAATGTGTAGAACTGTTTTTAAAATAATGCTTCATTTTGCCAGTCTACTATTCGTTAAGATTGATAAACATTACTGGTAAGATTCTTGAGTACTTTCAGTTGTCTCCAGGTTTTCAGACAAATTCTTTCTTTCTATATTTACCTAATCTCTCTGCAAACCTAAATTTCTGAACTGTACATTAAAAAAACCAAAAGAAACTAACTAAACAGAATATGTAATTGCAACATTGTACTTCAAAAATGCACAGAGCTGCTCACAAGTTTTCCTTTTTTTTCTGAACAAGCAACTCTGAGTAATTTAAAGAAGCTCTGAATGATTTATAGAGGCACTCTTAGACCCCATGGTCACCTTTTTCCCTTAGGATCAAAATGAATTGCTCATTTATAATTGCAAGCAGCAAGATGCCTGGCTACCTGCAAGTCTGTTCACACCTGTTGTACACAGGTAATAACAAAGTCCTTGAAAAGTTATTTAAATAGGTGTCTCGGTTTTGGGATTGGTAAGTGAGTAAGACTGAGACTGTTCTTTGCAAACAAGACATGCTTCTTGCATCCCAGAAAATATGTAGGGGAATTGTTATCAGTACTTGAACTGATACATCAGTGCACAAGTACTGAAAAGTCCCAGCAATTATCTCAAGCTTTATCACCTTAATCTCAAATACAGGGTTATACACAGAAATCATTTTGCCTATATTCTGGAATAAGAACAAAGCAGCTTTCTCGTATGAGCATAGGTTCAGATCAGAAGGGACTCTCTAGTCCAACCTCCAGCCCAAAGCAGCATCAGCAAAAAGATCAGGTAGAGTTGCTTAGGGCTATCTGTGTGCAGCCTGGTCTTGAAAATATTCAAGGATGGAGAGTGTACAGCCTCTCAGAGCAATGTCTGGCTGTCCTGATGTCCAGTCAGAAATGCTCGTTTCAGTTTAGGTCTGCTGTCCCCTTTTCTCCAGACACATTGCTGTAAGGAGTCTGGCTCTATATTCTTGATAACTTCATCATAGCTATTGGAAGGCAGCTATTTCCCTGTTTGAGACAAAAATGGAGACAGATTACTCAAACCTTTTAAGAAGAACAGAAAATGTTGATAGGCATATTAACACTTAGGAAAGGACATCAGGTTTTCTTCACAGAAAATTCTGTAATGAGTCTTTCTTTAACAAAAATAAATATTCAGATACCATTTGATTGTGATCTAGTAGATGTTTACATGATTATATTTGTTGATGTGTGTTTTCCTAGTATGTTAGGAAAGAAAGTACTGGTAACCAAGAGAAATGTGCCACATACTGAATCTAAGAGAGGGAAATCCATGACCAATTCACGGGAAGCCGTGGGACATGTGACAGCAGAGAGGGCAAGACAGCAGCATTTCAGATACTGCTTTGGAATATTCTTCAAAGCCTTCCCTGGTATGACAGTGACTGAGAATAGGCCCAATTGAGTATATAGTGTTTACATCCCTCCAGCCTCTTCCCTGGGGGATGGGGCAGGAAGAGGAGAGGGAAGGAAGGAAGGGATGATTGATGGGTTTTGAAAAGCTTTTCCCCGTGAGGGGAAGGTGTGGTCACTGTACGCATCTCCAGCTAACAAAGCCCTCCCGTAGATGGAGCAGATATAAGCTTTGTCACCCCTTTGGGGTGACTGCAACACTGCCCAGAACAATATTTTTCTTATTTTTTGTTTAGGAATAGAGATTTTAGCAGGGGAAGTAGCCTGTCACCATTACAGTTCGTACTGCTTTAAGACGGCGCTTCAGCACTGAGTCTGACTATGACATCTGTGACCAAGGGGCTGTAATAAGTAAGACCAGAGCACAGATTGCCTACTGTGTGTGGTACATCTTGGGAAGGCATGAGCATACAGCTACATTTCTGTCACATTAAGCTACAGGTACATGAACATATTAAGCAAATATAATCTGATATTGCTGCCAAAACAAGCACTCATATCCATCCTCTCGCCCCTGCCTATTTTTGCTTACATGCTACCTCCTCCATTACACTGGCACAAGCAGCAGCACAGCCACATGCTGAACCAGACAAAGGAAATGATGTGGAAGAAAATTAACCTGAGCAGAGAAAAAAAAAAGGTTTCACCCAGAATCAGTTGCTGAACTGTTGCTTTTTGAGCAGTGATGCCAATTGATGTTGTTGTAAAGCAGGCATGAAGCCTTAACCAGACCAGGGAGTGTGAATTTATCTTAGCATTAAGTCCGTGTGGTAGCTTTATGCCAGCAGTGGGAATACAAATGTTCCATGACCCAGCATGAAGTTAGGGTAGTACAGACGGACGGTACCTGATCTGGCATGAAGTCTGCTGGTGCAAACTTATTCCATCAAACATTTTCAAGTGCCAGTGATCCCCATGTGCCTTCAGTGCTTTTCATCCAGTACTAGCAACCCTTAAACTTGTGTTATCAAATCAAGGCCAAACTGAATGAGATCCATTTTAGGACTTGAAAGCAGGAAAAAAAGGAAAGTTATGCAGAATGTAGTTCTGCCAAGTGGCGATGCTTTCTTACTGTAAGCTGTACTCAGATGGGCTCTGATTTGTGGTGGCAATATATTAGGATACCAAAATACTTAAAGATTATTTCTAGGGAAGTGAATAACTGAAGACTGTGGCTTTTGTAAGCACTAGCATTGTCAGATGTTATTCAGCCTTTCAGTAATGAACTACCTAGCAATTTTCTGTTTCTTCGCAGCTGTTTCCCCTGGTCATGTTGCAGTGTGTGCAATCGGGGCCACGGTAGTATCAGAAAGAGGAAGAGAAACCAGAAGGTGCCTGATGATGCATGTCTGTGATAGAAGGTCTTCTGCAGTGTCAGTGATCAGAGAGTCAGTGGCCTGACAGAGCCGTAGCTCTGGACTTTCTTAGAAATTAGATCACCAACATCACTAGGCAGTGTAAATGTAGTAATCTAAACAGTGCAGAGTACTAGTGAGTGAAGTTGGAAACTCCTCTCTGAGTGTCCCAGTCTCGCTGCCTAAGAACTGTAACATTTCCTAGGCCCAAACTTTGAGAAGAAACTAAGGATTTCCTCCTGCTTCCCAAATGCTGCCTTGAGGCACTGGAGAGGGCTGTGACCGGATGTTCCTCCCCCCTCCCCATCCCTAGTCAAGAAAAACTTGAGAGTTAAAGCCTGCAGTATTTATCGCCCTCGGAGCCGTCAGCCCCGCGGTTCGGGGGGTACACAACGCCCGGCTTTCCCCGCACCAGCCGGGGCTCTGCGGGGCGTCCCGCAGCACCTCGGGGGTCGGGACCCCGCCGGGCGCGCCCCGCGGCGGAATGCGCGGCACGCGGGCCCGCCGCCCCCCCGCGCTCCGCTCAGGCGCGACCATTGCGCGGCACGGGGGGGGTTTGGGGAGGGGGGCGCGCCCTCTGTCTCGCTCCGCGCCTCCCCTGGCGCCGCGCACTGCTCCGCGTCCCCCCCACCGCGGAGGACGGGGCGGGGCGCGGGCACCGCGCCCGCTGCGCGCACCCACGGCGGGCCCGGCGG